>NW_026294584.1:95313282-95803282 GCF_007827085.1 Peromyscus californicus insignis | reverse complement strand
AATTCACCTGAATGTGAGACATGAAAAACTTATTCTTGATGTGTTCATCACTCTAATCAGACTATGGGAAGGGTGTAGCTAGAGTTTTCCTGCCTGGCCCACAGTCAGGACAGATCTCTCTCACCCGCCAGTCCTAAGCCGCTCAAACCCGATCAAGTAAACACAGAGACTTATATTGGTTTCAAACTGTATGGCCGTGGTAGGCTTCTTGCTAACTGTTCTTACAGCTTAAATTAATCCATTTCTATTAATCTATACCTTGCCACGTGGCTTGTGGCTTACCGGTACTTTACATCTTCCTTGTCCTGATGGCGGCTGGCAGTGTCTTCTCTCTCAGCTTCCTGTTCTCTCTATTCTCCTCTCTGTTAGTCCCACCTATACTTCCTGCCTGGCCACTGCCAATCAGTGATTTATTCATTGACCAATCAGCAACACATTTGACATACAGACCATCCCACAGCAGAAGGGGAGTTTGAATAATGACAGACGTTAAAGTGTGGAATGTCTTCTGTTGGTTTTTTCCCCCCAAGGTTTATTTATTTTTTATACGTATGAGTTTTTGTCTTGTGTACCAAATGCATATAATGTCCATGGAGGGTCGAAGCTGGTACCAGATTCCCTGGAACTGGACATATGAATGGTTGTGAGTTGCTCTGTGGGCTCTGTGAACTGAACTCAGGTTGTCTGTAAGAACAGCCAATGTTCTAAACTGCTGTGACATCTCCACAGCCCTGACCCTTATTTCTTTGATGGACTCTTGATAATCATCATTTACTTTCAGTAACATTGGAGTTCATAAATTGTACATTTCAATACCAGACCACAAAGACAGAATGGTGATCCCTAA
The DNA here is from genome assembly GCF_007827085.1 of Peromyscus californicus insignis. Taxonomy (NCBI): domain Eukaryota; kingdom Metazoa; phylum Chordata; class Mammalia; order Rodentia; family Cricetidae; genus Peromyscus; species Peromyscus californicus. The sequence goes on along the minus strand of NW_026294584.1, from coordinate 95,802,435 downwards.
TATGCCCACAGGACCAGAAGAGTCATTATGCTACTTGGTTTATTAATTTACCAATGCTATTCAAGGAGATCTTCCTTATTTAGACGACATCTACCCTGAAAAGCACAAAGAAAAAAAGAGGTATCCAGTGATTAGACAATGTTCTTAACACCAATCAGATGTAAGACTGAAAACACACTCTGAGATGTGAAATGAGTTACTTCAGAAGGTAAAGTCCATTTTTGCTTCCCTGCACACTCTGCTTATTTATTTATTTTTGTTCTTCTGAGAACACAAAAAGTTCTTTTCTGGCAAGAGCAGGTAATTGTGAGAACATAACTTAGCTGTGAAATTCAAGTGTTCTTACAGAATAAATATATTTGTTTTTCAGTACCCACATCTGGCTGCTCACAACGACCTAAAACTCTCACTCAAGGCACCCATCACTATTGGCCCCCATGGGCAACTTTATTCATATTAACAATTGCCAACATATACACTGGATTTAATTATATATATTAAAAACACCAAACAAACAAAATTCATTAACCCTAGCAAGTTGGTTAAGCTGCCAAACCAGTATCATCTGGAATCTTCATCTCCTTGTGTAGTCACCTTACAAAGGAGTTTGATTGACATGTGAAACCTCAGGTCTCACCCCAAGCTCACTGGATGTGAATAAATCACTCCTATTTGTATTCGAGTTTGTGGAGCACAGCTTAATGCACCAGTTGTTTGAGAGTAAACATCTACAAGATGACAATGGTGTTTAATATGTGAGAACAGTTCTGTGTGTCTACACTGTCTAGATCAAAACTGCATAAAATCAAAAATAGAGACCATCAGCACCTTCAGAAATGGCGCTTCCTATGAGCATCAACAGTGTTCACAGTGAACTTGTGGGAAATAATAATCGTCTGATTCCATCTCAGACTCACACAATAAAACTTCTGGCTTTTAGGCTTAGTTATCTATGTTTGAACAGGATCTACAGGTGAATCCCAACCAGTGTGATTGCAGGTGAGAGAGACAGTATAGCTCATTGGAGTTGCCCAATATGCAGAAAATACAGATTCCCAAATGGCAGTTACATGAAAGGTAGACTTTTCTCTCTGTCAGACAAAATATAATATGCTGTATTAATGTACCTGAAAGAAACTGGACTAGCTTTATTTTGTCCAATTTAATACATATTCTTGTCTTTCAAAACTCACAAAAAATACTACTTCCTTAGAAGGACATGTTTCTCAGTGATGTAAGAAGGCCTATGGACAGCCCAGTGACCCTGGATGTTCCTGGGAGAATTTCTCTGTCTTTCTTGGTAGAACAGTGTTCAGAAACTCCTTGCTTTGAGTGATTCGTCATTGAGTACATACTAGTAGGAGCTATTTTAAAAAGACTTAAAGCTTAAATTGGTGTTGGGTCCCAGTGAAGGCCAATCCATCCTTGAAGTAACAAAGCAGGGGAAAAAAATCCATGACGTACTGTCACATACATGTGTATGGCAGTATATTCCTGCGTTTAAAGTTATGGAATCTTTGGCCAGCACACACTCACACAGATTGTCCATAACAGCCCATATGTCAATCAGGGTAAAGATCCACCCAGTTCCTGTCACTGTGGATCAGATCTTAACTCCATCTAGACTTACAAAACAGAACCCCTAATGCAACTCTAGACACTGAGCCACCTGCTTGCTAGAACCTCTTTTCACTGTACAGTGTGTAATTTAGTCAATATACTTTTGTTTTGCTATGGCTTGTTCAATTCTACACTCAATAATCAAATAGTCTGGACACTACATCATAGGAAAAAAATTAACTACACCTGGAAGCACCAGTTAGAGAGATGCTGCTGTGAAATTCCATCCTTAGTCCTGTATTGATCATGTTGTTTTTTACCTTTCAATAATAGAGGCCACTAGGGAATATGTATATATGGATGTTAGGCAAATATCCATGTGACCTCAGACATGTAGGGCTATAATCTGGAACTCATTTGAGAGCTAATTAAAATGTGGTTTTAATTTGTGAAAAAAATTTGTTTGAAGTCGGAAAAGTTGATTTCCTACTTCAGAAGTTAATTTTCAAAATTAAAAAAGAAATAAAAATAAAACCTGTCAGTAAAATGTATTGAGATTCTTTTTTATTAAAAACAAGCAGTATTTAGTACATCTCCTTTCATATATAAAGTACTAGCAAAAGAAATCTACTAACAAAGTCATGGAAGGACTTTTACCCCCAGTAGTTCAATCAAAACATGTGACATTACATAAATTATGTCTCCATTTGTATGCATTTAAATTTCTAATTGTTTCTCAGTCCCTCAGAGACCTTTTCTAGGTCAACTAAGAACTCACACTGTGCTACATGTTCCCAGAGTCCAAGCTGGTCTTGACACTGGAAAGATCAAGCAAACTGAACATTTGCACAGGTTCCCATTTATACAATAGTTACAAAGAGTTTATTCTTTTAATTTTTATTTTATTTTAATTTTTTTAATGTGAGGGTTTGCTCGTCAAATGTAGCTGTTAGATAAATGCTTAGGATGGTATTCCTAGACCTTTATATGTATTTTTCCTTCATCTTACTTAGGTCCTTATTTAGGTTTTATTGTAAAGATTAATTTTAAAAGCAACATATGTTACATGGTGACAAGAATATTAACAGAAAATTTGGGGAACCTCACCTGGGACACCATCCACTATTTGGAAATTGGGGACTATTCTTAAGGTTCTTAGTCTCATTGATAAAAGAACTTAAGAACAAACTTGGAAGGAAGCTCAAGAACAATTTTATTAGCATTTCAAGGAAAAATTGTAAATATTGGAAGATATCCAGAGGGTGTTTTGATGAAGGATAGATAAAACTGCTTGTGGGCATTCATGTGGTAGAGTAAGATGAAACAGCTTCACAGTGAAGGGATTAAATACCCCAGTTACCAGAGAAAGCACACTCAGGCTCTGGCCAGTATTTGAAAGAGAGGGAGACAAGAAGAAAATGGAAAATTAAACAATCACGACAGAAATGGGAAGGGGTGTGTGGTTAGAATGACTGGATCAGCTATTTGGAAAGATTTAATAGAGCAGAAGTCAGACTGCAGACAGGAAACAATGTCTGACTCAGAACTACTCGGTCTGATTTAGATGAGAGGAGACAAGCTTCCCACTAAAATTACCTTGTTTGTAGGGATGGGGAACAGAGGAGAAGGAAGTCAGCGCAGAGGACTCCACATGCAATCACTTTAACTGCTGTGCTTCCTCAACACAACTAAACAGTTGCTTAGGAGAGCTGAAGCTCAGCCTGTCACTTCAAACAGCACTGGCTGCAGACTTCTCCTGAAACATACGGCTGTGTGTGATCTCCTGAATCACTGCCAATTGCACAGAAAAGTAATTCAGTTTCTGGCTGTTTTCCCATGCATCTGCTGTGGTACCCAGAACAGGGGTGAGTCAGACCTCACAAGGGGCATCTTCCTCTTAGCATGCACCATGATTAATGCCTTCTTTTATCTCTCTTGTATTGGATTCTATATCCATTTTTCCCTATCATCATCTGATTTATGTTCAGTCTTCCCTTCTGAATAATGAAGAATTGGAGGAAAATTCACCCACATGATTATGAAAAAAAAAAAGTTATGGTCTGTTGTTTTACTTATCTCATCAAAGAAAGAATAGCAAATAAGTGTCAAATTCAGGACACTAGGTGTAAGAGAATGAAAATACTTAAAAGAAATTAAATAAGGATGGAGTTTTAGACTGAATGTCTATTTTCCCCTACGTGTTGAGCTTGTTGTGATTGTAACCCCTATTGTGGTATTGAGAGTTCATGTAAGTCAGTTACACATGAGGAGCCCAGTGCCCTTGTAAAAGAGACTTCAAAGAATTACATAAATAACACATATATTATTTATTATATAAATAATACAAATAATTACATAAATTATGTCTCCATTTAAATTTCTAATTGTTTCTCCGTCCCTCAGAGACCTTTTCTAGGTCAACTAAGAATTCACACTGTGCTACATGTTCCCAGAGTCCAAGCTGGTCTTGACAATGGAAAGCTCAAGCAAACTGAACACTTGCACAGTTTCCCATTTATACAATAGTTACAAAGCATTTTTATTTTTACTTTATTTCATTTTTTTCAATGTGATGGTTTGCTTGTCAAATGTAAACTCTTGCAAGGTTCTATCAAGGGGGAAAAAGATTATAGAATGCACCAGATATAGGGTTGGTCTATAATGTTGACTTTACAGCCCCTAATCTATTAAGAATAATTTAAGTACACAATATTTTCTGTTGCAGGAACTTGAAGTAAGGCATCGTGATGGGTGACGACAACGGTAAACTTGAAAATGTCTACACGAATGTTGATAGCGTAGTGTGGAGTAGTGAAAAAAAGGATTGTGGAAAGAGAAAATAGGCAAAGGAGATATCATAAAAGAGTTATGAAACTGATCAAATTACCTGTTGTTCACTTCAGCTGGATTAAATTTTAAACTTATTACTTCTTGATGTGTCCCCCTGATTCCTGGCATTAAAATGCATTGACTTGTGAAAACATGCATATTTTAGTTCTTGCTCTGTCCTTGAGAGATACATGGCTTTCCTCAGAATCTTGCCTAGTTGACTTCAGGCATATTTTCCTCAAGGGTCTGGAAGCAATCTCTTCAAAATGTGAGTTCCAAGAGATGGCACTTCTGTCTCTCAGTCACTGTACAATGACAAGAGTCTGACTTCTCTAAGTGTTTATTAGCAAATACTAGTGGCTTAATTCATTCTTTTCACAGCACTGGGAAAATCTGACTCCCCTAATACAATTGTCTCGACTAAACTATTTCTTGCCGGCTTTACTTTGTCTGGTTTATTTTATCATGGATGAAATTCACATGATTTGGTTTAAGCTGACTTTTGAGTGATTTTTATATTTTTAGTATTGTTCCACTTAGGAATGTAGTTTGCTTCCAAAAGTTGAATTGTAATAAAACATGTTAGCTACAAACAAAGTTGATTCAAAGCAAATTAATAAGACAAAAAAAATAAAAGTTTAAAATTTCCATATATATATATATATATCCAAAATATTTTAGAAAAAGTAATGAAAAATTCAAGAATTTTTAAAATTATAAAGATAAAGGAGTTTTAGTCTTGAAGTAATGTATTTTATTTGCCAAATATAAAATAGTTCTATAGTTCATATATTCCATCAATATCAAATTCTTCTTTGGTTTAAGAAAATTATAGCTAATTAAAAGACAATATATTTTAAAACTATATACACATTGTATTTTTTCCAATAATTAAATAAGCTTTAAATTATTACTAGAGAAATAAAGTGTGTACAGTGTATCTTAAAAAAGATTATAGATTAAAAATTAAGCATTTTAGAGGTTATGGATCTCTTAAATGTGTCCTTTAAGCTTTTTTTAAATCAGATGTTACCTTAAGCATATGCTAGCTTGGGTACATTATATATTATGTATTAAACTGTTCAGACATATTTACAAAAAAACTAGAGCTTATTGTTATTGGGAAAAATTTATGCCCCATCAGCATAAAATGAGCAAATAAATTGTTTTTAGTGATTTAAAGGTAAATATAAAGTCTTTCTAAATCTTAACAAAGGAAAAATGAAAATAAACATACTAATCACTTATTTTAACAAGCTGGGACAAAGAAAAATCATAAAGTAAATTTTTGAAAGAGAACAATTTCATCATATTTTATTATAATAGACCAAATTAAAAGAAAATTATAGCCATTTGATTAGTTACAGAAAAAATTTAACTGATATACTGAAATAGGCATAAAATACAACAGATTTCTTTCTGCCTACCTAGGTGTTCTAGTACTTTTTGCAGTGAAATATAGTCCTTTATGGAACTATAATTCTCACTAGACCCTGTTTAGGAGATGCACAATGGGCAAAAGCATATAGAGGTCTGTGTTTTAAAGAGCTTATGACTTACTGAAGAAAAGAGAAGCTATGATGGGAAATCATGGATCTAGGAGGAAGAGGCAGCAGATAATCTGTGATCCAAGGCTGTGATATCAAACATCCAGTCAAGGGTTCAGCTTAGAGAAGATTTATCTGGTGAAGACACGTGGTAAGTGTGCAGAGAACCTTCTGAGGTATGGGAAGTAATCTCAAGTGACACAGGTCATGTGTGCAAACATCTTACTCATCTGAGTTCACTTAAATAGAAACTAAGTGAATGGTCCTCTGAATTTTAACTGCAGTGTTCCATAGGGACCCTTTCAGATTGAGATATGGAAGGGAATGAGTGAGTTTTCAGGATGAAACTACTGAGGAGGGCTTTTTGCTTCTGAGATGAATTACTAGGTGGGGATAATACAGTGTTTGCATTTTTAAACAGGGTTGCTGTGTGAATTTCCTTTCTTTGAAAAATGGGAAAATGTAAATGACTACTTTGGGAAATTAATTTCCAAATAAAATGGTCTCTTTTGAGTTCAATCAATCCCTCAAGTCCTGGCATATTCAAAGGATTTAATGTTGAGTTCTGACTACAGCTGTTTTACCAAAGGAAGCATTGTTACCTGCTCATTAACTATTTGAAAATAATTTTTCTTCTTTAGTTCATTATCCCTTTTATATAAACAAATAGTACAGTAATTAATATTTTATGATTCATTGCAGACTTCAGAAATTATTTTGGGATAGCATCAGAATGTTCCATATTTGATCAAATGAAAAGTTTAGGTCCTATATTACCATTTGCCTATTAAAATAAATCAAGCCCATATAGATAATGCAGAGACATTCATAAGCTCTTATTCTTGTTGATTTATTTATTTTTTAATAGAAGTATGGTTTATTTGGGCTTATGGTTCCAGAGGGATAGATTTTGTGATAATGGAGTGGAGGCAGCAGTGGGCAGACGTGCTGCTGGAGTAGCAGCTGAGAGCTCCCACCTTGACCTGCAAGTTCTTACTGAGCAAGGAGATTAAACTGATATTTAGGCTTTTCTCTCATGTAACAACATGAAATTAATAATTAACAAGTTTTCAGAGTTAGGAGCTCTGTGATCTTTCATTTCATTTAAGTTGTGTTTATTATTGGACAATGCTGTTTTTCTGATGCAGAATATAATAGTCTCTTTATACCACGCATGGATGGCTTCCTATTACCATACTAATATCATTATTGCACATTTGAAAAGATTTATAAAAATACCGCCACATAGGTAGCCAGCCATTCAGTCAGGACCAAATTTCCATGTTAAGTTTTCTATACTCAGTTCCACAAAAGTGCAATACTGTGAAAATAGAGATGTAAATGGACCACACAGAGAACTGTATGTTCAGTTCCAGCTATCCTGAATACCTTGATTGTAAAATAAATTATTCTGTAAAGAACAAATTCAATTCACAGGCAGGCTCACAGTAAACTCAGCAGCAGATTCCTCTCCAAGATATACTACAGTAATTTGGGACTTTAATTTTATTCTGTCCTATCCAAATTCCCTAAAGACAGTGTTCACAACTCTTTGTTGTTGCAATATGGCTATCTCAACATTCAATTTACCGATAGTTTACGAAATAAATTATTTACTTGTGGGTCCTCTAAAGACAACTTGCTGCTTAGATTATCAAAGGAGGAAGTATAATCACGTAATTGAAAATTCTGATCTTGTGTTGACATTGGCATCTGCTCTGAATAATTTGCATGAAACTCGGGGTAGGAACGTCCTGCATGAATGACTAGCAGTATTTGTAACAACAGAAAGATTTTTCAAATGGTCATACCCTAATTTTTCTCCTCAAGTTAAGCTTGTGGAAAAATTAATGTGCTAAAATGAATGATTAGAAGAATTTGGCAGAAGAAAGAATCAAATTACAATGATGCAATTTATAACATAGAATCTGTTAAGTAATTAGTAGGTGGCTTGGATAACTTCCTGAGAAAGTATATTCTGTGACAGTGACCTTTGGCTGGGAAAATCACATCAAATAATTTGACCCCTTTGGGATTCCTCTGCTACTAATCACTTTCTTTATGGTAATCTAAGACACATGTTCATTGCTTATTTGGAATGCATTTTTAGTGTTTGTTTTCTGTTCTAGTTAACTTCTCTGTTGCTGTGATAAAACGCTGGGTAACAAAAATTGGGGAGAAAAAGGTTATCTTCTTTTATATATATATTTGGTTTTTCAAGACAGGGTTTCTCTGTGTAGCTTTGCTCCTTTTCCTGGAACTCACTTGGTAGCCCAGGCTGGCCTCGAACTCACAGAAATCCGCCTGGCTCTGCCTCCCGAGTGCTGGGATTAAAGGCGTGCGCCACCACCGCCCGGCCTGGTTATCTTCTTTTAAATTTCTAAGTTATAATCCATCATCAAGGGTAGCCAAGGCTTGAACTTGGAGGTAGGAACCATGGTAAAGGTCATTTAGGAGTACCAGGTACTGGCTTGCTAACTCTGCTTGCTCAGCTTCCTTTCTTATAGAACCCAGACCCGTCTGCTCAGGGATGGCACCACCCACATTGGGCCATGTCCCTCTTCTCTATTATCAATTAAGAAATGGTACCCCAAGCATAGCAAGTCCAAACTGATGGAAGCATTTTTTCCAGGGAAGTTTCCCTTCCCAAATATGTCAAGCTGACAACCAATACTATGACATTTTCACTAGTACTAATTTCAACTTTAACATGTATTTGTAATATATTTCTTCATAAAAGGTTATAAGCGTAGTAAATGATTGGCTAATATATGTTGAATGAAGAACACGTGGCTAGGTCATAGGTCCTAAAGGAGAACCTATTGCTATGATTCTTCTAAACTGACCTAGTATTAAATGGAATCTTATGACTTACCCTTATACTCATAGATTAGTATGGCTTTCAACTCTGATTAGAGAAACTTCTATTTAGAGTAGGTGATGATTAAAACAGACTTACAAGTGGCCAATGTAAGAAAAAGAGACTGGAGCATGCTCAGACCTAAATGGAACATTTCCACTACAGTTCTTTGGAGTTTATTCCAAAAGAGGGGACAAAAAGTGTCAGAGCCAGAGGTAGTAGAAGACTGCAAGGAAACAGTGTCTTTTGGAAACAGCAGGACAGCTGCACACGTGACCTCAGCAGTTGTGATAACAAGCATAATACCCATGCTGAGAAAATCTCATCAAAAGCCAAGAGTTGAGTGTGAAGTCACACACCTCACCAAGGAGCCTATTGGCAATTAATAGCTATTGGAGAGGGAGGGTCAGTTTTCTTTAAGAGTATTTGAATCCACTTCAATGGAAGACCACACATGCAAGAATATTTCAGCAGCACAAACTGAATTTGGTGGGTTTAAGAAAAAAAAAAAAAAAACACAAAGTTGGGTAAGTAAGGAAAAGAGGCTGGATCCGAGAGAAGTTGGGACAGGGAGACTGAAATTGATCAAAACACATTATATAAAATTCTCAAAGAACTAATAAAATGTTTATTAAGATATCAAAGTAAGAAAAAACTTTCTTGTTAACTTATTTATATAATTAGGATGAATATACACAGTGGAAATGAAACTTACTCAATGTACAAGAAGCTTAATAAACTCCCTTCTGAATCAACAGCATGGCTTTACACCATCACAGTGTTGACTTTTCTTATGGTAGATATTAAAAGACAGAGAAGAGTCAAACAGAGTCTACAGAATTGCCTGTCGGTCACCCAGAACCAAAATGAGCCATGAGTAAAATGACCAGTGGATGTCATCCTGAGCAGTACACTTGGTGGATTTCTGAACAACACACACTTGAGCTACAAGATTTCTCACTGCTTCTATCCTCTCAGTATCTTCTGAGTCCCAAATTGTGACCTGGAAGAGTATCTTGGAAAGCTTCTTCACATTTTCCCCTCTGTCCTAGAGAATGTGCCTTCATTGACAGAAAGGATGTAAAAGTCTTTCTTAGTCACAGAATAGTAGTGATGTTTGTTATTTACTCTTCCATGTTTAGCAGTCATCAACTATCAACAGTTCTTCTGCTAGCCTTGGGGCATTCAGAGTCCCTCACCACTGCATGCTAAATTATTAACTGGCTTGATCTTGTGCAGGTCTCCTGCAGGTAACCACAGCTGCTGTGCATTCATGTATATAAAAGCCTTGTCCTGTTCTCTTCCCAAAGGAACCAGCTAAAAAGACATAAATGATCTTTTCCAATTGATGGCTTTTTCGTATAGATTTGAAAATTTGCAGATTGCATTTATAAAATATGAAAGAAAGTCAAGGAAGTCAAAATTTGTCTGATCTACTGAGGTTTCATAATCAAAATTATCAGTATTTGTTCATTTTTCAACTCTGTATTTCATTGCTATAATACTTTAAAAATAAAAATAGCCACCACTGATTTTAATAAATTTTACAAATATGAATTATATAATTCTTTACTCTTTGGGATGTATTTTCAAGTCTCCTTTATTTTTTTCCCATTTTTGTCTACAGAGCAGCAAAATAACCAGTGAATGAAAGGGACAATTTGCTTTTAAAAAATATCTGGGGTAGGTACAGATATATGAATCTTTGATTCTTTCTCTTTAAGCATTCCCCTCCAATTTATTTGTCTTGAAGCAACAGATTCCTAGATTATTGCAAAGAAGTACATGGTTTTCCTGGCTGACAAACCAAACACATTTTGCTTAAAGAGTGAAGGAAAGACTGGAAGATGGCTTGGCAGTTAAGAGCTGCTCTTTGCAGAGGCCTGGGTTTTAATCCCAGCACCACATGGTGGGTGACATCCAACCATAACTCCTGTCTCATGAAATACAACTACCTTTTCTAGCCTCTATGAGCCCTGCCCACACTTGGTGCACAGACGTGTAAGTAGGCAAAACACCCATACACATACAGTAAAAATAAATAATTCTTTTTAGCAAAAAAGAATCTACGGAAAACCGAAAACTGGAGTGTTACTGTTTCGTTTCTCCATGCTGATAGGATCGAGTACAAAGCCATCCTGGTCAGCAAATTCCTGGCCCCACGATTCGCTGAGCACAGTGAAGATTACTGGAGGGTAAAATTTCACTGCCTTTCTTTTTGTGAAAACAATTTCCAACATTAGTCTGATGATCCAGTGAACCTAAGGCGTACCTGGGGGACATACAGTGGAAGGTACTAGGGAAAGCTGATGTCCACAGCTGGAGAAACATGAAAGGAAGAAATGGAAAGGAAAGATAGCATCAATATGTACAGGAATCAGTGATCTGTTGGGTAAAGCTAGGTCTAAGAAAAGAAGGATCTAGAAAGTAAAACTGATCTGGAGAGCATAACAGTTGTGCGGGAAATGCCGACTAAGGGAAATCTCAGTATGTTAAATAGTCTGGATCTTAAATGTCCCTGTTAGGATTCAAGCTGTAGGAGTTGTTTCCCAGGGTGACACTACTGGAACCTGAGAGAAACTGTAAAGGGATTGGATTTCAAATCACGGAGGGAGGAGGGTGTGCCTTCCAAGTGCTGTGCCCTCAGAGGGGTGTACCTTCCTCTTCCTCATGTTAGCTGCCCAGGTGTTTCACTCTCCTGAAACACTCTACCTCCAATGCTGCTTCACCATTGACTCTGAAGCAAAGAGGAAAATGTTTTATAGATTAGACCTTGGACTCCATGGGTCACAGTAAGCCCTTGTCTTATTGACCGACCAATCAGCCATTTGATGCAGCAAATCTGCAATTGTCCTAGGGAGATTAGAGTCTGTTTTTAAAAGGTTGTCCTGCCATTAGTGCCAATTTCCAGCCCATAATAACATTTATCTCCTCCATCTCCCTCTGCACTGCTCTATCCAGCATGCTCCGACTGGCTCCCCGTTATGTTCTAATGCTTTACTCATGGCCAGGGTGCAAGCTCATCGGAACAGACAACTGACTGTCTACTGAGGCCATTGCAAAAACAAACAAATCAGCACTGCATGTGCTGTTAAAAGTGGAGAGAGAAAGTTGGAGCTAGGGAACAGAAAGAAGAGATGGAGTTAATGGGAAAACTAGTCAAATCAAGGTCATATTACTCCTTTAATAAGGTTAGAGGATTTATAGGAAAGGCATCATAGTTGAATGGAAAACTTTATGTTGTAAGGAGTACACTTCTCCAAGATAGTGGATTCTAACCTCACGGGACTCACCGTGTAAATATAAAAATGAACTGTGGGGCCTACAGACAGGGCTGTCAGTGGTTGAAGCCCTTGTCAAACATGAGGACTAGAGCTCACGTTGTACACAAATTACAGGTGTGTGTGTGTGTGTGTGTGTGTGTGTGTGTGTGTGTGATGGTTTACCTATAGTTCCAGACTGAGATGGAGGGAATAGGTTCCCCAGATTAAGCTGGCTAGGGAGACCAGCCACGAGGTGAGCTCTTGGTTTGTTTCAGAGACTTTGTCTTAACGAATAGAGTGAAGGAGCAGCCAAGGCAGCTTCCCAACACCAACTTTGGACCTCTACATGCACACTCGCATACGTGCACGCACACACACACACAGATACATACAGAAACACATGCACTTGCACACATACAAATATTCATACAAGCACATACAAAACACGCATACATACACATTAAAAATTGGAAAAGTTTAATTTTATATGTTTTATCACAGTGAATCAATATTAAGGAAAAGTAAGAAACAAACCCTGAGAACTCCCTGGCAGGGGTTCCAGGGAAGGAATTCCTTATGATAAACAATTTTTTTCTATATACAAGTTTATTTGTTTTATACTCAGAAGAAAGCTCACCATATAGAAATGAAGTATTAAAAGAACAGTTGATTTTTTTTTCCTGTCCATTCTGGCATGTCCATTGGTGTCATCCTTATTTAGCTTGGATTTGGATAGCCATGTGGGTGGCACTTTATGGATGTAACATCTGATATTGCTAGGAGACACAATATCACAGTAAACTCTCTAATCCTCTGGCTCTTACAAACATTCCACCCCCTCTCTGCAGTGTCCTTCTATACGTATACATATACATATACACATACACACACACACACACACACACACACACACACACACACACATATATATATATATATATATATATATATATATATATATGCGTACAAGGACAATTAATGAAAAAAGAAGCCATGAATTAGAAGGACAGCAGGAGCTATATGAGAGGATTTGGAAGGAGGAAAGGAAGCAAGAAAAGTTGCAATTATATTATAATCTGAAAACTAAAAGATAAAACTTGCTGGGGAAGATCCCTGGTATTAGAGAGACATATAAACATCTCATGCATTATTTTGAATATGTAAAATAAGTGGGAAGTTAAATTTCTCTCTGGGTTCTTGCTGTTGTTATGAGGAGAACATTTTTTTTTCTTTCTTTTCTTTTCTTAAGCCTTGGAGTATTGCCTCAAACTCAAGAGGAGAACATTTTGATCTGGAGTACTGGGATACAATCATCATTATAACTGAAGGAGGTCATAGGGCAGTGGGAGAATCAAGTAAATAAATACTCCCAGCACAGTGTGTGAACGAATGTAATTGAACTAAGTACAAGGTCCTATGGAAATGTGCACAGAACTGCAATTGACTCTGCCTTGAGGTCAAGACAAAAGACGTGTGTGTGGCAGCAACATGTGAGAGTTAGATTACAGAAGGAGTTATTCAATCATGTGACCTTCTCTGCCTCTCCCCATGTATCTCTATAATCAGATATTGTAATTTTCAATACAGAATCAGGACAAACACAATGAGTGAATAACCTGTCTTTAACTCAATCAGAGCAAAAATGAGCTTGAACACAAGGTCACATTTACCAGTACTGGAATATCAGCAAAGACACAAAGTTTAATATTCTCTACTTAACCCACGTGGATTTAGCAATGACTGAGATTAATGATATCCAAGGAAAATGGTGAGATAATTTCAAAATAAGTACAAGAAAGCTTGTAAAGCAAGATCTAGTTTAGATCAAATTTTCTGCTGACTTTTTAAAGGTATTCACACAAGAGATAAGAATAATCATATGATTCTGTGGAACTGTGTGTCTCTGCTCAGTGTCCTTTTATTTATTTTTCTTTTTATTAAAAATAGTTTATTTTTGGGTGTTTTGCCTGTCTGCATTTCTGTGTAACACATTTATCCATTGATCATGGAGGCCAGAAGAAGCTCCAAATTCTCTGGAACTGAGGTTCTAGGTAGTTATGAGCCACCATGTAGATGCTGGAAATTGAACTCTGGTCATCTACAAGAGCATCCAGTTTTTTTTTTTTTTTAACTGCAGAGCCATCTTTACAGGTTCCAATATCTTCTATTTTCTATTATTAATTAATTAATTAAATTCTATCTCTGAAAACTTCAGAAGAGGACCCTGGGAGTTTGTTTGTGGAGAGGAGTATTTGGCATATTTAAAGTAGAAAAAATTTTATTGTTTCAAAAATATTTTATTTTTTTAAATTATGTGTCTGTGTGGCTTGTGGACATGAATGCAGGTGGTGTCCATGGGTACCCAAAATGGGTGCTGGGTATCCTGGAGTTAAAAAATAGTTGGACCCCACCCCACATGAATACTGGAAACCCAAATCAGTCCTCCTCAAAAGCAGGAATCACTCTAGCCGCTGACCCATCTCCCCATCCCCTAAAGTGAGAAATCTCAGACACAAAGACACTTCTGTACTAAAATCTGTGATGATAGTGGTAATTGTTTTCCTGTCTTTGTGGTTTATAGGGTTCACCATTTTTTCATACACAGCATTTCCTTTGGCTCCTGAATATCTATTGAGACATATTTTATCTTTTATAAAGATGAGAAAGCTGTCTTGGAGTGATAACATTTTTGACTCATTTAAACAGTGAATATTTGGCATGATGCGCTATTGGTTTGTATTCTATGCTTAATTTTTAAAAATGTATTTTACTTTGAGGTGCATGTGTGCTGTTTTTGTTTTGTTTTGGTGTGTGTGTGTGTATGTGTGTGTGTGTGTGTGTGTATGTGTGTGTGTGTGTGTGTGTGTGTGTGTGTGTACGTGTGTGTGTGTATGTGTGTGTGTGTGTGTGTGTGTGTGTGTGTGGATGTAAGTACCTTTAGAGGCCAGAAAAAAGCATCTGATCCCCTGGAGTTGCAGGCTTGTGAACACCCAAATATATATGCGCAAAAGTGAACTCTGGTACTTTGCAAGTTCAGGAAGCACTTAATTGCTGAGCATCTCTCTAATACCAATCTCTCTAAGCCTTTTGTACCACAAGATGATTATCACCAGAAAATTACTCTTATGTTTCCCTTGGAAGATACAAAGTGTCAAGGACTTTGGGCCTAGGATCCCATTAGAGTAAAGGTAAATTTCACAGTTAGGGTTAGGTACCAAGAACTTTCCTTAAGTGCTAGGAGAATTACAGGTAGGCTGATGGCCACAGAGCCAATGAGATCAAAACAGGAGTCAAGACTGACCACTGTACTTCTTCCACCCTGCTGTATGATAAATTGAGAATATAAAGAATTGTGTAAATTATGATAGTTTGTTTCCAACACTATCATATTCTGTTTAGTTTTGCTAACTGAAAAAAATGCACAGCAAATTTCAACAAAAGGTACAAGACTTTGTAACAATTTGAAAATAATTTGTAGAAAGCAAGGCATATCCCAGTGATTCCCACAAACAGCCTTCCTCCATCTATGGATGGGTTGTTGTGGTTTGAATTTGGAACGTTTCCTATAGGCTCACATGTTTGCTCATGTGTTCCTGAGCTGGTGAAACTGGTAATGCTGTGGAACTTTTAGAAGGTGGAACCTTGCTGGAGAAATTAGGTCACTGGAGGTGGAGGCCTGGAGGTTTTATAGCCTGCTGCCAGTTATGGTCTCAGTTTTCTGACTGCTCTTACAATGTGCTCACACACACTGCACCCCTGCCACCATGACTTCCTCCCATTGTGAACTGTATCCACTCAAACTGTAAGGCAAAAACCAAGTGGAAAACTCTCCCAAATAACAACAAAAAACTCACAAAACACTTTCTCCTTCAAGTTGCTTAACTATTTGATCACAACAAGGATAAAAGAAAAGGAACTAATACAGGTGTGTCGTCTGTGATTCACTTCTGTTGCTGTGATCAAACAACAGGACAAAAGGCAGCTTGGGCAAGAAATGGTTTGTGTGCCTCAACATTGGACGGTCATCATTCAGGAAGGCCATGGTAAGACCTCAAGCAGCTATCACATCACATCCACGCTCAAGAGCAAAGAGAGATCTGTGCTTGGTAGCGTTCAACTCAGTTTCTTCACTCTCATTTATTTCAGGATATTTACCTAAGAAATTGTGCCACCCACAGTACCTGGGTCTTTGTACACACATTCATTTAAGAAATCTTTTATGAACATTCCTACAGGTGAATCTGTTCTAGTTATTCCCTCATTGACAGGCTATTCTCAGGTGGCTCTAGATTGTGTCAAGTTGACAAACCTAAACCTAACCATCACAGAGTGAGTATTATATTATAAGGTCTCTAATAATTTCTTGAAACTATCAACCAAACAGAATTTTATGACAGACAATTAGTGTGATACTGCAACAGCCTATCTGGTATCTGAAATGGAGAGTAGGTACCTGAAATGGCCAGACAGATGGCATCATAGTGTAGAGACACTGGACAAAGGGGAATGTCACATTCTGGGAAGGTGAAAAGGCAGAGAATTTTCATCTCACTTCTCTGTAGACCATGTGAGTTTAAAGCAAGGGACACCTTTTGCTAGATTTCCCCATTCACTATTTTTGTACTGTGCTTGAATACAGACAAACAGAATAAACAACAGAAAGGGAAAGTATAGATAATGTGATCACTGTAATGATTAGTTTCAGTAACTACTCCACAAAGAAAACCATACAGTATGAACATAAATCTTCATTATCTTTATCACATATGAACCAGGATATGATTTGAATGCAAAATGCCCTCCCCTGCCGCCTGTTAGTGTTTGGTCCAAGAAAATGTGGGTGATGGAGTCTAGCTAGTAGAGGTGGGTCACTGGGCGAATATTATCCCTGGTTGCTTCCTCCCAGACTCTCTGCATCCCACATGCTGTTATATAAATGGCTATTCTCTGCTCCAGGCTCCTGAAGTCATGACATTCTGATAAAGACGGTGGGGGTAACTCACAATGAGACAAACCCTCTGAGCCACAGTGAGCTTTTCTCCCTCGGGTTGTTTCTGTTAGGTATTTTGGTCACAGTCATATAAAAGTAATGAATACTAATGCTAACATGTTCTGCAATTCAGTTTGGAGCCTAGTATTTTGATTATTTTAATCAATAATCTACAAATGCAAGGAATATATCAAAGTGTTCTCTCAGGAAGTTGTTATTTGTTTGTCATTCAAATTATAGAGCTCAATCCTAGTCAATATAAGACTCATTCTTCCTGCCTCAAGGGGAGAGACTATCCCAGAGACGCAGCCACATAAAAAAGGTGCTAAGTGACATCCTCTTCAACACACCCTATGCATACATCATCGATGGTAGAGTAGATAAGAGAACAGAGGAGAAAAGATAACACAGTTGAGATTCATCAGAGGAATTCCACCTCCACATTTTGTACCAACTTCCTGCTGACCATCCACCTCCTCTCTAGATTAATCATCTTTCTCTTCCAGGAAAAGTATTCCATAAAGATATCTCAAACAGCATGGTTGATGTAAGCCTCTCTAAGGGGCTTCCACCGTGCTGGAGAGGCATGCAGATGAACACTGAAATTCTTCCTCAATTCCAATTTTATAAGGGGATTTTGACTATTTTAATCCAGTGAGAACATGAAGCATTAGTTTGTAATGCACTCCCTTGTTCTTGGTGCTCTTTATTCATCTTTCAGTGTCAGTCACAATCATGACAAAACTTTCCACTCTGAGGGAAGAGTGCTGACTTGGGAGAGCCGTATTCTAGGTCCTTGGGCTTATGAGTAAATGTTCTGAAGAGATGAAACTCATAGGGAACAATAGTATGATTTTCCACACCTTCCTTTCTCCTTTTTCCTGGCAGGCAGATAATGAAGATACATTCACTTTGAGGTCATTTTAATTTTCTTCTCTTCATCTCTAGTCCTCACCTGTCTCACTTAGAGGTTGATTGCATCTTCTGTCTGATCTGGAAGATCAAGAGAGCTCCTGCCTGGATGAACAGCCTGAGGCATGTGTCCTGGGCCAGCTCTGATGGAGGGAATTTGATAAAGGCTTTCCTGCTCGATCTTTCTCCTTGATGGGTTTTCTTTCTTACTTTGAAGGAGATCCTTTCTTACCTCTGATATGTTGGCTTCCTCTTACAAGCTTGAAAGAAAAAATAGCTTCCTACTGTTAATGATGAGATACACTAAGGGTGAATTCCCTCAACTTTTGTTCTAAGGTTCAGGCTTGAAGGCAAGTTATAAAGGCCACCATAGGTTTTTCCTTGCTCTCAAAATATGAAGCCAATATGTCCACTTTGCAGTTCCATTCTGGATAGCTCCTATTATGGCTCATTACTTTTTGGCTCTGAATAAAGGCATATTAAGAGTTCTCAGCCCTTCAGTGGTGAAGAACACCTCTCCCACTGTCTACTGTGATTATTTTAGCAGCACTGGAAGGCATAATCTATTTAAAGAAACAAAGCTCTTAGCTCAAATCTACATTCATTAGTAGATTTAAAACTCAATGGAAGTATTTTGACTGCAAAAATTGGGGAGTAATACTTATAGGTAGTTATCAGAGAATTTATCAGAAAATTTAGAAGGCTAATCAGACCGTTATGCAGATGGTGAGATATAAGGCATAAAATGGGTTCAGATAGTTAAGAAAAAAATGGGATGCTTCAGCACTAATTCTTGGGGAATAAATCTGTCCCTGCTGTATTTACAGGGAAATGAAGTAGGATAAGAGAAGAGCACTGCAGATACTGGGCACGGCTGCAATGGGTATAAAACACTCGAGCTGAAAGGAAAACTAAAAGACACAATCATATTATCTATTATTTTCTCATGATGTGAATCGGTGACAGGATCAAGCCATAGAACAACACACTCTACAGAAATACTGAAGACACAAACCGGAGGTTCCAGACACAGACTTATTTACACTTCCAACCCTATTGGCCATGGAAATCAAGTCAAAATATTGTAATAAGCTACTTTCTGATGTGAAATAGACTTGCAAACCCCAGAGAATTCTTGAGCTAAAGCAAAACCAAAGGAAAAAAAAAACTTAACTACTTTAGCTTATCTTCCACTCAACTTTCTGTATCAGATCTAGGTCATAAATCTCATTGTATCCCAGTTTTCTCTATTATATTTTTTAAGAGTGTGATTTAGCTCTTGTTTATCTACACATATAAACCTGGGGGCAGGCAGAATACTTAAAATATAAATGCCCATATTTAGAGAAACACAGATTTCCTCAGGCGCGGGTGAGAGAGAGTGTTGGAGAGAGAAAACTAAATACTATATATAAATTTTACTATAGTATTCAAGCTCTATTACAATTATGTTCTAGTACTTAAAAAAGGAGACTAAATCAACATAAAATCAAATCAAATAAGTAAATATAAATAACAAACATCATGGTACAATAATGAAGTCAGGACAAGGAGATAGTTCCATAGATAAAACAATTGTCATGTAAGTGTCAAGACCATGGCACAGAGAACCCTCGTCCACATAAACATGTGGCACAGAGACCCCTCATCCACATAAACACGTGGGCAGGTGCAGTGTCCTTCCTGTAATCCCAGAGTTGTTGAGAGAGAGATGAGAAATCTTTGCTGCACTCTGGCAAGCCAGAAACAATGAGATTCTGGTTGACAGAAATTCCCATAATAAAAGTAAAATGAAGAGCAATCAAGGAAGACACCTGACATCAATAACCTGAGTTTAATCCCCAGAATCCATATAGTGAAAAGAGAAAACTGACTCTCACAAGTTGTCTTCTGACCTTTACAAGCATCGCATGGAATGCACACACACACACACACACACACACACACACACACACACACACACACACTAATTAAGAATTTACTTCATACTAACAAAGATACATGGACCCTAAGTGTATGTGTGCCTCTGGTTGTTTTGTTTTGTGTGTGCATGTGTGTGTGTGTGTGTGTGTGTGTGTGCGTGTGCATGCACACATGTGTGTGTGTAGAGCCTATTCAATAACACACGTGTACCAGGATATAAGTTATACTAACTCTTCTAGTGACTATCAGAGAAAAAGATATATTAAACAGAGACTACTTTATGATGAGTAATACTGACAAATTTAGTCACCAGATAAACACTCTACAGGAACCCTCCAAGAAGCTGTAGGGTTCTCTTGTTTCCCAAGGGTCCCTCCTTTAGCATATTTTTCTGTAAGTTTCCATTACTGATGATTTTGGTTATGTTTTGTTTTCAGGTCGGGGGGATAACATGGCTCAGCCTCATTCTTCTTGTGCTGTGCTTGGAAACATTTAAATCAGGAAACCTGATGGTTGCACAGCTCTCTGACCAGTTCAAAGTTCCTCTTTGATAGCACGATGAATTTGAGGACAAACTGGAGACTGTTTCATAAAAATAATTAATAAATATGCTTGTACTCATTTTATATAAAAAAAAAAAACACCTTGCTCTTATAGTTCCAAAATCTACTGAGTAACTATCTACAAGACATTTCTCTTTTATTAGGTATTATACATAGTAGCATTACATAATTAGCAGTGGATTAACCATCCATTGAGTGATGCATATACAGTCTATGCAGGGATGGAGAGTTGGCTCAGCAGTTAAAACCACTTGTTACCCTTGCAGATAACCCCCAGCTCTCACAATTTCTGTAATTCCAGTTTCAAGATATCTAATGCTTTCTTCTGGCCTCCACCTTGGATACCAAAAGACAATTGTATTTACTGTTTTCCTCTTAATAGAGTCTGTGAAGTCTTAGAGAAAATGAAGCAAGAAGCAATTCAGAATTTACTTGATTTAAATATTTTACTTTTTAATCTTCTTTAATTTTTTTATTTTTTATTTTATTATTTTTATTTTATAATTTAATTTAATTTTACTTATCAGCCACGGATTCCCCTGTCCTCCCTCCTTCCACCCACCCCTGCCCTTCCCCCAGCCCACCTACCATTCCCATCTCCTCCAGGGCAAGAACTCCCCTGGGGATTCAGCTCAGCCTGGTAGATTCAGTGGAGGCAGGTCCAGTCCCCTCCTCCCTTCACCCAGGCTGAGCAAAGTGTCCCTGCACAAGTCAAGTTGGAATTTGGTGGTCTCTTCCTTATGAAGCAGTGACATAATTCGGTAAGAGAAGCCCCTGGTAGCCCAGAACGTTCTTCTTTAGCTCATGCTTTTGGTAAAAGCTTCAGGACTCTCAGGGTTTGGAGCATGGAGGGGGAAAAAACTGACATAGATGAAGACTCATCCACTCTAGGACAAGGAGCCTTGCAAAGTAACTTCCATTTCCCCATAAGTGGGTGCATTTTGATCATCTATATGGCATTATGAAGAGGAAGATGAGATTTAGAATTAACAAAATTATAGACCTCTATAAAGTATCCGTGCTTCTATAAACCTGTAATACCTCACAAATAAGACCTGGGTATCCCATTAATGTATTAGCAGAGCACTGTTTCTTCCAAAAGACCACAAGAAAAAAAATCTTTGAAACTTCCAAACTACTGCCATAGAATATCCATGTGCACTTAGAGAGGGTTTATTTCTCTTAAAAGTATCCATATAGTGATCTATATGAGCCAATACTGGGCTTTTTACTTAAGAGTGGGGATAGCTCACTGGGGACTAAAAGCCGAAATCACTGCTGTCAATCCTTCCACAGCATCCCTCCTGGAGTGAAGAAATCTGGTCTCTTGGAATGATTGATGAGGCCAGAGGTGGGTCTGTTTCAAAGTAAACAGGGATTGCTGTGTAAGCTTCATAAATTGCCTGATTATTTCTAATACTGAAAAGAAAGACAGAATTACATCCTTAGATCACATGTAAATAATACCTGCATTAGTGTGAAAGGAAACCAGGGCTCAGAGGAAGAAAGTGAGCCTGAAGAAATTTGATGATCAGCCATTGCTCCCATCATCTTGAGAACTGTTGTGAGAATGGCTGGGGAGATGCCTCAGTTGGTAAAATGCTTGCATTGGAAGCATGAGTACTGGGATTTGATTCCCAGAACACACAAAGGAAAACAAAAACTGGGCTTCCTGGTGCACATCTTTAACTTCAGTGCCAGGAACTCAGAAACAGACCAATCTTTAAAGCTCATTGACCAGAACGCAAGCACATTAACAACTGCATACAAGACTCTCCGTCTCTGTCTCTGTCTTTATCTCTTTGTCTTTCTCTTTCACACACACACACACACACACACACACACACACTGAAAAGGACTTGGTAGATAGCTCATTTGGTAATTTACTTGACCTGAGTTTGATCTCTAGAACTCAGAGAAGGAAAATGTACTTATAATTCCAGCAGTGAGGGGCTGTGGAGACAGGAAGACACTCCTTGGGGCTCCCTTGTAAGCCACCTAGCCTATGTGGGGAGTTCCAGGCCAAGGAGGACCATTGTCTAGAAAACAAAACCGTGAAATATGCCTGAGGAAGAAAATCCCTCTGGCATCTACACACATATACAGACAAACGCACTCGTACACAGACAGACAGACACACACACACACACACACACACATGCACAGATACGCACACACTTCTTGTTGCAAAATATAACTAATATAACTGATGTACTTTACAAGGTGTTTTATTTATTATGTTATAATTTTAAGTGATAATAATCTTTCTATTGTTTTGAGTTGCTTATTGGTACAGGAAATCCCTTTATCTTTAGTCTATTAAGCTGAATGATTAATAATTCTTAAAATTTTGTTAGTTTTGATAGACTACAATTGTACTGGTGCCAAAATGATTATTTTTTCCCTTTCCCTAAAACTTCGTGTTTTAATTTTTTCCACCTTGTTCTAGAGCAGCCTTTTCAATTTAGTATTATTTATAACTGGCTTATCTCCTGTTCTGGGTGGTGCCACATTGTGCCTAGTAGGATGTACAACATCATCACAGCCCATGCCAACCAGACACAACAGCATCTATGCCCAGCTCTGAAAGTCAGAGTATTCTTAAAGAATGGAAATATTCTTAGAAGGGGCAAAGGTACCCTGAGTTTAAATGTCACAGAGATGTGAGAGTTAAAATGCTCTCCAACTTAAATGATAGTTTTCAGAAGTTATAGAATAATATCATTAATCTAAGGGAAGGTGTGAATTCACCAATATCAAACACTGGCAGATTTTATTAAAATGTCTTATATGAAATATAGAAAGCTAAGCAACTAATGAAATCTATGGCTGATATAGTGCCAATATATTCATAACATAGACATGCTATTAAAATAATATAAAACTGAACAAACACGTGAATAGTAACTGGCCAAAACACATGAAAATGTACTATCGCATTGCACTCAGGTTCAGATGCTAGCACCCACATGAGCAAGCATACAATCTCTTGTAACTACAGTTCCAGGGCATCTGAAGCCCTCTTCTGTACTCAATAGACAATGCTTGCACATGATGAACATACATACATTTAGGCAGTCATGCATATACCTATCATGAAAATAAAATACTTTTACAATCTGCGTATCTGTCATTTACAGTGCATTTTTTTGGATTGGATATGAATTGTATATTAGCTGAGTAGGGCTATTTAATATAAGTGTTCCTTCTTAAACTCATGCTTTTATTATACAAATTTTCAGTAATGCAGTAGTACTGACTGCCATAATCAAAATGTTGTCCATCAGATGTCTGGAATTATTCTTTCTATTAAACTGAAACTTTATGCTTGACAACCATTCTCCACAGCCTACTCACATCCCATAATAGCAGCTATCCTACTCCCTGCTTCTATGTGCTCAGCATCTTAATATTCTGAATGTGAGGTCTTGCATAATTGGTCTTTCTACATCTAGCTGATTCATTTAACATGTTCCATCAGTACCCATACTGTCACAACAAGATTTACTTCTATTGAAAAGCTGAATGGTATCTCCTTGTGTACATGCACCACATTTTATTCATGTATCCATCCATTGATAGGTATCTTGGTTATATCCATCCTTTAGCTAATATGAACCATGCTGCAGTGGATAGAACAGTGTAGCCATCCTTTTCATATACTGCTTTCAATTCCTTTAGTCATATTTTATGAATTTGGCATCACACTAATATGAGAACCAGAATATGACACTAAAAATAATGAAAATTCTAGGCCAGTATCCTAGATATGAAAATGTTTGCATTGATTTCAACAGTGTAATAAGAGATTAAATTTTTAAGAGCTATCTGGATCTACAACCCTAGTGGTTCAATATATGAAAAATTACCATGTGATACATAACAGTCACAAAATGTAGGCTGGGGACCATATGCTCTTCTTAAAAGACTAGGAAGATAACAGAAGATGCATTTGATGAAATTCAACATTCTTTCATGATAGAACTGTTCAGCAAATGAAGGTTTGATGGAACATCCCTTCACATCAGTGAAGGTAGTATAGGATGAATTCTCATCTAACATGTTGTCCACAGTGAGAAAGAAGTGCTTCCTCTAGCAACTGGAACAGAAAATGAAGCTCCATCCAGCTGCTTCTAGCTAACATAGTACTTGAAGCACTAGCAAGAGTAACTAGGAAAAAAGAAATAAATAGGAAAACTTTCTAAAAGAAGAAAAGTTGAATTTCTCTCCTTGACAGATTTATTTTATATGCATGTGTGTATTTTTCAGTGTGGATGTATGTATGTGAGTGCAAGTCCTGTGGAGATCAGAAAGTAGCTTAGAGGTAGAATGCTAGCCTAGCATGCACAAGTCCTCAGTTCAATCCAAGGTTATTTTCTAAATGGCCTGCAGTGAACATTGCCATTCGGCTGACATCTTCCAACTTGGATAATGAGAATGTTTCTATTAATATAAGGGATGAGATTGAACTCCCATACCTAAGATGTCCATGCAACTGTGTACTCTATGGAACACTGGCTTTTCTTCTGAGGGCCTGAGATTTTTGTGTGATAGGTAGGTCGTGAATATCTGACCACTTCCCACCAAAAAGATTGAAAACCTAGGCATTCATGGATATTTCCTTGCAGACAGAGTTCCACATGTGATGTTGCAATTCTTTGCTCTAGATATTAAGCAAGCCCTCTTTGCCTCTTTGGGAGAAGCTCATCAAATGCATATGCCTATATTTTTCTTTTCAATTTATTTCAAGCACCTATTCCTGTGTTGAATTTGCTTTGTATTCTCTTAATTCTAGAAATCATAGTTGTGGGCACATCTAACAGCTGAGTCTTAGAAGTCCTGGAGATGCAGGAGATCGTCTGGGTCATCACTGACACACAGACAATGGCTTACAGGAATGGCACTGTGTGCTAACAGGCACCCTCTTGGGAGAATTTTGTTCCAGTAGGTCTAGATAATTGCTTAATAGTGTGTATCAACATTCATCATACAAATACACAGACCTTTGCAAAATTGTTCATAATATTACAATATTATCAATGTTTCACTTTGATATGCAATATTATGTAATATCAATTTAGAGAGATTGATCATCAATATAGGACTGAATTAAAGACTAATGGTACATCTAGTTTCCAACCATACTCTACTTTGAATTTTATTTGATGTGCCTGTTCATTGAATATATTAATACAACACACCATTCATGCCATATACACTATATCATTATGCCCTGACATTTTTACATAAGGCCTTTCCAAACTACTTATTGCTAGGTGCATCCAGACCATTTAAAGTTCCCACCATATAATCCAAAGGAAGCAGTGATGTAGGTTGGGGCAGAAATTGGGAAATTCCATAAATATTTGGAATAAATAACATATCATTTATGTTAACAAAGGTCAGTGGCACTCTTGTCATAAGGACACGGGTGATCATAATTCCTATATTTTTATTGTTTTGTTGTTATTGTCTGAGATAGTTGTCTCTTAAAACCACCTGAAGGAGCTAAGCTTAGTTTTAAAGATCAGCAGCCTCCTTGAGGAAAGGAATCAAGGACTGAATGTCTTCTTTTGTCAGTTAAATGTTCTGAAATTTCAATAAATAGATACTGTTCAGTCACAGGTTCACTATGTGAGAAAAAGTTCTGAAAGCATGAATTACTCGGCTATCCTGTTAGGCACACGCCACACCTAACTTTTACTAGTACAAGGGCAGGTTGTGTTCTATGTGCTCCTTCTAAATCATCCCAAGGGTTATAGTGCACACTCCATCAAAGTTTGGCACGAGTGTGAAACAGGAAGATCAGAAGTTCAAGGTAATCCTCACCCATAAAGCAAGTTTGAGGATAAGATAGAATACAAGAGATCCTGTCTCAGTAAAAGCCAAGTTTGATTCAGATACTTAAAATTGTTTTATTTTGTTCAATCTCCTTGTAACTCAGCCATGTAAATCTTCAGTGTGTTTAAATAGATATCATCTGATCCTATTCATATTTTGGAATATTTCATCAGTTTGACACTGGAGAACAGCTTGTTTAGGTAAAACTTCATAGTTTTGTTCCCTCATTTATGGATTCTCTGGTAATAAAATAGCTGTCAACTTAGTTTTTGATCCATCATAAACAAATTTACATTTCCTCCCTCTCCATATAGAAGATCTTACTCCTTTTTCTTCTGCAACTTAAGTTGATTTCAGAATATACAGAAAAGCAGCTCATAACTGGCATGTTTGCATCAATGACAATAAGTTATTTTAGCATTAATATAGCATCATTTTCAATACTGGAGCTTTTGATGCCATTTTATTTTATGTATAGTTACTGCTTCTTATTCTGTTTCCAACATCAGGTATATTGTTGATACAAACAGATCTTCCTAGCAGTTCATCATAGCTTTCATGCCTCCAGAGTCCACCATCTACCATAGTGACTTTATTTTTTGTCATATAAATTTTGTTATAGCACATGAACTATTTGTGAGAAAATAGATAGTTGGCCATCAAATATGTCACAATGCAGATAATCTATTTGTGGGCCTACAGTACTCTTTCTGCTAAGTTCCAGAGTACAAAAATAAACTGTACCAAGAATCACCCAAAAGTTCATGAGCATACTTACTATTGCTTTTGTTTTCATTTATGTAATCCTCATCTAAGTTTTAAAGTCCTTTTTATATATCTCTTGCACAAATTACTGAAGTAAAAGTGAGTCATTTGTCTGATTATATATATATATACATACATATATTCTTGAAATCTATTTAAAATATCAGAATACCTTCAATAAGAAATATCCAAGTATCTAAGGAAATATGCAGATTCAATTAAGATTATAAAATGAGAAATAAGATGGATATTCCTACATATGTGAGCATGCTCTAGTAATTGGACATCCACTATCTAATAGGTTAGTTGGAGTAGTTGATGTATTTTATGGAAATGAATTAAAGATGTTTATTGCAGAGCTTGATAAATGATTATGAAGATTTTCTAAGCAAATAAAATAAAATGTGAGAGACTAATGACCAACAAACAAACCTTCAACAAGCAGTTAAGTGATGAATAAGAACTGTAATGAAGCCGGGCGGTGGTGGCGCACGCCTTTAATCCCAGCACTCGGGAGGCAGAGCCAGGCGGATCTCTGTGAGTTCGAGGCCAGCCTGGGCTACCAAGTGAGTTCCAGGAAAGGCGCAAAGCTACACAGAGAAACCCTGTCTCGAAAAACCAAAAAAAAAAAAAAAAAAAAAAAAAAAAAGAACTGTAATGAAAACAGAAAAACAAGTCTAGCATGGTTCTTGAAATGAGTTCTGTAATAATGCTACAATAGTTGCTTCCTGGGGCTACTGTGGCAGATACCATAATGTTGGTGTAAAAAAAAATAGAAATGCTTTGTCTTATAGTTCTAGACTTCAAAAACTGAAAATTTGTGATCCTGGGAGAAATCATAATGCTAGCCAGGTGCACACTTCTGAACCCCGCAGAGGAGAGACTTCTTTACTTCCACCTTTGAGGAGCTGCCAGCACTCCAGGTGTGTGGCTGACCATACAATTCCATTCTCCACCCTCAGCATTTTTACATCTCTACTTCCATTCATATTCTCCTCTGTGTGTGCTCAAACTTCCCCTTGCCTACTCTCTGGAAAGGATACTTCATGCTGTGTTGGTGGTCCCCGTGTGGATGAGCTAGTCCCATGTACCCATTTCAAAGTCCTTACTTAATTGTATGTTCAGACACTGTTCCATATGAAGGTAGAATATGCCCTTTCTGGAACTATGAACTGACTAAGTGGCAGATCTTTGTCCTGTCTACTATTGTCAAAATAATACAGCCAACATGCTAATACAGAGTACGGCAGCATACAAATTCTAGAATGAAGTTAAGGGCACCAGTGGACTTTAGTATGCAATAAGGCAGAAGTTTCAAATGCTTGGGGAAGGTTTTGAGTCAATAAATGGTTAGGCATGCTAAAAGAAAAAAAAAGAAAGGAAAGAAGAGCACATGTTAAAGAATGAAATTTTAAAAAATACACTCAATTTTAAGCATTTTTAATGAATTGTATAGATTGAAAAATAAATTATTAAAATAATACATGTTGAATACTTGTATAAACTTTCAGTAAAGGATTTTTCAAATGTAACTAAAGACAGAAATTTGAAAGAAAATATAGTAAGACTAAAATTCATTTTAATTTCCAGATGATGGTAAGTTCAAACAGCCATAGGAAAAAAAAAAGAAGAAACTATCAATCTGGCAACATACTTATATTGGTCTGAACTTTATAATTCATGTTATTTTCATATGTCACTTTTTGAGAAGACAAACATTTTGATAAGAAAATGAGCAAAGAAACTGAGAATACTATTTCATAAATGGTGATATTCAAATGACTTATAAACTCACAGAAATGTACAATTTACTGCTATAGAGAAATGTGAAAAAAAAAAAACTAATGGTAAGGTAAGCAGAATGTGTCAGTGGTTAAAAAGCAACTACTACTCTTGCAAATAAATCCAGAGTATGGTTCTCAGCACACATATTGGATAGTCCATAACCACCTGCACCTCTAGCTTCAGGGGATCCCATATCCCTTTCAGGCCTCTACAGACACACCTGTATTCACAAGCACCTACATACGCAGAGACATACATATATATATATGTAGTTCAAAAATTAAAATTAAAATCTTTAAACTAATGGCATTTCAAAACATTTACAATGGACACATTTTAAAAATATACTCATAAAACATGCTAGAGGTGAAGTGTGTGTAAGCTGACAGCAGTTACAATTATGGGAGTGTGGAAATTCAAAATTCTACTTACAACATGGAATTAACCCTGCTTGCATATTAGTAATTCTGAACAAAAGTATTAAATTTATTCATTTATTTAATTGTTTGTTTATTTATTTATTTTAGTATATATGTGTGAGAGAGACTGTGTGTGTGTGTGTGTATGTGTGTGTGTGTGTGTGTGTGTGTGTGTGTGTGTGCACATGTGTTGTGGATGCATGCACACAGTAGCATGTGAGTGGAGGTCAAAGGACAACTTGCAGGAGTCATCCCACCAGTGGATTCCCAGGATCAAACTCAGGTTCTCAGGCCTGACTACTAGAGCCTTTACTGGCTCAGTTGTCTCTTTGGTAATAACATTCATCACTTCTACTCCAAAGAATTGAAGCAAATGCTGTGGGATGATGCTCTTGTACACTGGTTTAATAAAACACTGATTGGCCAGTAGCCAGGCAGGAAGTATAGGCAGGGCAAGCCAACTAGGAGAATGCTGGGAAGAGGAAAGGTGGAGTGAGGAGTTGCCAGTCAGACACAGAGGAAGCAAGATGACAAGGCAGAGCTAAGAAAAGATACCAAGGCACATGGCTAAACATTGATAAGAAGTATGGGTTAATTTAAGTGTAAGAGCTAGTCAGTTATAAGCCTGAGCTAACGGCCAAGCAGTTATAATTAATACAAGCTTCTGAGTGATTAATTTATAAGCAGCTGCAGGACCGTGGACCAGGCAGGACCAGAGAAACCCCACAGCTACAAGCAAATGCAACCATCACTTCTGGTCAAAGAAATCCTCACTGGGATCGTGTAATGAGCAACAAAATTTCAACTCTAAGGTCAGGTTAGGTAGATCAAAGCACAACCACAGTGTGAAACTGTTATAGAAAAAGCATGCATGAATATAGTGTGTAGAGATGTGATAGAACATCATACATTATGTGCATATACTTTGACCTGCATATACATATATATATGTGTGTGTGTGTGTGTGTGTGTGTGTGTGTGTGTATACAAATATGTGTGTATTTATATATATTCAATGTTATAAAGTAAAATATTTTTAAAGTTCTATTTCTTATTTTTTTATGTACTTGTATGTATGTGCACCTGAATGCAGATGTTGAGGGAGGCCAGAAGATTATGTCAGCTCACCTGAAGCTTAAATTATACTATTTGTGTATTTTCTGTGATAGGTGCTGACAAGAACTTTCTAAGAGCAACAAGAGCAGTTAACCACTGAGCAAGTTCTCCCCCCCTGTAAAATCTTAACAATATTGGTTTCTCCTGTATATCTTAATAGTTTTCAATTTTGTTAGTTCCCAATTTAAAATATTCACCTTGTTCTAAATTGTGTATAATGTTTATGATTGATAATATTAGTTAATTTACTTATTATTTTGTGTATATACATATGTGTGTGTGTGTGTGTGTGTGTGTGTGTGTCACATGAGTTTGTATATATCATGTTCATGAAAGAGTACTCAGAGTCCAGAAGAGTGTGTCAGCTCTCCTGGAACTGGAGTTACAGGAAGTTGTGAGCCACCATGGTGCTACTGGGAACCAAGTTGGATTTTTCTAGCACTCCTAACCTCTAAGCCCCAACATGAATGTTTCTAACAATAACCTTTTATTATATAAATAAATACATAGGTCATCTTTCAAAAAACCAACATTCAAATAAATAATTTATAAAACATAAAGAAGAGAAAGGAGTCAACCCTATTCCCCTCATCTGATAAACACCATCATATTTAGAAATTATCCTTTTTTGTATCATTTCTATGTGCAGACACACAAACACACAGAAATAATTTGCATACACATATATATGCACACAAATAGATACATGTATATATATATATATATATATATACACAAAATACACATACATATATACGTAACACAGAGAGATACATATACACATATATGCACTCATTATATATAAATTATTTTTAAATCTTATTATTTTACATCTATGGGTATTTAGCCTGAAGTATGTCTGTGTACCACATGTGTGCCTGATTACCTTTCAACAGAAGAGAACACTGGATGCTCTGGAACTGGAGTTATATATGGTTATGAGCCGCCATGTGGGTGCTGGGAATTGACCCCAGATCCCCTGGAAGAGAAGCCAGTGCTCTTAACTACTGAGCCATCACTCCAGCTAGAATATAAAAAGTACTCACATTATTTAGACACACTGTGGTTTGGATGCAATTGGTGCCCATAATCTTACAGGGGGTGGCACTGTTAGGAAGTGTGGCTGTGTTGGGGTGGATATGGACTTATTGGAGGAAGTGTGTCTAAAAGATTTCTTAAGCTCAGGATACTGCCGAGTGTATCAATCTATTTCCTGTTGCCTGCAAGCCAAGATATAGTCAGCACCATGTCTGTCTGTACACTGCCATGCTCGTCGCTATAATGATAGTGGACTGAACCTCTGAAACTGTAAGGGAGCCATCTCAATTAAATATTTTCCTTATAAGAGTTGCTGTGGACATGGTATCTCTTCAGAGCAATAAACACCCTCACTAAGACACACACAGTTTCATTTTCCTGAAAAGCAAGTCCACATATTCTGAAGGATAGTCCAAGTTCCTTAAACAGGGCAGCATGCTTCCTGAATGTTCCATCAGTGCCCTTTTCTCCCGCTTGCTGCCGAGGTATTCACAATGCTAAAAGTTACTGAAAATATGCTACTGGACTCATATTTTTTAGTTGAGCACAGAAAATAAATGACAATATTCTCAGTGTAAAGGGATGTTCCCCCCAGTCTCTTTTCCATTTCGGCAGAGACACTTAATTCACATTATGTAACAGCTCGTCCTCTAAGCCAGCTGTGTTTTGTGTTTGTCAGCTGCTTCAAGTGATTTTCTAACAGCTGGGGTTTTTTTCAGCCACATTTTACCCGGATTATCTTTCTCCATGATCTTAAAAGCTATTTCAAATGATTTTTCCTCCTGATTCAATACACATGTTTATAGTAAGAAATTTAGAAACTAGAGAAAGAGATGACAAAGGAAATCAGAGTCAGCTGTAATGCTCCAACTGGTACAAATAGTGTTGCTGCGTCTTCTTTTTTCAATCACTGGTCGGTTTTCCATGGAAGTGCAGCGGTCATATACACACACATGGGTACATGCTCACACAAACACATGTGACCATGCACTCACATGCGCACAGATACACAGGTATGCACTCCCTGCCTCACACACAGAATCTTATTCCTTGTGACCTTCATACCTAATAGAAGCCTTTTATACCTTTCAATGCCATTAACTGTGAGTAAAGATGAACTGTTTGCAGCCATCCTCACCTCCTCAGTTTCTTCCTCAGGGTCTCCTTGTCATCATGGCAGCTTCGTCTCTCACCTCTCAGGCCTCCCATGAGAGACTCTTGCGTGAATATTTCTTTCTTACAACCCACATCCTATGCTACAAAAATCTTAGTAACAGTGTCTAAAACAGCAGTTGCTCAACCTGTGGGCCATGACCCTTTTGGGGGGTTGACCGGCCCCTTCACAGGGGTTGCCTAAGACCATGGGCATATACAGATATTTACATAACGAATCATAACAGTAATAAAAATCACAGTTACAAAGTAGCACTGAAAAGAATTTTATGGTTATGGGTCACAATGTGAACTGTATTAAAGGGTGGCAGCATTAGGAAAGTTGAGAACCAGTGCTCTAAAAGAATTTAATAAAATAATCTGATCACTGTCACTTATGTCACTCTCCCACTGCCATTTCCTGACCCAGGCAACCAATATTTCTTTTCTAATCCATGAGAGAAAATTTCTACTTCCACTCTGGCTACCCTTATCAGTGATTATAGTCAACTTAGGCATGCATTCCTGTTCAGAGCATCCCATTTACCCTAGTTTTTTTTTTCTGTCCTTGTGATAAAATACCCAGGTAGAAGCAACTGCCTGGAAGGGGAGGTTTATTTTAGTTCAAAGTTCAAAGTACATTCCATCAAGGCAGGAGTTGAAATTGCAGTCAGAAGAGGACAATATATGGTGACTTCTTGCTCAGCATCTTTGCCAGACTTGTGAAGCCCAGGATGCCAGCCAGGGAGTGGTCCATCTACAGTTAAGATGGGTAGTCTCACACTAATTAAGGTAATCAATATAATCCCTAACAGACATGTCCAGAAGCCTGGCTCTCAGGTGATCTCCATTCTGTGAAGTTGCCAATTAGTACTGACCTTGTCCCCGTACAATGGAAAATGAAACCCAAAGCCTGCGTCTCATATTCCGAGGACCTGGGAGACAGGTTCCAGTTGCTCTCTGAATTTATTTCCTTCCTCCTGTGTTTCACTCAGCTCCAGCCCCAAGTACTTCCACAATGACCCATGAAAACATCTGTCTTAGCGTCTGAGGGTCT
Source organism: Peromyscus californicus insignis (assembly GCF_007827085.1). Lineage (NCBI taxonomy): Eukaryota > Metazoa > Chordata > Mammalia > Rodentia > Cricetidae > Peromyscus > Peromyscus californicus. The sequence goes on along the minus strand of NW_026294584.1, from coordinate 95,768,815 downwards.
TTGCAGGGTTCATTTGCTCTGCAAACAGACGTTTCCCAGGTGCCCTGGGGCTCAGTTCACGCAGTTATTCCCACTTCATTTGGGTCTTGTGCAAATGTCAGCACCTCAATCCCTCCCTTCTTATCCAATCTCTTAACACAAGTCATCATCTGTTACTTTTCTTCTACATTCTGCTCAATAGCTCTACACAGCGTTTATCACCAGGTCTATGGCATATATTGATCTTCTCAATGTATTTCTTGTATCTCTGTAATATAGGCTGAATAAAAATAGAAACATTATCATTTTTATCATAGTGTTTCCAGTGCCTTGACAATGGGTGACACACAGTAGGTCCTCGTAAATCTAATTAACTATCTTCCTATATTAGACAGATTTTTTTCTTTTCTGTGAGAAGAGGCATTCTTTTTCGTGTCTTATGTATAAACTAAAAAGTAACTTACGTTATTGAAATGATTTGAACATTTTACAACATTGTCCTTCATGACAATTCCCCCCTAAGCTGTGCTTCTTTCAAAATCCTATGAGAATGAGTATTTTCTTATAATTTTATCAGCCCTGAGCTCTATCATCTCTTTTTGTTTTCCATTAGCTTTTGAAGATCAGGGTTTTTATTTCCCCATTTTAAGTAGCATTATTTTGAGATCATTTATGTAATAGGCCTGGAACACGGGGAGCTACCTGGATAGAGCAGTAATTCTTTTAATCATTTTTTAAATTAACTTTTATTGATTCTTTGTTGTTTCCATATCAGGCATCCTGATCCCCCCCCCAGCATCTTCCCTCTGTCCTTGCAACCTCCTCCCCCTCTCCAAAGGAAATCATTTAAAAGAAAAACCAAAAACCCAAGTAAACAAACAAAGCAAAGCAAGAAAGAAGAAAGCAAGGGAAAAAAAAAAAAGAATCCTTGTGGAAGGTGTGGTATGGCCTGGTGTGTCACACACACATTTCACCCTTTAGTCCTTCATCTTCATTTGCAAGTATCCATTAACATGAGTCATTAGTATAGTTGGAGGCCTCTGTCCTTTGTCACACAGTCCACATTGGGCTCGCACTGAGGCTTCCTCCTCCCCCCACCCCTGGAATTCTTGCCATTGTCTTATGTCTTGGAGATCCTGCAGTTTGGGATTTGACACCACCCCCCTCACCCCCTTGTATGCCCCCTACAGAAATTGGGAGAGAGGGCCCTGCACCTCCCTGGGCAAAATGGTGGAACTGGCCCTAGTGGTGTGAATATGAGTGAGCTGGACCCAAGGGTCTGTGAGCAGAACAGGCTGTTTGGTTGGTTGGTAAAGGTGATGCTGGAGAGCATGCAGTGTCAGAAAGGTAATGATGGGGGAAAGCTGGCAATCTGACAGGGTTAGCTGACATCGAGGCCCAGGAACCAGTTCCTGTGAGTTGGCCCACCCCAATGTCCACCTCATCTATGAAATGTTAGAGCATGAGAAGCAGATGAACCTACAGAGTAGTAAATTTAAAAGAAATTCTTAGCAAGCCATTTTGCCAAGATGTCATAGAACGTACAAAAATGTATTTCTTTTTTTTTAAAAAAAAAAATCTTTATTTTTGGATTCTACTGGAATGTCATTTCCTTTTTTGGATATTTAAGTTTGTTTTCACTATAATATCAAAATTAGGGCCTTTGTGAGATTACTGGTGTCCCAATGAAAACTATAGTTTGATGTCAATGGCTAAGCACCATAAGCATACTGATTAAGTCTGGAAGTGTTTTCAGAAGAAACTGGAATGCAACAGGCTTAGAGCTTGTCACTATTCCATAGCACACATTCCCTCTTACTACACACGTGCACCATTGGTTATGCTGAGAAGTTCTGCTCTACTATGTGATAATGTGACTACTAGACAAAAGTTTTGGAATAAGAGGGCTAAGGAGCTATCAAAGCAGCTAAGAGCCCTGTTGTTCTTGCAGAGGTCTGAAATTTAATTCCCTGCACCCACCCAGCAGCTGAAACCACCTGTAACTAGACTCCCTGGGGATTAGACATTTTCTTCTGGCTTCCTTGGGCATCAGGACATGCAAATACACACACACAGGCAAAACACTTACGTACATACATTAAGATAAATAAACAGAAAACATGAATAGAATTTTCATGATATCCAGTCCATGAAGTGGTTGTGATTCATTTAAAGTCAACACTAAGATGGAAAAGTCTGTGAGTCAGACCCAATCCTCCCTTCTTGCTACCATTCACTTCGCCCTGTCCTTATATAGTTGCTGATACAGAGACCTAAATTCCATAAAGCTATTTCTTTTTTCTAATACTTAGCCTCAAAGAGTCAAAGGAATATGCTGAAAATCAATTTCCGACACTTGGTAGACAACAAATAAATATTACCAGAGTACATACAAGTTAATGTTACTGGGGTTGGGGGTGGGGGGAAATCCTTTGTTTCTCACATTGCCTCCAATTTCTATCCACTATTGGGATTGTCACTGAGAAGCTTTCCAAGGGTCTGAGAAACATGAGTAAGTATTTTGAAGAGGGAAAATGGAGAGGAGAGGAAAGTTGGGTCCAGACATGAGCATGCAGAAGGAATACTTTGAAGATGCTACCATAAAAAGAAGAAAGCATGTCCCCTACAAGCTCAGAGTGAAGAGGTACATCATTATGTCTCCTACATTGTGAATTTGTCTAATTACATCTACCTGAGGGAAAAACATATCCCTTCCTGGCTCTCATTTTAGGCTGGATATCCACCTCTGATGCTGCCACACATCTGTATACGACAATAGATTTATATATCAATAGAGGTCCATACAATATTGTTAACACTCACAGAACTCATGTGTGAGAATGTGATGTGTGTGTGTGTGTGTGTGTGTGTGTGTGTGTGTGTGTGTGTGTGTGTGTGATGTGTGTTTGATGTGTGGGAGGTGTGGGAGAGATGTGTGCTGTGTGTGTGTGTGTGATGTGGCATATGATATATGTGTGATGTGGGTTTGATATGAGTGGGAGAAATGTGTGATATGTGTGTGTGTATGTGTGGTATGTGTGTGTCGTGTATGACATGTGTGATGTGTGTTTGATACGTGTGTATATGTTTGGTGCACATGTATGATGTATGTTCCATGTGTATGTGAGAAGGGTGGTGTGTGTGTATGTGTGTGTATAGTGTGGTGTATGATATGTGCGTGATGTGCATTTGATAGGTGTGTGAGAAATGTGTGTGTGTGTGTGTGTGTGTGTGTGTGTGTGTGTGTGTGTGTGTGTGTGTTTGTGTATGTACGCGTTCCTTATGAATCATCCAAGGCAGAACTCTACTTGTATTATCAACAATTCTTGAACAAAATCCTCAGGTTCATTATATTATTTATGTTTCCTGACCAGCAATGTAGAAGTACTCAGCTGTAATCCAAGTTCACAATCATTGAGAATCAATATTCCTTCTTTGTGGAAGGTAGGAAGTTGTGGGCTACAAAAAAGGAAAGACACAAGCTTCTGTATTTCTTCATTCTTTGTTGCCATTCATTGTTTTCATTATCTATTAAATTCACCCATTTATTTGTTCTTATATTCATCTTCCATTTTCCTTACTCCCATTACCATAAATATATTCCGTAAGAATTATACTTCAAATACTGAGCTTATTTTTTCCCATAGCAATAAAACATTAAAATAACTTATACTCCTTTTGATAAATGGAGTTATTTGAACTTCATAAAGCACTAAGAATAAATTTATAGTGTAACTGAATAATAAACACAGCTAGTGGAAGTCTTGGAGGTCTGGAAGGGAAATGAAACAATGTCTGCTTCTTCCCATCTCGTATATCTAATCCAATTTTCAGATCCAAGATCCATTCTACTCATTTAAACAGCACATAAACTTTTTTGACATTTAATTATATTATGTATATGCCTGGTACGATAGGAGAACTGACAGAATGAAAAGTTCATTGAGTGTTTTCCTGGCTGCTAACCAATGAAATGCTCCCTGAGATGGGACAGTGGTTAACAAATGCAGATAGGTGTAAGGGCACTAGCAGTAAATTCTCCATCCTTAAGAGACTGGAGGGAAGGACTGAGGGGCAGCTTGCTAAACTGTGGTGTCAATTGACAGGGGATTTTTGTTGGGATCGAAATGAGATTTAATAGGCTCAGTATGAACTTGATAAGAGCTTGTATCATCAAGAGACATTTAATTAGGGATAATAATTGGCTTCAGGTTGAAGGCAAGTTACCCCTGCTTTCAATACTTGCCTGCCGTGGGGAGAAGACTGGTGTAATGGTTTTTGCAAGAACTTAGCCTTTTTGTGTGAGACAGAACATGGGATGGGTATTTATTTACAAGAATGTGTGTATAGGGGATGCCTGTAGAAGCCAGAAGAGGACTCCAGATCACCCAGAACTGGAGCTGCAGGCAGTTATGAACTGCAGAACATGGGTTCTGGGAACTGAACTCTGGCTCTTTGCAAGTGCTCTTAACTGCTGAGCCATCTCCTGAATCCCAGGAGATGGCTATTTAATCTCAATTGGTGCTTACATTGCATTTTTAAACATTAAAATAAGGGTTTTCAAGGTTAGAGTTAGAGAAAGTTGGCACATCTTTGTGCCATATTCCTAGAGAAGGAATATGCAGACATATTTCATCTTGAAAGGTGTACACGGAAAATCATACCACCAGGGAATTGTTTATGGGGACAATCTTTCTTTACTTAAATCATCATGAGTAGTATAATCTAGCTTCTGTCAGACAAGGCCCATCTCTCAGCTGCTGTCTGTTCAGATGTCTTTTATCAGCCAGAGGCTTGCCTGTCTTTGGCTTATGTCAGGGAAATATGAGTTCGGTCAACAGACAAAATCAGTGACAAGTCTCAATGGCTTCTTTGTTCTTCATGTCCCACAGTCTTTCTAATTTTATCCAGTTGTATTTAAAAAATAATAATCAATGCATTTTAGATGCATGTTGAATTTATGTACAGAGTAATAAAAGTCATTCTTGGGGACGATGGGGGTTAATTTAGGTGATTCTAACTCTTTGTGAGAACTGGATGGAGACAGAGTGACTTCTTTTAGGTTTTCCAACTTCTGCAGGGGGAGAATGGGGCAGATGGAGAAACTGAATTTTTTTAAATGAATATTTTATGGATTCTCACACAAAGATTGTGGAAATGGTATAGATTTTACCAATGTCACATATTCAATTTCACCAATTCTTTCTTTTAATATTTATTTTTACTATTCTAGTATGTGCATATTTGTGTGACGATATTATGTATATGTGGGTACAGGTGGCTGCAGATCCCAGAGGAGGCAATCATGGAGCTACTGGAGTTTGTGAGATATCATCCCTGGTTGCTGGAAACTGAAACTGGATCCCATATGAGAGCAGTATGCACATTACAGCTGAGCCATCTATCCAACCTAAGTTTCACTAAATTTTGCTACTAATTTTATGTTATGAAGGCATCTTTCTTACATTGTCGTGATTAAAGGACCCCATCAGTACATTGTGATAGTCCATTCAGATTCTTCAAGTCTACATCTCCTTGTCCTGGCAATGCCTCATGACCCTTGGTCTTGATGTCTAAGCCACCTCTGCCTGTGTGGGTATCTCAGACTTTCCTTATTTATTTATTTATTTATTGGCTGTGCTGGTCAGATATCCATTACTGGAATCAATGCCTCTGATAATCAGCTTAGAAGCAAGGTTTGTTCTGGTCACGTCTTGGGAGGTTTCAGTACCTGCTCTCCTGTGCCTGTGACAAGTGGACATATAGTGATGACAGAATGGGATGGGGAAACATGGCTTACTTTCTGACACAGAAGAGAGGGTCTATGGCACCATGCCTGCACCCCCACAGCACACTTCCAAGGACCTAACAACCTCCTAATAGCCCACACCCCTTAAAGACTTCACCACCTCCCTGGGGACCTAGCCTTCAACACATGGGCCATCCATCGGTGACATTTCAGATCTAATTACAGCATTAAAACTGAGAATTTTGAGAAATTTTGGGCAAATGTTCTGTGGATTACCCTAATTTGGGATTAGTATGCTCCTTTTTTCCCCCAATTTTACTGAAATTCTGAAATTGAAGAAAGAGTAGTTAGGTTCCCCAAAAATGATTTAAGAGTTTATGTTGTCAGTGGGATATGTCACTGTCCTTGTGAAGTGTGAGTATCTGTCCGAATTGGCATTTGTTAGTTTTATCCACTGTTAAGTTACTGTTTATACTTGTTAATTTTTATTTAAAATGGACAGTCTCTGGGTTCTTGTCCCAAAGTCCTGCCTTGACTTCCAATCATGATGAAAAATAAAATATAAGTTTAAGTAACCCATGTCCTCCCCAAATTGCTTTTGGTAAGGATTTTATCACAGTAACAGGAAGCAACTAGGACACTGCCTTTTACTGTCCTGTTCACACATTCGCCACTTGGAAGAAGTCACTCTACAGGGTACACACTTAAGGAAACAGAATTATGTGATACCTATTTTGGGACAAATATTTACACAACCTATTTGTAATGTTTTTCTAATTGACATTTTTTTATTCTACCTATATTTTACTCTCTCTCTCTCTCTCTCTCTCTCTCTCTCTCTCTCTCTCTCTCTCTCTCTCTCTCTCTCCCCTCCATCCCTCCCTCCTTTCCTTTCTTTCTCTCTTTATGAAACAAGGTCTCTAGTCTCTGACTGACCTGGGATTTCCTATGTAGACAAAGCCTCCTTGAACTTAGAGATACCTACCTGCCTCTGCCCCCCTTGAGTTCTGTGCTAGTCTTAAAGGCATGTGCCACTACACCCAGTGCCCTTGTGCTTCTCATCCTTCTGCCTGTATCTCCCAAGTGCTGAGTTTACAGGTGTGTGCACCCACATCTGGCTTATGTGTTCCAGGGGATGGAACCTAGGACTTCATGCCTGTGAGACAAACTATCACTTCAGCTATATCTCAGCTCTGCTCTCCTTATTTTTTACACATTCAGTTGTTCATTAATTTTAGTGTGTAAACTCTAATATATAGTTAATAATTTTGCTCCCAATATAATCTGGTGGATTCCTTTAACTGCTCAAATTGTTACAGTTTTACTTTCCAGGAGTTTACAATTTGCTCTGCACAGACTCTCATGTGGCTTTGCTGTTTGTGATGACATAATAGCAACACTAATGCTGAAAAAGCTTCAAACTCCAAACAAGAAAGTAAATTTATCAGAGTAATCTCAAGTCAAACAGTTGAGATGATTAATATTGACTGCTTGACATGATTAAGAGTCACCCTGTAAGAAAATCTCTGGGCATTAATGTAAGCATATTTCTAGGTTGGTTAATTGAGGAGGTGTGAAGAACCACCCTGCTAGTGGGCAGCACAATTCCACAGGCTGAAGTCCTGAGTGAAAAGGAGAATGCAAGCTGAGAGCTAAGCACCAACCTTCGTAGCTCATTGCTTCCTTTCTGTTGCTGAGCTGTGACTAGTTGCTGTCATACCATCCATGTCACACTGCCCCGTATTCTCAACCTGACCAAAACCAACTTTTCTGTCTTTAAGTGTTTTTGTAAAAGATTTTTGTCACAGCTATGAGGCAAGTAACTAATGCTACCAAAGGTCAGCGGTGGGTTTTAGTGAAGAGTGTGTGCCAGGATACACTTCTTTACATGAAAACAGAAGCCAGGATTAAATCACCTCCAATCACCCGTGACGACAACCCCACAATACCCAGTTATGTTACACAGATTCCTCCACAAGTAATAAGACTACTAAGTATATATTGGCATGTGTTCACTCATGACTTATATTATAGATTCCAACATCTGTGAGTAGATCTTAGGTTGGAAAGCAAACTACATTTTCCGTCTAAGTAAAAGACAACACAACAAAGGTATAAAGAGTTTCTGAGTCAGAGGGACAGCTCTGGCCCTGACAGCACCAGGCCAATGATGACTATGGGTTGACTCCCCTGCAGATGAAACCTGAAAGCAGGTCAAATGAATCTTTGAGATAGTCTCTTCATTTCTGCTTCTTTTTTCATCCATGTGAGAAGTAATTTCAGCCCTGGACACTCTATGCTTGGTGATTTTGACATATTTTTCTAAAACCACTTGTCACACTTGAGGGTACATTGTCTCGTAAACAAATGGCTGAATGCACCATCAATCACCTAGTGTTTGATCTTGAACTTGATGCTTAGCATCACTCTATCAGGCTGGTGTTTATAGAACAGTGATTCTACGCTCATCATGGGTACTGGGGGAGGCAGCAGGGGTTGTACAAAGAGATGGATGCATAAATAACCAAGATTCAGTTAAGTGATATAGGCTTACATGCTCCATGCTGTAATTTTCACAGTGACATTTGTGCTCCTTAATAACAGTCCATGAGAAAAATGATTACTGTAAATTAAACATAAATTACAGGATTTTAGACCCATCATTCAAAAAAAGGGATCATAGACATGATTTTAAATTCACTGGGACTCACACCTTAACCACTTCATCTTCTCACACACACGTGTACCTGTGTTCGCTGCTGTGTTCCTAGTACTGTATGTGAACACCACTAGATCATATAAAGTGCTCAGTTATATTTCTTGCTTGTGTATTTTTATGATTCATTTTATTTTTGAAGTTAATTTTAGCAGACATTATTTTTAGAGCAGTTTAAACATCACAGAAACAGTGAGTGGTGAGTACACCCACTCCCATATGAGGATAGTTTACCCACCTTTGAAAATATAAATTATTTCTGAGAATTAATTCTACAACTGGGAATTAATCTTATAAAAGAAGTTCTAATTTGAACTAAATAAGAAACTCCAAAGTACTATTCAATGTCCTCATGTTTTATATTAGTAAAAAACAGTAAACAACTCAAATCCCCACTTGAGAAGTCTGACTCAATAAACTCCAGTACATTCATTACATGGATTTAAAAAAAAAAAAAAAAGAATTTTTGCTGAGAAAGTTTTTTCATGGAATAATTAATGAAAACATCTAAGATATTGTATCAAATGGTTAAAACTGAATCAAGTTTCAAATTCATGGTTTCAGTATACTACTATTGATATAAGAAAATTAAATGTTGCTGTGTATACATTTGCATGTTCTTGTGCAATAGACAGCCACATAATAATGAATGACCATGGCTAATGAAATGGAGAATTGTGGAGTCCTAAGGTCAGTAGAGTGAAGATATATTAGTAAATTCTAAGTCTATTGGGATCTTTTTCTGGATCTTTGTGCTTTGTGAGACATGGGCACTGTTATTTTTTAAGTAAATAAGTGAATAAATAAATTCAGTTTAAATGTTCTCTTTTAATGAGTCAACAAATCTTCATATAGAAAGATGAATGAAGTGATTTTTACAAAAGATGAATGAAACTGACCTGCTCACTTGAATCTTAAGGTTGGACTAACTAATGAATTAAATAGATATTCATACTTTGAAAGTAACAGAAAACACTAAAAGAACTAGGTAAATGGGTGACTTTTGTTTAAGTCACACAGATGGGATGTGATGGGATTGACCCTGACCATGTCAGTCTCAGGGGACACAGTTTTAATTAAAAATGCCTTTCATGTTTATATCAACTTTACCTTTTTTGTTTGTCTATAATTCTGGATATCTAGCATATGCAAGCTACGATATATGATGAACTCTTTTCGTACAAAGTCATTATTACAATATAAGGATTAATTATTGAATAAATATAAGAACATCTACTGTGTAAATAGATCTGAATAGAGTCATTTAAGACTGAAATATAACTAATTAAGGAAATGAAAAATCAACTAGAATGTTTCTTTCTGTGGTGATATATTGTGTACCCCAATATATTATGTACCCTAATAAACTTATCTGGGGATCAGGGAACAGAGACAACCACTAGGTTAGACATAGAGGCAAGACAGTGGTGGCACACACTCTTAATTCTATCACTTGGGAGGCAGAAATCCGTCTGGATCTCTCTGAGTTCAAGGCCACACTGGAAACAGAGCCAGGTGTGGTGGCACACACCTTTAGTCCCAGCACTTGAGATCTCATGCCTTTGCTGCCAAGTATTTAGGAAGCACACATACCTTTAATCCCAGCACTAGGAAGGAAGGAAGATGGCAGGCCACAGAAAGGTATATAAGGCATGAGTAAACAGGAAGTCTCGTTCTGGAGGCTGAGGAGTTGGTAAGGTGTGGTTGGTTGTGGCTTGTTCTGTTTCTCTGATCTTTCAGGTTTCACCCAATATCTGGGTCCAGTTTTTTTTTTTTTAAGACTGTTTAGCAATTCATGTTATATCTTTCTTTGTAGTATATATTTAAACTGTATCATACATCTTTTCCCAATTTTATTTAAAAATATGATATCTATTACTCACTAACTTAAATGTTTTCTTTCAGAATATTTGGACGCCAAATAAATTTATTTTTCCTTTGACTTTTTGGGTTCCTTAGTGAGTGGAGACCGTTGTAGCATTTTCTGAGTTGGAAATATTTTTACAGCCCAATTTCCATTAAAATAACTGAAAGGAGGGAAAAATGACACAATAGATGACAGCTGTGTTTTCCTCCTGACCACAGCCTTCCACTCACCACATTCAACACGGAGTCTGAAGGGAAAAATGGTCCCCACGTGTCTTTGCAACGGCATGCAAAGGCTAAGATAGTAAAGGAGTGTAAATTGACCGGGATATGTTCGTTACTATTGCTTTTCTCAGCTCCTCATCTCATGTTATTATTAACAGTATCTTTTGTAAGAAAAAATGGAAGCCAAAGACTTAGACAAACACGAATGTTTGTGCCGGACTTTCATCATCCTCTTTGACACTACCATCTGTATTATAGACGGTTATTCTTAGCCTAGACTTGTGCTTAGACCATCAATTGAAAACAAATAGATGGTGTAGTTTAGATTTTTCTCAATAATATTGTGATCACTATGATGCAGTCTTAGAGTAGAGATATCGTTGTTCAGGTATCCACAGCCATGAAATAAGAATAAGGGAGCTGGGTCCCTGGCAGAGTTAGTATTAATGGGGCTATCGAAATCCCCTAATAGAACATGGGAGGGTCACAGGTCCCTTGTCTGGGATTCTAGACATTACCCCCTCTTGTATCGTTCAGTGCCAACTGACCTTGGGATGTTAGAAGTGGAAAAATCAGCCCAAAATGGGACTCTATGATACAGCTTCCTTGAGATCATCATCCATGACAGCATGGGACTTTCTGTTGATACATCTGTTTTTGAGTCACTCATACTCCTATTAGTAGCCCCTCTACAATCCTACTGTGTGTCCAGAAAACTCATGTGGTAACAATTCTGGACTTGGGTGGGCTTGCTTCTGCAATGGTGCCCTCTCGGTGATGAACAGATGTTCATGTCTCCCCAGGAAAAGTTAATTCATTAATAGAAAGTGACTTGTGGAATTGCTTACAGGTCTGTATTGTATTGCCATTCAAATTCCATGTGCACTGTCCTTCTTCCCTCCCTTTAATCTTGATGGTGTTCTTATAGGAGAACTATCAAACTGTGGTCTGACTCTTCCAACCTCTGCCTCCATGGTCAGGTGACAAGGTCTAACAGTTTTCATGTTGGCAGTGGGGTCCACTGTGACAGGAAAATATCCTCTAACTTTCATTGTCACTCCTGATATGCACCCAATCTCTTCCTTACCTTTAGTCACATAAACTTACTTTAAAAGTGAATTTAGGCATGCTTCCTTTCTTTCAATTCTCACTGTTTAATGCAAGCCTTTAATAATTCAACTACACTGAAATTATTGTATTTAATACATTTACTTGTTTTAAATTTAATCCATGCTTTATCCTTATACATTTTCATTTTCTAGCAGCCCTTTTCAAATTTCAGTGACAAATCTATCTTTCCTATCTGATTTCTTTTGTTTGTTTGGCTTTGAGTCAAGTCTCATGTAACATTCAGCCCAGACTGATCTTGAATTTGCTACATAATCAAGGGTAACCTTGAACGTCTAATTCTGCTTGCACCTTCTGAGTGCTGGGATTACAGGTATGTACACCATGTCTGCTTTATATAATGGTGGAATTCAATCCAGGGCCTCCGACGTGCTAGATAAAAGCTTAATTTTTATTTTTCACGTCTCCATTTACAGGCTTATTTTCTTCCTTTATTTTCCATTCTGACCCTATGTCCTCTAGCATCTCACTGTGTCAAGTAAGAGGAGATGATATAAGGATAGATTAGGTCCAGTGACAAAACAATCTTAGTTGCTTTGAAGATGAATGGGAAGTTTTAAAAATTGTTCCAGAGTACCATGGAAGTAAGGGAGAAAGAAAATAAGAAGTTGGGATAAATCAACTTCATTTTGGTCTTAATCTCTGGGAGGTTGAATCCTCAGGACAGTTTCATGGTAAAACAGTGGATTCATTTTTTCATATGTTATCTTAAAGGAATCTCTGCTTCCAAACATAAAAATTGATAGAGTCAGGTTTTCTTAAGGAGAGTGACTTACAACACATCATCCAGTCTCATAAAACTAACCAAGAAATGAAACGCTTCTATAAAAAGAAATAGGAAAGTAATTTTGATTACCCAACTGATGATAGTGATAATGTACACTTATAATTTCATGGTATATCCAGTCATGAGTGTTGCTATTGCCCTAATAAATGGAAAAGCATTGAGGCACAAAAGGAAGAGGAAACAGTTGTTACATGAGCATTCTCCATTTCATTTCATCTGTTTTCTGGTGGCTGTGACAATTATGGCTGATGGTTTGGGAACCAAAACACATGTGACGTTTATTATTTTGTTTCATTAAATCAAATGATTAAGCACGTCTTGAGGAAAAAAGCACAAGGTGTTTCAATATACTAACAAGAGTATATATCTCATTGACACTGTGATAAAAATATAATAGATATTGAAGAACACAAAATTAATAGGAGACCGTAATCTGTGATCAGACTATGAAGAAATGTGGCATATATTGCACAGCAACACAAAACCAGAACCTTCCTAAAGGCATGTGTTTGTTTGTTTAATTTTAAAATAATGACTGTGCTTTGGTTAAAGAGGTCCCTAAATCTGTATTTCCAGACTTGAGAAAAAAACTAAAACATGAATAGGAAAATCTATGCCTCTTACTCCACTGCAGTGGACTCCAGTTTAAATAGGAAGGATTATGGGTTATCTCCAAACACTGGAAACCCCTAGCTACCTTTCTCTTCAATTCTAATGAAATTACTATAGTTTAAAGAGGGAGAAGCTCTTCATCATTTTGAAAACATCACAGAGAATGTAAAGTTATTCTTGCTAAATTTACAGAACTGGAGTGAGAGAAAATGCCAGGGAAAACCCATTTCAATGGAACTTGGAAAATGGTGCAAGAAGAAAACGTTGTTGACACCACTTTTGAGTGCCTGCGGAAGGATTTCCCTCAACTGCTTTGGCTCCTTGGCATGGAGTTCTTTGTAAAGAAGCTTCCTAGAGTATATGGTAAGGACTCTTTCAGACAATGACAATCTCATTCAGCAGAGTGATCAGGCAGGGTTTTCTCTGAAAACTACAATATTCCCCTTTTGTAAAAGTAAGACATAAAGAAATTATAATAGTTTCTCCAAACAGGGGACATGAAACAAACTCCACACAAAATTAGAATTTAAAACTAACACCATAGAGAGGTCACCCCTCTCTCTCTTTGCTTCTTATGGCCCCCGGGGCTATCTTCAGAGTATAGTAAAGAGTCTGGGGTGAATTAGCACACAGTCTGAGGATTTCTATTGAGAGGACACCAGACAAACTCGTCTTTGCTGGTTTGCAAAGGGATTAGTTTAAACAATCTGACATATGAGAAAAAAATGAAAACACATTTGGCCATGGAAATAGTCAGGGAAATTATAGTAGTGCAAAAATAGTATTCCAGATATGAACAAAGATGATCTCTCTCAACAGTATTCTGCAAAAACCACACATTCCTCAGTTATAGTATGAACTTTGTGATCTCAAAATATGTGATGAAGACTCAGACTTAATGACACTGGAGATGAAGATAGGAGATGCCAAGCATTCAGACAATTGAAAAATTTAAATAAAAAGACAACCAGATATTACATCAGAGGAATAAGAATTGACTAATACTGTAAGGATGGAAAATGATCCTGGTGGAGTGAAATAGAAATTACAATATAAATTAGAAACACATCATTCTAATGAACAATGTACAAATCTATGAATTTACCAGCTACCAAAATGAGGACAAAGGACTGAAAAATGAAGAAAATTATGTTTCCTAATGGAATTACCACTGGCTTTATAGTGGACTATTATCATTAACCCTTGTCTCAAGGACTGAAACAGTGCTCACTATGATTGGCTATATAAATGGAATATAGATCAAAGGTGAAAGAGTTATTAGTAGATACTTAATAAAAAACACAAACAAGAACAAGTTACTAGAGAAAGAACTGACAACTTCTTTTGTGACAAAAACAAGGTGGTGTGCCTCTACGTGTAATTCCTTAAGTGAAAGCTTATAGAGTGCCCAGCTATAGTTTGGCCAAAGGTACTTAAAATAAAGTCCACGATACCACTGAACTGTCCCCTCCTCATACTAATATTATACTTACATAGAAAAACAATAAAATTCTACCACTTAACTACGAGGCAAAAAAAAGCACTCATACTTTTTTTTTAAAGAATGGAAACAATATATGTTTTATAAATAGCAATGAGACATTAAGAAGGAGGAGCACAGTGGCTCACATGTATAATCCTAGCACTTAGATGCTGAAGTAGGAAGGCTGCAGTCTTCAAGCCCAGTTAGAGCTGCATATTGAATTTAAGGTCAGCTAGTATTGTAGTGTGAGGCATTGTCTAAACACACACACACACACACACACACACACACACACACACACACACACACACACACACACACCATTGTTGTATCAAGATCTATAGGTAAAACAAAGAAAAATTCAAATGTGGAAGCAACAAAAATAAGACCAAATAAAAGTGTATTTTCATTACTGAGATTGGATGGAATGATAGGACCAGATGCAAATCTTGATGTCATGATTAAAATACTGTCATGGTAGAAAGCATACACATAGAATGGTTGAATTAACAATAGGTTTAATGCTTACTTCTAGAGGAAACGAAATAAATAAAACCACTGTTTGACTAAACCAAACAAAGAAAATCAGAAAGATGGATGATATAAAGCAAGTAAAATAAATATAATTCCCAGAGCAATTCATTTGCTTAAAACCGTATTTGAGAGTAGATTCCAAAGTTCACAAAGTTAGTAGAGGCAGCAACTTTAAAATGCACCTATAAAATCTCTAACTATCCTCCTTTCAAGAACTGAAGCATGCCAAGGCCAGAGAGAGGGTTCAGCAGGTAAAATTATTTGCTGCCAAGGCTAATGTCCTAGGTTCAGTCCTCTGGACAATGTGGTAAAAGGAGAGAACACACTCCCACATGTTCACTAATCTTTACATGGAATCAGTGACACATTTGTGTGTGTGTGTGTGTGAGTGTGTGTGTGTGCTCCTACAATTAAAGTTAAAGGGTAATTGAAAATTAAAAAGAAAAGGAACGAAGTGAAGCCCAGACCCTCTCCTCTGTGTTGCACAGGCTGAATAACGCACAGCACAAGTCAGGGATGAGTGTGAATTCAAAGAAGGGTCATCCAAGGCATAATGGCCTCCTGACTATTCCTTGAAATGCTTCCTCTAATGAAAGTTAGGCATCTTAATTCCTAATCCAAAGATACTGTGCAAAACGTTTATTTTCTCTGAGACAACAAACCATAACTAACTTGTTATATAGCAGTGTATAACTCATCCAGCAAAGCATACAAGGAGTATTTTCTAAAATAACTGTCCTGTGAGTGTGTGTGTGTGTGTGTGTGTGTGTGTGTGTGTGTGTGTGTGTGTGTGTGAAGTGCATGACCTCCTATGTATGGAGTACATGGGGATATGAGATTGTGTGTGTCCATGTGTTATATGAACCCAAGAGTGTCTGTTAAAGGACCTCAAGAATTTATTAAGGCATTAAATGGGGATAACACACTTACTGATACAGAACGAAGTAGAGACCTCTGCTTGTCCAGCTGTCTTTGTCCTCTGTTCTGCCCAGAGGCGATGGGAAACAAATGTCCTGCTCCATACACCCAAGAGAGTACAGGATCCCTATTCCTCTGCTCTTAAGCAGTCATATAGGCAGGCAAGACCAAGCTCTAGGGCTTTCTACTCCAAAGCCCTTGGATAAAAGGAAGGAATTCCCACAACATACATGTGCATATGCACAGAACACATGGAAACACATTTGCACACACACAAAAGTGTGCAGATGCATGTTCACAGAAAATAACAGATAAGTCCTTCAAAAGCTTAGTAATAAACACACACAATAAAAGCATAGGGTGAGGGGTTAATTTATTTAATTATATAAAAATAAGAGTTCTGGAAGTCAAAAACATTAAGAAAATTAAACACCAGAGAGATGGATAGGAGTATAGCGGAGAATTCAGACATCATTGCATACCTGATGTGAGATCTTAACCTAGTTTAATTGTTATCTACTCATATACAAAAGGGAAATCATCCAGTTTGGTGATACTAATGATTGCACTGAGGATCTCCCTAAGATCCCAGGAAATAGGAAAATGGATTCCTATTGAGACGACAAAACCAGAAATATTTAGTAGTATTTTAAGCAAACTGCATTAAACTCCTTAAAAATATCTCCTGTCTTTCAGAAGTGTTTGGTCAGTCATCAGGACACATATTTAACTGGGAAGATGCCCATCACACTGATGAGTACCAAGCAACAGATTATCCCCTAACCAGAACTTCAAAATATCTGTGTGCTAGGCAGAGCCAATCTCCAGAGAAAAAACAGGTATACAGTTCTTCAGCAAAGGAAAGGGTATCTTCATCTTTGAAGGGAATTCATCCATCCTTGGGAAGGTCATGAAACTTTGATTCAGAAAGTTTCATTATTTTCTTTCTGTACTCAAAATGCCACCTTTAGATTCCTGGGCAAGTCTGTCTCTGGAAGAGAATGAACTCATGTAATAGACTATTGAGTACCTTTCTCTCCTAAGACCATTTCTGCTCCTGGTAAATCAATAAAGATTGTTCTGGTTTTGATATGGACTCCCATAGTGTCTGACCTCTGAGGAGGTAATGGTCTGATCACATTGACTTTCTAATGCCTAAGACATTATTTGCCATTGTGAAACACTAAGCCAGAAAGGTCCTGAATGGTTTAGCTCTGTGAACATCTCAGTTGGCAAGATTTCACTTCTTAGGCCCTAATAGTATTTTTTGAGGACTTAAATAACAAGTAGATTTGGAAATTTCAAAAAATTTCAGAGACTTATTATACTATTTTCAATTATGATGCTCTGGTTGATTTAGAAGTACTTGTAAAATTATTGGAGGAATTCAATGGGATAAAAGTAGATAATTTGCCAAAGATGCTATTATTATGTTTTATGCTTTTAAAGCATATGCCTATGTGTCTACATGTATGTACGTGCATATGAGTATATGCGTCTGTGTAGGCAAGAAAAAGGTGAAGGATCCCCTGGAGTTTCAGTTCCATGTGGTACTGTTCTATCTGACATGGGTGGTAGGGACTGAATTCAGGACTCTTGACCACTTAAGCATCTCTCTTGCTCCAAAATAGTCTAATATTTATTTTGCTATTTCATAGCTGAACTCAAATGACTATAGAATATCTACCCTTATTAAAACAAAGAACAGCATACTACCTCAGCTTCTTAAGAGTCATAATGATCCCAGAAACTACACATGATTAAAGACAATCCTTTGGTGAGCTGTCATGTATCTCATAGTATTAAGAAAGATCTATTTGATTCTAAACATAAGCATTACAAGTAGTTAATTTGAGAATTTGGTAGCAATGTTGTATAAGGGCATAACCAAGCCATCAGCCTTAATTCTTAAATCGTGTGTTGAAAGTCAATGTATTGAATGACAATAAGTCTCTAACATATCAACTTAGTTTGGGACAATACCACTATCTGTCTCGACTTCACCTGCTCATGGTTGCTTTCCTCTTTCCTGTCATGTAGAACACGAAAGCTGTCTGTCTGTGAGAACTAGGTAGTCACAATAAGATTGCTTTTGTGGTTGGTGTTCTTTGGAAATCAAAAATCTCTACTTCAAAGTTATTGATTCTAAAAATAGCTGTCTATTTTAGGAACAATAGACCAAGGAAACAACAGAAGGGACAATCATTTCATGGAGAAGATGTTATGGTATGGGAAATCTTGGGGAAAATAAGACATGTGTTGCCGAAGTCAGAAAAGGCTTCCTAAGGCTTCCTTCTTTACATGCCAATTTGAATAGATGCTACAAGGATTTATCTTCTCCATCATCTATGTCATCGCCAGTCTTTTGAATTAGACTTAACTCCCGTGTTCATCTTTAAGGATAAGTGGTCACTGTTAATGGTCTCTGATTGCCTGAGCGTGTCATTTAGGGTGCTCCTGAGTTCTCTGAAGAGTCCTAGCTCCCTCCAAGATTGAAGTAAAGCAGGAAAGCTCTTAAAAGTTCAAGAGCAAAGACCTCTGGTTCAACTCTTGCATAATTGCATCTTATCTGGGCTCAAGTCCTGTATATGCAGTGTCTAAAAATGGAGCCCTAAATCAAAATGGAAGAGATATCACTGTAATGCACATTTCAAAGAGTCTCTTCTGGTTTTTCTAACCCTGTGCTCTGAAGTGTTCTGAGAATAAAATGACAGCATTTAGAAGAGAGAGCTCCAAAATATCTTCTAGCATGTTAACGTCATGCTACCCTTTGAGAGAGGATAAGGTGCACAGACCCATTAGACAGTTAAGAATCTCTTATCACATCTATCCAATTGTGGGTGATATAAATACTAGTTACAACTCAGTTTGTCTTTGAGATTGTCAATAACAGTCACATCTATGTTTCTGTAGTTGCAAGAGATGCTTTAATTGGAATACCTGTGAGTACACATCCTTTATCTTCTTCACAATGGCTGAAAGCAAATTTGTCTCTAAGCTCCCAGATTCCTTTTAGTCAGGAGCAGTAAAGGAATGGAACATATTTAGCCCACATAGTACAGGGCTCATTAGTAACCCCTATTCACTCTTACTCCCCTTGCCCTCCCACATTCCATCTATCCTGCCTGCTACTTTTCCTTACCACCTACTCTGTAGTATTTAATCAGTAATTAGGTCTAGGGATTCTTATTCTATAATTTGCTATCATAAAATGCACTCATCAAAATTTTCATTGGCACCTCAGCCCTAAAGTCATCAGTTTAGGCCTTATTTCAGCTGTGACCTTCCCACAAGTGCTCATGGTTCTGTGTAGATTTGAAATTTCCTCACAGAAAGCTCATGCTTTCCTATAATCCATATCCTTAGAAATTGTGATCTCACACTGCTGCTGACATAAGCCTGAAGTCCACTTCTGCTGGAGTTTAGACACTATGAAGACCTATGGAAGAGCCCACAGGTGATAGATACTAGGTCAGGAGCTAGTCATATGCAAAACCTAATTCTTAGCCTGAGGGATTCCATCCATCCATGCATACCTGTGATGTTAGCTTTAATTGTTAACTTGATACAATGTAGAATCACACATTCACTGTTTAGTATAACTTAGTCTTAGATTCTAAGTTATTATCTACTTTTAACAACTCCTCCAAAGTTATTATATATTTTTTTTTTTGTTTTTTTGAGATAGGGTTTCTCTGTATAGCTTTGTGTCTTTCCTGGATCTTGCTCTGTAGACCAGGCTGGCCTTGAACTCACAGAGCTCTGCCTGGCTCTGCCTCTCAAGTGCTGGGATTAAAGGCATGTGCCACCACCGCCTGGCCCAAAGTTAATGTTTTTTTGTCTTCCATCTTGTTTAATGGTGATGGTACTATCAAAGATATACAATTATATTTGAGAAACACTATCACAGATAACAATATTATGAATTTTCAAATCTGCATTCATGCATGTATATAATGCATATAATGTGAATATACACATCTATCTATCTATCTATCTATCTATCTATCTATCTATCTATTTATCTGTATTATTGCTTTATGCATTTCTACACATTAGCACACATTTACTTTTGAAAAAAAAACACCTCTCTATGTATTCAGCAAATCCCTGACACACTGTTCTCCATACACCTAGGCATGCTTCATCTATTGATTAGTGACTACTTAAGTAGTGTCCTCTCAGTCTCCTGTTGATTCTTACATTGCTCATAACTGTTATCTGTTTAGTTCATGACATCCATAACCATAAATACAAAATTTAGCGGCTAATAAAGTCTCGCATCCTTTGGTAAGTGATCACTTGATAGTTTGTCATTTGCTATAATGTCTTACCAAATGGCTTATTCTAAATCCACAGTCTAAATTGAAATCCCACTCTAATGTATATGTTCATACACTACTGAACATGCTGACATCTAGAAGAAAGGCTTTTAGGATTCTAACATGTCGGTTCACTTCCTCACAGGAGCTACTGATAATGTTAAACTCTGGTCCAGTCTTCATGGAGATTTAGAACATCATGAGACCAGTTCCACATAACCCAAGCACTTGTGAGTGATGTGGCTACTACCATCCTTAGTATTTCCATTTTTTTAAAATTAATTCATGGTTATTTGTTGTTTCAGAAAAGAAATACATCCTATGACTGGCATGCATATTAGCAGCTTTCTATTCTACACACAAGCATACCATGTTGGTTCACTAAACTTTAGATAATTTTATCATTGGCATCTGAAGGCATTATATCCTGTAGGGGCTCAAAGGACTGCTATACTAGGTTTGGATAACTTTCCCATGACTTTTTGGAAGGTGTTGGAAGTTTGCTTATTCTGCGAACTCACATCTACACTCAACCCCTATTTAAAGCATTGCAACACAAAGTTCCCACTTTCTGAAAATTTGATCTTCAATATACTGGTAGAGCAAATTAGGTTTTGATACTAAGAGATATCCACATTTATTTTATTTTATTGGCTTTCCTTATCATGTCTGAATAGCTTCTAACCAATTTGATTATGAGCAATTTAGAGGTTTGTTTTCAGCCTCCTTGTCTCCATACTGAGCTACTTCTGTGCAACACACACTCTCACAATCCCACATATTAACACTCACACACACTCATGCACATATGCATGCACATACTTACACAGATGCATATAATCATGTGCGCGCGCGCGCACACACACACACACACACACACACACACACACACACACACACTTCTCTGACCACCCGCCATACTACACATCTCATCATTTGCAGGGGTTCATTCTCTGTTTCCATGCATCCACATATTGAATTTTCTTCCAATACTATTTAATACTATTTAAAAGGGTGAAGACTACTAAGACTTTCTTAGGTACTATGTACATATTTTCTAAGAGCA
The DNA here is from genome assembly GCF_007827085.1 of Peromyscus californicus insignis. Classification (NCBI taxonomy): domain Eukaryota; kingdom Metazoa; phylum Chordata; class Mammalia; order Rodentia; family Cricetidae; genus Peromyscus; species Peromyscus californicus. The sequence goes on along the minus strand of NW_026294584.1, from coordinate 95,747,430 downwards.
AAGAAATAGTTTTAACTATTTTATAAAAATTTAAATTTTCTCGACACACACTGTTTCAGGCTCATTTCCTTCACTGTGATGAAACACTTTGACAAAGAGTGACTTAAGACAAAGGGTTGAATTTATTTCACAGTTTTAGGTTACAGACCATCACTGCAGGGAAGTCAGGTGGAAAACACAAAGTTCTAGTCACATCACATGTGTAGTCAAAAGCACAGAGAAATGAGAGTGTGCTCTTTCATTTTCAGGCTTGATGTACTGAGCTCAATTCCTCTGCCTTTATAGAGATCAGGACTCCCACCTGCCCAGCCTAGGGAATGATGCTACTTAGCCACAGTGGCCTAAATCTTGTACCCAAATCCAGGTTATAGTCATTTAAAACATATTTAGCTTATTATTCTGTTAAATTTATATGTGTCTTCGTCTATGCATATGTATAATCACATATGTGCTTGTAGGTACTCAAGAGGACAAGGAGGGCATTAGATACCCTGGAGATTGAGTGATAGGTAGTTGTGAATGACCTAACATGGGAACCAAAATCTGATCCTTTGCAAGAGCTTTAGTTAGCAAGTTACATAACCTAGAATCACCTGGGAAGAAAATTTCAATGAGGGATTATCTACATTGGGTTGGCCTGTGGGCATGAGTTTGAGAATGCTTTGATTAGATTAATCAATATGGGAAGACTCATGGAAAATATACAAACCAACAGGACATACCACCAGCCAGTGGAACCAGAAGCTAAAAAATCAGAACCACTAGGCCACTGTCAGGTTGCTAAAGCTGAGAGATGCCCATGAGATATTAGGCAGCTTGTGACCATCTTAGTAAAACTGGATAGCTAGAGCATGCTTCGGGGCTAGGAAGATTGGTGGTAAATTTTCTAGAGTTTCAGGGCCTCATTTAACACACAGAACTGTGTGAAATACGAGTTCTCAACTTGGGTGAGTGATTGTGTTTGAAAATACAGATTGGGGAGTTGTTTAACATGGACATAATGGTTAAGACCATAAAAGTAAATGAACTCTGCAGGGGAGTGATCATGAAGGGTGAGGAGTTTTATTTTAGTGCTCCTGCTTTGTTTTGTTTTGTTTTTTACAAGAATCGTCCCTGACTTAGTAACCCACAGCCCTGCAGCAAACTTGGCTTATAAATATGTCATTTGTTTTCCAGTTTTGTGTGGATATTCTAAGTGGTCAGTCTAGTTTAATCCATAAATTTGTCTATCCCTAACATATTTTATCTCAGCTCAGAAGACAATGTGTATTAAAAAAATTGCTTAAGATATATAAGATGTCCTCATATACAAAACATCTTTCAAATGTGTGATGGAATAATCATAACTAAGATGATTTTAAGGCTTGTGATTGATTTTCTTAATTTAAATGTATTGTAATATCTACTTATAAATCAGTACTGATGATATAGTATCAACATATAATAGATATGAAAATGTTATTGAAATTATTTAAAGTTGTTCATGTTAAGTTTATTTAGCTTAATATTTTCCCCTAACATTAGTCTTGTGGCACAAAATATTTTGTAAGTCATTATCAAGCACATGGAAATAGAGATAATTTTCTATTATAGTAATTTTCAAATTTTTCCTCTTAAGGAAAATGGATACTTTCTTTGTGTACATATAATATTATATTTCTACACAAATAATAAAGACAGTTTATTCAGTAAAAATACACAAATATTTTTGTCTTTTCCACAATGTCACTAGATAAACATCACACGAAAAATCATTTTTTTTTGAGACAGGATCTCACTATGTAACTATAGTTGGTCTGAGACTCTCTGTATAGATCAGGCTGGCCTTGAACTTATGGATATCTGCCTATATCTGTTTCCTGAGTGCTGGAGTTAAAGGCATGTGTTACCATTCCAATCTCACATAAATAGTTTTTAAAGAATGTTCAATTTTCTATTCAATCGACAACAATGATTTATCTACAGAAGCCACAACTTTTGTTTATAGAGGGTATTTTTCAAATATTTGTTAATGTGATATTTATTTGTGACATTTTCACGTAGTCTATGATCAGCTGTGAACCTCTTTAAAGAGGAATTGTGTACATCAGGTTGGTTTGTGGGAGACTGTTTTAATTAAGTTAATTGATGTAAAAAGACCAAGCCTACTGTGGGAGGTATCATTCTCTAGTTAAGTCGTCCTGGACAGTATAAGAGAGGAAAACAAACTGAGCACAAGCAAAAGCAAATAAGTGAGCCTGCATGCAACCATGCACCTCAGCTAAGATTTGAGATTGCTGTATACACTGACTTGCAAAGGTTTTGCTATACAGCCAAAGTTTTCTGCTGCTATAGCTATATAACTGCCTGGTTACAGAAAACAAGTCCCCCCCCCATATTTTGATTCATCATATCTCAGCATGCATGTAAGTATCAACTTAGCAGAGTTTTTAATTCTATTGCACTAGAATATTTGTTTTAAAAAGTTCCACTTCATCTGTTGACTTGAATGTCATAAAACTTGTTCAATGAACTATCTGAGTATTAAAGTCAAACACTCCTAAACTGAAAATCTAAAATCAAATATACTTCAAAATCCATTTTTTATTGCTTATCATATACCAGAAAGGCATTTTATAATTTCATGAAATAATAATTTCAAACATTATGATAAACTACAACCAAAGTATACAGTGTATATACTGTGCATGCATTTTTTGTTCTAAAGTTAGGTATCATCCCTGAGACAGGTTGTTAGGAAAAAGCAAGTATTTCCAAATTATGAACTCCCCTGGTTCCAAGTATTTCAGACAAAGTCAATCAAGCTCTGAGTTTTCCTTATTGAGAGTATATTATCTACATGAATTTTCTCCAAACACATAGCCTTTCTGAGTTCCAGGTTTGTTTTGTTTTGTTTTGCCAAGACAATGTTTCTTTTTATGTAACAGCCCTGGCAGTCCTAGAACTCACTTTCTAGTCTAGGCTGGCTTCAAACTCATCAGAGATCCACATGCCTCTGCTTCCCTAATGCTGGGAATAAAGGTGTGCACTACCGCCACCCAGCCTCTGGATTTCAGTTTTATCACATGAAAAGCTATGATAATTTATAACTATGTTTCTGTGCATGGGATGGATTGCTTTAAGTGACTGCACACTGGAAACTGTCTTTCTTCTTTGTTGTTTTAACTTGAATCATGCAGATGTAACATTTGTAAAAAAGTCTACTCCAGCAAACTCTGAGCTTCCTGTCTTACCCTGACTCCACTGTCTTCCATACATTTCCCCCAGAACCCTACCTCTTCTACCTTCACCCAAGTTTTGGTTGTAAAGACAGTGGTAAGAATAATACTAACAATAACTACAGGTTACTCTTCTGTGTTTGGTTTGGTCCGAGACAGATTCTCACATTGTAATGTGGGCTAGGATAGAACTCACTCTCTAACTCAATCAACCTTAGTCCAATCTTCCTGCCCCCGATTCCTAAATGTTAGGATTACAGGTAGAAACTACCACACCACACTCTAAGTAGCAGATAAATATTAAAAATTGTGATAAACCATTTCCATGCATATTCTATAATTGAAATGACAATTCTCCATGACACAATACATACAACCAATAAAAGGATTAAGACATGTATTTTCTGGAATGTTTACAATAGGTAGGTGGAAGAGCTGGAGCTCAAAGTCCACCCAGAGATCCTAGAGTCTGCTCGATTTATATAGAATATGTTTTCTGGTATCTAAGGAGAGAAACAGAATGTAATGAGGGTGTAGGAATAAGGGCTCTGGTGGTTAACTGGGATTTAGTTACTTAAAGTTGTCTAAGAAAATTCGTTTGCACAGATTAAACCCTTCTATCTAAGAATGTTAATATAAATTCTTTTGCTCTGGTGACTCTAAATAATTTATAATATCATGAAATCAGAAGACTTTTCTCTAAGTTGTATGAAAACAGGGTGAACATTAAGTTGGCATAAATCTGTCACCTTTGAGCTTCCCAGAAGTCAACAGCAGAGACTTGGAGTGAGCAAGAGGCTTAGTCAGTAAAGTTCTTACTGTGCAAACATAAGAACTTGACTTCAGATCCTCAGAACCTATGTAAAAGCTGAGGACATGGTGTGCCTTTAACAGTAATAGATATGGGGGCAGACAGGTGGACACATAGCCCTCTGTCCAGAAATAGTCCAGCAAGCCTGTGAGAGCAGTTTTTTGAGAGACTCAGGTCTCCAAATATACATAGGAGTGAGTACATAGACATATCATACACACATAGGGTGGGTTGCACAGCAATGAAACTGGAGATATTTGAGCTTGCTTATTACCATTTATACTTATAGTCTATGCATCTCTTAGAAGTCAGTTAATTAGTACACATGAGGCACTGTTAAAATGGCTTTAGTCAGACAATTCAAAAGTATACTTTCAGCTCCTTTTCTCTGAACACCTTGATAACTGGCTCCCTACATCCAAGATTGTGATGACTTCACTGCATGCTTCCCTACAAGTAGGCAAGTGGCTGAGTATGCACCTGAGTGCAATGCCTTCAGAGGCCAGAAGTAGGCATTGGATCCCCTGGGGTCAAAGTTACAAGTGATTATGAGCTACCTGACATAGGTGCTGAGAACCACACTGTAGTCTTCTGCAGGACCAGAGTAATCAATGGCCCACTTCTCTCAACCCTTGCCTACTTGTTTTAATCTACAGTTTCTTTACGTGTATTAATGGATTGTTGACAAGAAATATGACATCCTCAATGGAAAGAAAGGAATTTGGGCACCATTATAGGAGACAAATTACCTCCAGTCTTCTGCAGTGTAAATATTCTGCATTGAGATATTTTTGTAGCATTTTCCAAAGGATATTTTACCACTGTATAATGTTAATTATGTAACTGTTAAAACGAGAAAAAAAAATAAGAGGCTACGTGAGGAAAATATGAAAGAATTTTCAATTATTGTCCATGACAGATGGGGAATCAGTGAGAGAGGAAGACAGAGATATTTTATCCTCTAATGACAATTTCTGAAAGGGGATTTCTCAAACCTTGTACACTAGATTGCATTCACAGTTCTACTCAGGTGTAATAGGAGACCAGACTCCAAAAGAAATGGAACAAATGCTTATTTAGATGTTTTTATAGCCTGGAAACATTTACTGGCCTTGTATTCTCAAAGGATGGGTTGAGAATAAGAAATCTGTAGCATATCTTTCTTATATCACAGCTTGAAATTACTGTATAATAACTTTATAAACAATAACTGTGTCATTTATAATTAAGACTAATTATATTTTCCACTATTTGGAGTCTCAGTTGGATATCAACTCATCTACTGATATGATTTCAAACCTGTCATTTCCAATTAATCATGCTTGCCGAATAGGGATGATTGTTGTGGGAGAATGTCACAGGGATGTTATTGTATTATTAAAATGCTATTAACTAGTATGATTTCCCACAGAATGAGAAAAATCACGTTTGGAAGCATGCACTTATATAAATCATGCAACTGTTTCTCTATTAATAATATTTTACTGATAATTCTAAAAATATTCAGGTAAATTCTAAATATGTTTTAGTGTTTTAAAAGAAGAATCATTAGAATGAATGGAAGGGACATTTATTCCTTGAGTATGAGGATTAAATTAAAAGTCGATCATAGCTGGAAGTTTCTCTGGTACTGCCTAATCTCACAGTGAGACAAGTCTCTCCCATCCATGTCCCATAGCTGCTTGGTTCCAAGTAAAGACACAGAGGCTTATATTACAAATTGTATGGCCTATGGGTCAGGATTCTTGCTAGCTAGCTCTTATAATTTAGCTCAACCCATTTTTATTAACCTATATGGGGCCACATGGCTGTGGCATTACCAGTCTGTTGGCATCTTATTGCTCCCGTGGAAGCGGGCTGGCCTCTCCTTGACTGCACCCTTCTTCCTCCCATCTTCAGTTTCAATACCACCTAACCTTATCTTTCTCTGCCATAGGCCAATGTAGTTTTATTTATCAGCCAATCAGAGCAATGCATATTCACAACATACAGAGGGACATCCCACAGCACTTGCCCTTTTCTGTCTAATCAAAAAGGAAGCTAAAAACAGCTTCCTAGTTGTGTCTCTCAGGCAAGCCATGATACAGAGACACTGCAGTGTGTGGGATTGAGCTACAGCATGGCAGGTTCACAGTGTATGGGCTTGACCTACAGTGTGGTGGATTCCTGCCTCGGTACACAGAGGTGTCTCCAAGTAGTGCAGCACATCATGTATTGAATTTAGCTTTTGCTAGTACAGACGAAACAAAAAGTTTCTGGGCTTCAGGCTGCTGCATGGAGGCATAGACCCACTGCTTCCCAGAGACATCAGTGAGCATGGCTCCCCCAGAGCTGATGGTAATGTACCTCTGCCATGTTGGGAAGCTGAGGTGGGCAGAGTTAGCAGCCAGGGCTGCCTCGTCAGTCCTAGCCACTTTGCAGTTTAAAGCAATGGGTCAGAAAAGGATTATAGATTCACAATAAGACAGATTCAGATGTAAAAAAAATTCTAAACAGTTTACAATATGTATAAAAGTTATGTAGGCTTGAGAGAAAGACAAGAGAAAGGATATAGTCATAAAAATAAAATAAAGCCTTAAAAATTATATATATACATATGTATATGTGTATATATATATATATATATATATATATATATATATATATATAATAAGCCACATAAAGATGGAAATTACACAGAGAGTCTGGATTGTATTTTCTTTGGGATTTTTAACTGCAGAAAGACATTTGATTGTAAAGGCTACTCACTTAAGACTATATATATATATATATATATATATATATATATATATATATATATATATATTTAAAGGTATCTTGACTTCAAAATTTATGTCTAAGGATATGTTGCTTTGGAAAAGAGTTTCTACTTTTGTTTCCACAGAAGATGAGAACCTGTGGATTGCTTCTAGGTTAATATGGTTTGATCAACCAAGACCACCTGAAAGATTGATACAGCCTCACAGACTACTTCAGCCAATATTTAACTATAATTCTTAATTTTCTCAGGATTCCCACAAGATTGCCAGTGCCCACCAGCAGGAAGTAAAATGAGAAGCTACGACCAAATTCCCAAAATATTGTTTGTAAATGTTTATTTTTATTTAAAGGAGGTTGATTATAAATACAATATCTTTCTAAAGAAGAAATGGGGATAAAGGTATGATAGGATAAAGGGTAGATTTTGAATCTAATTTAAAGGAGCAACAACTTGTTTGAAGTGTTTTATATTGATGTGGATTTTGATTTATTGATACAAGTTTAAAGTTAATTTTGTTATACTATATATGTATTTGTATTCTTGTTTGAGGTATTTGTGCAACTCATTTAAAATTGTAACATATAATTAAAAATACAAAGTAATTAATTATTTATGTTAATGAAACTTATAATCATGTCAACTAAGTTTTCTAGATATACATAGATATATTTCAATTAAGTAGATAATCTTCAAACACTTCAATAGTTGAGAGGGTGCCTGAACTAGTCTACTCCAGTAACCAGATTAGTGAATACCCTAACTATCTTCATAGAGTCTTCCTCTAGTTACTGATGGAAGTAGTTGCAGAGATCCATGGCCAGGCGCCAAGCCAAGCTCCAGGGATCCAATCAATGAGAGAGAGGAGGGATTCTATAAGCAAGGGATTTCAAGATCATGATGGAAAAACGTACAGAGTCAACCAGCCACACTAGTGGAAAATCATGAACTATGGACCAATAGCTGTGGAGCCCCCATGGGACTGGACTAGGCCCTCTGGAGATGAGAGACAGTTGTTTAGCTTGAACTGTTTGGGGGGGCCCCCAGACAGGGGGATTGAGATCCATCCCTGGTGTGTGAGCGGGCTTTTTGGAGCCCAGTGCTTAAGGTGTGGCACCTTGTGCAGCCTTGGTGCAGTGGAGAGGGGCTTGGGCCTGCCTTAACTGAATGTACCAGGCTCTGCTGACTCCGCATTGGAGGCCTTACCTTTTACAAGGAGGGGATGGGGGTGGGTTGGGAGGCAAGGCTGGCAGAAGTAGCAAGAGGAATGAGGGTGGCATCTGTGGTTGGTATGTCAAATGAATAAACAATTTCTTAATAAAAAATCTTCAAACACTTCAAAGACCTATAGAATATGGCATTTAAAATGTTTTAAAAACTTAGACTTTTCTGGACAATGAGACACATCTGCTCCTGGCAGCATCAATTACTTCAAAGAGGATGATGTGCATCGAAAAAACTCCATATGGAGTTTGCTTTCTTTATGGCAAAAATTGCTATTTGGGCAAGAAACTGCTCTTGCCTGGACTGCTTGATAGGATGCTGTATAAACTGAACATACAGGGCCCATAGGAAAGTGATCACTGAATTTTGCCAAAACAAGGCAAAATGGTCCTTCAGTTTCCTGCTTCACAGAGGAGACTGCCAGACATTCTATAGGACACAGGGAAAAGCAACTGAGAGGACTCTGAGCCTATAGGTTAAAGATAGATGCCCCAACATTAAAGAGGAACTTGGATGACTGTCTAGGCATCCAGATGACTCTCTCATTTCTAGAATTTTGAAGTTATTTACAATGCACTTCCTGTTTACTTAGGTAATATTATATCCTTCTAGGGTCTTTGATGTAGTTGAAGACTAGGTAGTTACAGTTTTCCTTAGTTGTAATAAAAGATAGATTAGATATGAAACTTTGGACTCACTAATATAGAGTAGATGATAGAAAGTTTTCTTTAATTTTGCCAAGTACAAATAGACTAGATATTGTAATTGTAATTCTTGCTTAATAACAGTTCTATTGTATGTAATTTTAGTATGCTAAAGTTAAAAAACCTTCCTTTTTGATTAGACAGAAAAGGGGAAGCACTGTGGGATATCTTTCTGTATGCTGTGGGTATGTGTTGCTCTGATTGGTTGATAAATAAAGCTGCATTGGCCTATGACAGGGCAGGATAAGGTTAGGTGGTACATTGAAACTGAAGACAGTAGGAACAAGGATGGAATTGAGGAGAGGCCAGCCCCCCCCCCCCCCCCCCCCCCCCCCCCCCCCCCCCCCCCCCCCCCGCCAAAGGAGCAACAAGTTGCTAGCAGGCCAGTAATGCCACAGCCACATGGCAACATATAGATTAATAGAAGTGTGTTGAGCTAAGTTATAAGAGCTAGCTAACAAGACACTGGGAGAAGGTAGGAATTAATGTGATACCTTGAAATCCTTAACTTTCCACTATGATATAATTAATTCTAATGATTATCAGTATACAAAACTAAAAATGGTTATCAAAATGATAGGAGGTTTAAGAGTCAGTTTGGTAAATTCAAAAAGCAAAGAAAGCTGAGCAATGAATTTATGAAAAAATGTACTCAGCATTGAAGATATGAATAAAGCAACGGAAAATGTGAGAAGTATGCAAAAATAAAAGCAAAAGATAAATGAGTAATAAAATATCAAATACTCAATTTACTAGAAAACAAGGACGTTAACCCTTAAAAAATTACAGACAAAATAGAAAATAAATTACAAGAGAGGAAGTTATTGAGGAGCTGTGAGACACTAGGGGGCTGCATAAGAGGAAACAATCTGAAATTCCTGTATGGCAATTCATTGTATCTGTGTACTTGACTGGGCCATAGGACACCAGAGAATTGGGTCCTTGGTTATTTCTGTCAGTGTGAAGCAGACGGCCCTTCCCAGCAGAGGTAGGTATTATCCAATCAGGTGAATTAAACAGGAAGTGGCAGAACGGAGTTTAACCTTCAAGGATTTCTCTCTTCTCTGGCTACAGGTACTCCTTGTCTTAAGAACATTCACAGAGAGGTTGGATTCTGTGGTTCTGTCCTTACCACTGACTTCATTGGCTCTCCAGCTTGTGGATGACAGATGATGAACTTTGTCTGTGTAATTAAGTTAGCCAATGCTTTATAATAAAGGCCTTTATAGTGACTGGAGACATGCTTCCGATGATAAGAGTGTTTGTTCTTCTGGTGGAGGATTGGATTTTAGTCCCAGCAGCTCATTGGGTGGCCCATGACTGCCTATAACTCTAAGTTCAGGCAATGTGATGTTCTCTTCTGGCCTATGTGGACACCCACATGGACTTCCATGCAGGTGCGCGCGCACGCGCGCGCGCGCGCGCACACACACACACACACACACACACACACACACACACACACACACACCATTCCTTAGCTATGTTTTGAAATAAATTGCAAGGTTTATACATTGGGGTCTCTAAAAGATAAGCCAGTGGTTGACAACTCTTTTGGTACATATAGGTAAATTTAAATAAGAAGCAGTAAAGGCAGGGTGTTGGGGTCAAGCCAATAAAAGCAAAATAATTGACTAAGGAGAGAAAAACAAAAACACAGGGAACAAGGAGAAATCAGAGACTGAAGAATGAGGTCTACAATTAGTATAGAGTCCACTAATTTCTATTTGAGCCTGAATATATGTTGAGAATTTATATTTAACATTACAAAATTAAATAAAAATGTTCTCCTTTTAGCGATCTATAAGTCTACATTCACATATTTTCCTATATATGTATGTATACATATTTGTGTATGTGTACTTAAACATATACTATATGACACAAATACATGCACAAATTTGCATCTGATTTAAATCTCTCTGAAGACTTTTCAAACTTATATGCCAGAAGGAAGTGGCCATACAGAGATAATACAAAAAGGAAAAACATAGCTCTTACTAAAAATTTTGTTATGACAATGCTGATTGAATTCTCAATAGAAATGTCATATTAAAAATATGTTCTCATTTAAAAATCACATACTGAAATAAATACATAAACTATATTCCTTCCAAGATATATTAATCCTAACCTCAGAGTGAGGAGAATTAGTGTTCATGATGAGCCAGGATGGGCCAGAATTGATGGGAGCTACATCTAGCATCAGTGTTTTTATAGTATAATACTACTCTTGCCTGTTGAAAATTTCTCACTATGAAGGGTTAAAACAACATCAATTATAGATAGATCTGTCTCCAAAGCCCCTACTCTAAAACACCCACAATACACTTTTTAAATAATCACTTGAAAAGTTGGAACCATTTCTCATGGCTATTCCTATATTTGCCTAGATTTAAGCTCAGAGATTAATTGGTCTGTTTTTTTTCCTTTACATAACAGAATATGCTGTCTTCATTTTCAAAATATAAAAAAAGAATTTTTCAGTTACCAGTCAGGAGACATCAATACGAAGAGTGATAATGTGTGCTCATGAACTTCTTTTAGGCAGAGGTGTGGCAGAGTGGGGAGTGTGATTGCAGTTAGTGCATTCTATTTCCCAAGATCAATTCTTCTCTTACTTTTCTTTAGTCTGTTTGTATGTCAGACAATGAAGATCTTGTAATTTATTTTTAAAAAATAAAAAAAAAATGCAAAACCTGGCTCTGGAGAAAGGACCCGGTGGATAAAATGCTTGCTGTTTGTTTTGAATGCAAGGGGATCTGAGCTTCAAAACCCGGCACCAAGTAAAGGTCAGGCATGGCTGTATACCTATATAAGCATATGTGTATACCAGGACAGAGACAACAGGATCTCATAGCCTAATCTAATCAGTGAGCACCAGGCTTATTCTCTCTCAAAATTTTCTCTTAATAGAATGTTAGAAAAAGACATTAATATGAACCTCTGCCTTTTACCTGCATGCACACAAATGTAGACCTGCACACATTTTCATACACACAAACGTGAATTTCAAACCTAGCCTGATGGAGAGCTTAATGGGAAACATTTGGGGGGAACATTTTAGGATAAAAGACTACTATGGGCTCCAGAGGGATGTGGGTGCTGGCATGGGAGCTAACACACACAGGCAAAGGAGAGCACTGAACATGCTTAAAATATATCCATCCCTTTGTACACACAAGTTTTTCTACACAGTCTGATTGTCACTAGGGAAGCTGCCATGAAATGTATTTTTGTCTCTTTTGCTTCAAAAATGAAACGACTGTTTATAAATGTGTCCACAGTGTGGACAGCATTCTTCTCATGAGCAGTACAGAAAATATGAGACTTTTGAAAAGGAGGTGGACGAGAAAGACTTCTAAACATGAGTCTGATTCAAGGCCTAGAGAGGGACATCACAGAAATAAGGAATGTTGGGGATGATCTGGAAGTCTGCAGATAACATTAAAAATGGAAATAATTCCAAAGAGCTGAGTTGTAGAGCTCAGCATGGTGCATGTGATGTGCCAAGTTTGAAACATTTCAAAAGCCACTGAAGCTCAGAGCTTACATGTGTTAAGAACTCCTTCATAGGGTGAAGGAGCAGCTCAGTGGGTAAATGTGTTAGGTTCCTAAGCCTAGGGATTGTGTTAAATCCCTGAAAACCACATAATGAATGGAAAGTAGTGATACGCATCTACAACCCCAGCACTCCTGTGCTTACATGAGGGTGGCAGAGGGTTCTACTTACTTTTGTTTCCTGTGACAAAACACTAACCCAAACCAACTTGGGGCAGAAATGGTTTATTTCATCTTATAGATTAGAGTCTAATTTCAAGTGGGGTTAAAGCAGAAAGTCCAGGTAGGAATCCGGAGGCAGGAACTGAAGCAGAGACTCCATGGCTTGCTCAGTTTGATTTCTTATACAAGCCATAAATGATGTTAGAGAGGAAAATAGTCACATGATAAAGGCAAATAAATAGTTATTACAGTTGAAAGGAATGATGATCAGGTTCTTCTGACTGAAGGGCTAAAGATAGATTTTTGTGAAGAAAAGATATTAGAGTTACATTTTGAAAGACAAACAGGGAATTATTTATTAAACCACTGTCATCTAGATAGATCAGGCTCCAAAAGGCAACTGTGAGCAGTTGATTTCATAGAAAGTCCTTTGAAGGGATAAATAGCTGATTCTTTTGGGAAATCGGTCCTGGAGAAAGGCTATAAGTTTTCTGAAGTAATGTCTTTGGTTTTCTACCCCTTTCCTTCAATACATACATCTTTTATTGAAAATTCTACTTGGCCAGGTATACGTCAGAACATAACATTCAACAAAATATTTTCTTCAGATACAATTGTTATTACTCAAATACAAGAAAGCTTCTATAGACCTTTTCTCTGAAGTCCAAAAGAAATCCTCCTTCTATTGATTAAGGTCCACATGGGCCAATGACTCTTCTGCTTCTCAACTTCTCCTCTTTCTGCTTCATTTTATGTGTCGCTTGTTCTAGTCTTCTTCTCTTGACCCACACATTGTGAGATTTTCTTGAGAAGATGCTAGAAGGTTGAAATTAGGGTTGATAACTGTTATGTTCTGAGAGATGTGAGGATGGTGGACTGTGAAAAGAGAATGGACCAAACCAAGAAAAGAAATCCTCCTAAAAGACAGTTTATCTCCTAGAAAGTGCCTTGTCTTCTGCTGGAGGAATTCAGTGCTGTCAATGTAAGCTCTTCCACTTTCTCTTGGGAAAGTATAATCTTACTTCTTGATAAATGAAAACCCATCTATTACAATATCTTTATCCAAATGAAGGAAGACTGAACACACATAGTTGAAATATTTGTGATGGGGAGGAAGTGATACAAAAATGTGTTTGGACAGAGAAAATTATTGATAGTAAATTATATACATTCTGGAGAATGGTGATGGGGGGTATGATGTCAAAAAGTGAGTACATTGGCATCATATTTGAATGATACTTAAGCATAGCTATTTCTCTCAGGAGGGAAATATGCTGATCAATCAACAGTCTGTTAACATCTTTGAATAAAATATAAAGTATTTTCATATAGAACACAAGTAACAAATATTTGGAATAGATTATGATTCTTTTATATTTGAGTCTATTTTTGTTATTTAAGGTCTCCAACAGTATTTAAAATAATACTAAACAACCTCCTAAAACTTGAAGACATTTACAAAAACACAAACAAACTGAAACAAAAATGCAGAGGAAATGCTAGTGGAAAGACATTTTCACACAAATAAATATATTTACACATTTGTTTGTGTTTCATTTTTATTCACTTGTGTGTGTGTGTGTGTGTGTGTGTGTGTGTGTGTATGTGTGTGTGTGTGTGTGTATGCATACACACATATTGTAAGTGTCTGAAGAGGCCAGAAGAGGGTGCAGATACCCTGAAGTTTCAGCTAATGATGGTACTGAGATCCCTGATACTTTGCTGAGAACTGAATTTAGCTCCTCTGGAAAAGCATCAAGCAGCACTCTTAACCACTGAGCTATCTCTCCAGCCCCTATTTGCCCATTTGTTTTAACATGGAATGGAAGGTTTTTAGTAGGTGTCAAGAGAAAGGTAGAAAAAGAATTGAGCATAACCGTGGAGCTCAGAGAATTTTTTTTTTTGCCACTAAGTGACAACTATTAGACATTAAAGTGCAATTGCTTATCTTTGAATTTTAAACCTCCATCATTTGAGACCTTTATCAATTTACCTTCAACTTTCCAATTTTAATGTCCTACAAATTTTCAGATTCAATGAGGCTTGCAATGCTGGATAAACTATTTATGCCATAGACATATTGATGCTTTGTCTTTTTTCCTTTTTTCAGCTATTCATTTGTTTTCTGATTTTCCAATCCTAGGTAAAGTTTGGCATTTTCTCCATTAACAGAAACATATACAAAAAATGCAAAGAACACCTATAATGAAGGTAACAGAGTATAGTAGCACGGGATGACTGTGGACTTCATTCACTAAGGAAAGAATATTCCAGTTTTGTGGTTCCATTAATAATTCATAGATATTGTGTAAGCAAATGAATAACTCTAGTCCTCTCTTTTTATATTTGATGGAGATAGAAACAAGTGGTGTCTACAGTTTCTATGCATATTTGTCTGTGTTAGGTTAAGGGATATTCTTAGTATTGACTTTCAACTTGACATTCACTAGAGAAGAATGAAAAGATTTTCAATTGAGTAAGTGTGTTTAGCAGGTGAGTGTGTGTGTGTGTGTGTGTGTCTTTGATGGGTTGACTTGATTGATAATTGTTATAGAAGGACACAGCCCACTGTGAACACTACTTTTCCCAGGGCAAGTGGTCCTGGGCTATATAAGGAATCTATCTGGGCAAAAGCTTGAGTAAGTCAGAAAATGAACCAGCTAGAAGCTGTAGCAGCATGCTCCATGGGTTGTACTATACTTCCTTGACTGTGAATGAATTCCCTGGTCACAAGTAATGCTGCCGAGAATAGCAAGCAGGCCTGTCTTTTGGTTCTTGCTCTGATTTCCCATAGGGACTGACTGAGATCTGGGTGTGTAAAGTGAAAGAAATGTGTTTTCCCTAAATTTCTTTCAGTCAAAGCACTTATCACAACTGCAGGGAGAACCCTAGAAAAGTCAGTAATCCCTCTGCACGTGATAGGCAGCTGTCAGCTCTCTCTCACCTGTGTGCCCCTCTGCTCACCTGGAAGGTCTGTGTATTCATGACATTGAAAACATGTTTGTGTTCAATTATATGCTTCCCAGTGTGTGGTCCAGTATTTTAAGTGTTTTCATAATAAATAATCTGATCATGTCTGGCTGATTCTTAAAGTTTGTTAATCCCAAATAATTATAGGGAAAGCAGAAAAGGCTAAGGATACTTAAAAAATGGATCAACTACACACAGTCAGTGTTTACGGACTATCAGTTGATATTCTTCCTCTCTTATTGCAGACTTTTGCAATCCGTCCAAAAGATTGACTCTATTTCTAAATATATTTTAATCCCCCAAACTCCAGTTGATTTTGGTTAAATAGATGTGTCCAGTGTGGGTGTATCTGGAATCCCACTTGGGCTGAGTGCCCAGCTTTGCTAGTCCTGTACATTGAAGGGACAGTCTGAGCAATTCTATTTATATAAGAGTTCAGCCTCATGCTCAGATTTGCAGGTGTGGCCATAAATTTCGGATGACATACAGAGTGGGAAGCACACCGAATCTGAAATTGTAACAGAGCTCAAGGCTCACAGAACCTTTTGTGAGATGCTTAGGTTTTATGATTTGGGGTGGATGCCACACTTTTTTTTTCTTCCAAGTTCAATAAAGCAAAAAGGATGCCATTGAAACTGAAAAGCTTAACAACCACTTTGCCTTTATTGAATCTGTAGCTAATGTACTGAAATAGCAGGGGCTTCACTGCAAACATAATTTGGGTTTTTGTCTCAGCATTTCCTTGTGATGAAAAATTGAGTTTGCTTGGAGTTTCTGAAAAAGCGTAAAAGGTGAAAACACAGACTGGACTTCCCCTTCCCCACACAGAGTCAGAAAACCCTCCTTAGAGATCATGTAACTTGCTACCCTTGAAGCCCTCCACCAGGCAAACTATGGGTTCAGGTATCAGTGTGACATTAGTATGGCCCTGTTTTCTTAGTACTCTGACAGAATTTCAAAGGTGATCCTCTGTTCATTCCAAGTCCACAATTATTCTCATCTAAGGAAAGTGTGATACTTAGTCTTTTCATTAATTTCTTAGCTTTGAAACTTGCTTTCATGTCCCTTAAACCCTTGCACCCAAAGGTATATTATATTCTTGAGCTGGAGGAAGAACCTGAACTGTTCTGAAACTGTGACTTACTAATCACGTATAAACTATCTCTGGTCACAGCTGACTAACACAGAAGGGAGAACACTACTTTCATGGTTCCAGGCATTTAATGTAGCACAGTTTTGCAGAGGTTTCTATGGTTAAAAATCCAGGGAGTTTCATGTTGTCTGATCCTGTTCAAGTACATCCAATAATGCTGAATTGCCCTCTGAGATTTAACCTGGATTATGAAATGTTACCTCAGCAACTTTATTTAAATTCCCTTCAAGAGACAGTGGCATCTAGAATCCTACTACAAATTTCTAGTCCCAAACAGAGCTTCCCAACACTTTTCATATTGTGCCCACCTCTCATTACCATCCCCCATAGAAGTAGGACTCAGCTGAGACACCCATGGTTACCACTTTCCAGCTTTGAGTACTCTTCTGAGCTCTGACATTGACATCCCTCCATTTTCCCCTACAATACAGTCTCAAGTTTTTCCTCTTACCATGAAACTTCATGACTGTGTCAGGATCTAGGTAGGGACTCAACCTCAGCCTTTATTTGTTTCTTTGAATATTGTATGTGACTGTGCATGGGTGGGAGATGGGGGATGTTGCTAGAGATCAACACAGGTGTCTTTCTTTAGATGTCTTCATAATATTTTTCATTCTTTCTGAGACAGGGTACATTGGCTAGTTTTATGCCAACTTGACATAAGCTAGAGTTATCTGCAAGAAGGGAATTTCAGCTGAGAAAATTGAGAAAAAGATCTGGCTATAGGTCATTTTCTTACTAGTGATTGATGTGGAAGGGCCCAGTTCATGGTACAATGTGTGGGCTGCCAGTCCTAAGTTCTGTAAGAAAGCAAGCTGTGCAAGCCATGATGAGCAAGCCAGTAAGCAGCACCCCTCCATCATTTCTGCATCAGTCCCTGCCTTCAGGTTCCTGCCCTGCTTGAGTTCCTTCTTGCTCCCACTGCTTTTGATGATAAACTGTTGTATGGAACTGTGAGTGAAATAAAGCTTTTTCTCCCCAAGTTTCTTTTGGTCATGGTATTTCATTATAGTAATAATAGCCCAACTATGACATGGGGTTTCTTGCTGAACCTGGAGCTAGTGGATGGGCTGGATGGGCAACAAGGCACTGGGATCTACCTGATTCTGCCTTTTCAGTGATAGATTACAAGTCCATGAAACCACAATTTTTAAGGTCTATTTTATTTTTAATTATATGTATATGTGTGGTACCAGGCTTCAGTCCCACTTCATCCTAGCATGATAGAACTATTGTGCACTAACCTGACCAGGAGAGGAGAAAGAGAACTGAGTATGACCACCAGGCAGATCCTGAGTGGTGGCCAGTATGGTGGGAAAGAACATCCAGCAAGTTACTGTCATTTTTAAATGCTGTTTGGCAAAGGAATTTTTTTGAGGGGGGTTAGTAGGAAAGTGTATGTTTTACTTATAAACCTAGAACTTAATGAAACATGTGAGATCTTTTCCTTATAGGAATAAGTTTGGGTAGGATCTCTCTCTCTCTCTCTCTCTCTCTCTCTCTCTCTCTCTCTCTCTCTCTCTCATCTATCTATCAGAGAGGACTGAGTAGACTCTATAACAGGCTGCTTAGTCTTCCCTCAGGGAACTAGGCCTCAGTCCCTGTGTTTTGGAACCAAGCAAGCAGTTTCCGAGGAGAAGCCACAAACAAAGAACAATCAGTCTCCAACACCCTCAACAGCAAGGAGGAGGAGGCCTGGTACATGCAGTTCAAGCCTGAGCCATAAACAGCTCAAGGTGATAACCAAATAAGGACGAAGTCTGGGACTTGTTCAGGCCTACTCAAAAATGGAAAACTATGCCCTGACCAGCCTCTAACTAACTCTGACCAATTAGAACTTACTGATATGATTGCCACTTATTTGAGCCAATCATATCTAAAGTCACCTAACTGCCTTAAGACATCCCCTTGGCTGTGCTTTAAAGGACTCCCACATCTCTCTCAGGGTCTTTGCCATATTGCCTTTGTGTGGGATGGCAGGCTCCAGCATGCTGGAATAGAAACTCATTTGCTGATGCATACATGGATGGTGGTCTTTTGTGGGACTTCTTCAGGACCCTAATACTACTTATCTGTAGCTATGTATCTATCTATTTAAATATATATAGAGAGAGATATAGATATCGATATATAGATATTGATATATGTGTGTATATATCAGGTGCAAGTGCTTTCTATTCTGTGTAAAAGAATAAGATGAAAGCTGAGAGGTGAGAGAGCTTGTAAAGAGCTTGTAAAGATCTCAGTGCCTTGTTGCCCAGGCAGCCCATCCACTAGCTCCAGGTTCAGCAAGCATGACTATTGGAAGCTTCAGGATAGGCTGAAAAATCAGAGGTTGGTATTGGGTGGCCCTTCAGTTTCTACAGTTTGGTTTTGGGAGTTAACAAGAAGTTAATGTGATTGTATTCACTGGTAGGGAGACAATGCCCTGTACAGTGTGGCCAGTGAGTTGGGGTAGAGGCTATAGTCACTTATATACTTGTGTTAGAGAAAGACAGGTCAGAAATTGAGTCAAGAGATTTTCAAGAAATATAATCAACAAACTGAATTGAATTGAGATAGGTTCATGGTCCCCATAGATTGTTTTATTTTCCTTTCTTTCTAGTTTTGTTTTTAATACAAGTCTATCTTTGTTTCTAGACCCAAATTGTTGACTGCTCCTGTCACCATCTAAATATACCCAATTGCTTTCTTGCTTTATTTTTCTTTTTTGGTACAGTGAATCCCTAGTCCTTGCCCTTTACATGTTGAAGCGACCTTAGAATGTAAACTCTTCTAAGTTGCAATTGATTTACCTAAGGGCCTCTACGTAAGTTAAGTGTCTAAACTTACCTCTTCATAGCATCATTCACAATAGACTGAGTGACAAATATTTGTGTATAGATAAGATAATGAACAAAACTACCTTAATACAAAAGAATAAAGCTCATTAAAGTAAGTTTTAAAAAATTATGTGTGTGAGTAATGGCCTGTATGTATGAGTACCACATGCATGAAATGCCCATGGAGGCCAGAAGAGGGTATTGGATGACCCAGGACTGGAGATACAGAGCAATATGACCTGCAATGTGGGTGTTGGTAATTGAACCTGTCCTTTAGAAGAACAGCCTGTGCTCCTAACTGCTGAGCCATCTCTCCAGCCTTTGATACCATACTTTAATTAGACTTCAGTAACATATACAAAACATACATTTCAAAAGGACTGAATTTTTAGAGCATATAAATAAACTGAAAATTTATTATGTTGGTTTTCTCCAAAACCTAATACATGTGCAATCTGACCACACATTTAATACCCACTGGGTTTGATTTCTCAATGTGAAAAAAAAAAAAACAGGAGCTTTTTCCTTTCAGTTGTGGATATATCTTTTTAATTTCATGTATCTCTATTCACGTAAAATGTCCATGTGTTCATTTTCTGTCTTTAAAAGGTTTAACACATAACCACATCTCTCTTCAGGGTCTTAATTTTTAGCAACAGGATTTCTGAACTTCCCGTATCACACACCCTTTTCTCCTTGGTAACTACATTTGATTTCATCTGTAAATGCACTTCCATTCTCAGGAGACAAACCACACAAGCTGTGCATGCCCTAAGTCACAGGTGGGAGAACATTTCCTATAATTAATTGCCATTGTCCCTGCAACGAACCAGCTAATGTGGGACAATGAGAGGCTAGCATTGACGTTTTAGGAGGCTGCAGGCAAAGTCTTCTTTCAGCTTCCCATCAAGTAACACATATGCCTTTAAGTAAAGGCATGATATCCTTGAATTAAGTGTTGTTTCCATATGATAAAACACTGCAAAGTGTCAAAATCCAAAGTGATGAAGATGGCTGAGCAAAAGCAGGAAGTGGACTGGCTCCACAGCAGATGTGCAGGCAAATAACACTCTGGCTGCCAGTGTTTTTCAGGGACATGGTCCCTGGTATGTTTCTCATGCTTCAGTGGTCAACCCTTTACCCATGCACATACCAGCAATAGTAACTGGGTTCAGTGGATTGAAATGACTGTGTGAGCACAGACACAATCGAGCACATTAGCATTAGCATGTGTGCACAGGCACACACACACACCACATGCCACACACATATACATACACACATACACATTCACGCACACACACACATCCATACCACAAATACACACAGCACACTTATACATACACAGGCATACATACATGCACATAAAGTAAAGAGGAAATTGGGTTGATGGTTTGTGTGGGGGAAGGATCAGATTGGAAAGAATGAAAGGTAATTAGAACTAATGTTGTTGCTTGTTGAAATTTATAGTTATAATGAAGTAAATAACCAGTACTCAGTTAATATTAGCAATCACTCACTTTGCAGTGCACACAACTTCCTGTTCACAAAACTGAGCGATCGCTCTTACTGAAGACTATCTGCCTTAAGGTGTTCTGTATTGTATTCTTTTAACTGAAGACTATCTGCCTTAAGGTGTTCTGAACTCATTTATCTACAAAGTATTTATTGAGAAACAATGATAAGCCTGGAGCCATCCCAAGCAT
Organism: Peromyscus californicus insignis; assembly: GCF_007827085.1. Lineage (NCBI taxonomy): Eukaryota > Metazoa > Chordata > Mammalia > Rodentia > Cricetidae > Peromyscus > Peromyscus californicus. The sequence continues at coordinate 95,726,341 of NW_026294584.1, read as the reverse complement.
TTGAGATACATCAATATGGAAAATAGAAAAAAAAATACTGCTGCTTATGTGCAGCTGATACACAGAAGAGAATGACCAGAGAAAATCAAAAAGACATCACTATGTTATGCAATAATTCAGAAGTTGAAAAAGGTTATGATGGAGAAAGAAAACAGAGTCCCCAGCTGGATCAACAACAGAGAGGGAGAACAAGGAATAGGAGACCATGGTAAATGGAGACCACATGAGAATAGGAAGAAGCAGAGTGCTAGAGAGGCCCACAGAAATCCACAAAGATACCCCCACAACAGACTGCTGGCTATGGTCGAGAGACAGCCCAAACTGACCTACTCTGGTGATGGGATGGCCAAACACCCTATTTGTCGTGCTAGAAACCCCATCCAACGACTTGAGGGATCTGGATGCAGAGATCCATGGCTAGGCCCCGGGTGGAGCTCTGGGAGTCCAATTAGCGAGAAAGAGGAGGGTTTATATGTTGGATAAAGCACAGGGACAAATAGCCAAATGAATGGAAACACATGAACTATGAACCAATGGCTGAGGGGTTCCCCAAATGGATCAGGCCCTCTGAATGGGTGAGACAGTTGATTGGCTTGATCTGTTTGGGAGGCATCCAGGCAGTGGGACCGGGTCCTGTTCTCATTGCATAAGTTGACTGTTTGAAACCTGGGGCCTATGCAGGGGCCTGGGAGGAGGGGACTGGACCTGCCTGGACTGAGTCTACCAGGTTGATCTCAGTCTGCGGGGGAGGCTTTGCCCTGGAGGAGGTGGGAATGGGGGGTGGGCTGGGGGGAAGGTGAGGGGGGCTGGAGGGGGGAGAACAAGGGAATCAGTGTCTGATATGTAGAACTGAATTGTATTGCAAAATTAAAAAAAATATATATATTAGCTTAAAAATAAAAAGAAAGAAAACAGAGTACAATGGCCTAAAGAAGACAACTTCAGTAACACAAAGCATTGTCTAGATAGATGCTGAGAACCTTGACACTTGGCACATTCTGAAAGAGAGGGACTGTTTAGCCATGTAGATTGAAGAGGGAATAACCGCTGTCAGAAAGGAGGCTGGGGCTACAGCCCTTTGTCCTCAGGTTCCGTGGCCAGCAGTAGCCAACTGAGGAAGAGGCGGCAAGAGGAATCAGGGATGTGTTTGTCCATTTGGAGACGGGACAGTATTGCTGAGAAAACAGGGGCAAGGCTGGGCGGTGGTGGCGCACACCTTTAATCCCAGCACTCAGGAGGCAGAGGCAGGCGGATCTCTGTGAGTTCGAGGCCAGTCTGGTCTCCAAAGTGAGTTCCAGGAAAGGCGCAAAGCTACACAGAGAAACCGTCTCCAAAAACCAAAAGAGAAAACAGGTGCAAATGACCACCTCCTATCTAGGACAGAGACTGACAGTAAGAATGTTGTTACAAGATTATCTCAGACAACCTGGCTCATGAGGTAAGTTTCTTCTTATACCTTCCAAACACTCATCCAGAAGAGAGGCATGCTTTCCCCTACATAACAGGGGGAAAGCAAGAAGAAAACTTTCTATATTTTTGTTTTATTTTAAAGGAGAAAAATATACTCTAAATTTCTTTAACTTGATAAATAATAGAATTAGAGTAAATACTTTATCAAGTCTCTTTCAAAATCAGAATACATTTCAAAACACATTCTGGGAAGAGATTGGCACAAGAGAACAAAATATGCCTCTCTTTCAGCAGCTTGCTTCTTTGTCCTCCACTCTCAGCCTAATGAAACCACAAAAAGCATGTTAAAACGTCAGATGACATTCGGTAAAACCGAAAATACAAATGAGCAAATAGCAGCATTAGCATTGTCAAAAGCTTAACTGTTTTCTGAAAATACAGAGTCTAGAGGACATTAATTTGGAAGAAGAGAGAGACGTGGCCCTAGTAGGCATTTTCCGAACTGTGTTGTATTGTTGAAAACCATAATGACTTTACAACAATGCATCGAGCTGCCGGGGTTTGAGTGGTCTGAACACCAGGGGAAAACAAACTCCATTTCTTCAAAGATGAAAAGCAATGGTACAACTCATCCTGTAGACATTTAATACAGAGAATATTTTTTAGAGCAATGGACAAATGGACACTCTCTACCTTAATCACCACAGCAAAGAAGGAAATAGAAATTTAGAAATTTAAGTAAAATGTATATTTTCAATTAATATTGTGTCAAATGAAATATTAAGTTTGATTGAAGTGATGTTAAGAAAGACCTCTCTCAATCAATGTACCCCAAGACCCAGCTCTACCACTCTTAGACATATACACAAAGGATGCTAAATCATACCACAAGGGCAGTTGCTCAACTGCTCACAGCAGCTTTATTTGTGGTAGCCAGAACCTGGAAACAACTTAGATGATCCTCAATTGAGGAATAGATAAAGAAAATGTGGAACATTTACACAATGGAGTATTACTTAGTTTTTAAAAACAGGGACACAAAGAAATTTGAAGGCAAATGGATGGAACGAGAAAAAAATCATCATGAGTGAAGTAACCTAGAGCTAGAAAGACAAACAAGTTATGGGCTAACTCATAAGTGGATATTAGCTGTAAAATAAAGGATAACTATGCTATAATCCACAGACCCAGAGAGAGTACATAAAAAGGAGGCTTCACCGTGGGATGCCTGCATCTACCTGGGAAGAGGAAGTAGAAGAGACTTAGTGAGTGGACTGAAGGCCGGTGGGGAAAGGAACATGAGCAGATAAGGTTGGATGGTGAAGGAGGAAAGTATGGAAAGAAACTACTGAAAAAGAGGTGCATTTCAGGGTTAGGTAAAAACATGGCACTAGGGAATACCAGGAATCAACAAGGATGACACCAGCTAAGACTCCTAGCAACAGTGGACAAGTAGCCTGAACTGGTCATCTCCTGTGACCAGATTGGTGTCTAGCCCAAGTGTCATCAGAGAGGAGTCATCCAGCAACTGATGGAAACAGATGCATACCCACAGCCAAACATTAGACAGAGTTCAGGAAATCCCGCAGAAAAGGAGGAGAGAGGATTGCAGGAGTCAGAGGGGTCAAGGACACCACGAGAAAACTCAGAAGCAACTAACCTGGGCTCATAGGGGCTCACAGAGACTGAACCAACAACAAGGGAGTCTGCATGGGCCTGACCTAGGCACTCTGCCTACATCAACAGTTGTGTAACTAGGTCCTCTTGTGGCACTCCTAACAGTGGAAACAGGGGCTGTCTCCAACTCTTTGCTGGCTTCTGGGAGCCTACTCCTCACACTGGGTCATCTTGCCCAGCCTTAATATATGGAGAGGTGCCTAATCTTATGGCAACTTGATATGCCATGTTCTGTTGATACTAATGGGAAACCTGCCCTTTCTTAAACAGAAATGGTGGAGGAGTTGATTAGGGGATGGAAACAGGCAATGAGGGAGGGGAAACTGTGGCTGGGTTATAAAATAAAAAATATTTACTATGGTCTCCTATTCCTTGTTTTCCCTCTCTGTTGTTGATCCAGCTGGGATCTCCCGCTCCCCCAAGCTCTCTTTCCCTTGACTCTCGCCCTTCATTACCCCCACTCATGTCCAGGCTGTTCATGTAGATCTCTTCCATTTCTCCATCATTGGGCAATCCCCGTGTCTTTCTTGGGGTTCTGTTTTCCAGGTAGCCTCCCTGATGATGTGAGTAGCAGTCCAGTCATCCTTGTTCCACATCTAGTATCCTCCTATGAGTGAGTACATACCATGTTTGTCTTTCTGAGTCTGGGCTACCACACTCAGGATGATTTCTTCTAGATCCATCGATTTGCCTACAAACCTCATGATGTCATTGTTTTTCTCTGCTGAGTAGTATTCCATTGTGTATATATACCACATTTTGTTTATCCATTCTTCAGTTGAAGGGCATCTAGGTTGTTTCCAGGTTCTGGCCATTACAAACAATGCTGATATGAACATAGCTCAACAAGTGTCCTTGTGGTATGATTGAGCATTCCTTGGGTATATGCCCAAGAGTGGTATAGCTGGATCTTGGAGGAGATTGATTCCCAATTTTCTAAGAAAGCACCATATTGATTTCCAAAGTGGTTGGACAAGCTTCCAGCAGTGGAGAAGAGTTCCCCTAAGCTTCACATCCTCTCTAGCATAAGGTGTCTTCAGTGTTTTTGATCTTAGCCATTCTGACAGGCGTAAGGTGGTGGTATCTCAGAGTTGTTTTGAATTGCATTTCCCTTATGACTAGGGATGTTGAGCAATTCCTTAAATGTCTTTCAGCTATTTGAGTTTCCTCTGTTGAGAATTCTCTGTTTTGTTCTATAGCCCATTTCTTAATTGGACTGTTGGGCATTTTGATGTCTAATTTCTTGAGTTCTTTATATATTCTGGATATCAGTCCTCTGTCAGATGTGGGATCGGTGAAGATCTTTTCCCATTTTGTAGGCTGTCGCTTTGCCTTGTTGACTGTATCCTTTGCTCTACAAAAGCTTCTCAGTTTTAAGAGGTCCCATTGATTGATTGTTTCTCTCAGTGTCTGTGCTACTGGTGTTATATTTAGGAAGTGATCTCCTATGCCAATGCGTTCAAGACTACTTCCTATTGCTCTTCTAGCAGGTTCAGAGTAGCTGGATTTATGTTGAAGTCCTTGATCCACTTGGACTTAAGTTTTGTGCACGGTGATAGATATGGATCTATTTGCAGCCTTATACAAGTTGATATCCAGTTATGCCAGCACCATTTGTTGAAGATGCTTTCTTTTTTCCATTGTGCACTTTTGGCTTCTTTGTCAAAAATTATATGTTCATAGTTGTGCGGATTAATGTCAGGGTCATCAATTCGATTCCATTGGTTAACATGTTGGTTTTTATGCCAATTCCAAGCTGTTTTTATTACTGTAGCTCTATAGTAGAGCTTGAAGTCAGGGATCGTGATGCCTCTAGAGGTTGTGTTATTGTACAGGATTCTTTTGGCTATCCTCGGTTATTTGTTTTTCCATATGAAGTTGAGCATTATTCTTTCCAGGTCTATGAAGAATTGTGTTGGTATTTTGATGGGGATTGCATTGAATCTGTAGATTGCTTTTGGTAAGATTGCCATTTTTACTATGCTAGACCACATGAGAATAGGAAGAAGCAAAGTGCTAGAGAGGCCCACAGAAGTCCACAAAGATACCCCCACAACAGACTGCTGGCAATGGTCGAGAGACAGCCCGAACTGACCTACTCTGGTGATGGGATGGCCAAACACCCTATTTGTCGTGCTAGAAACCCCATCCAACGACTGAGGGATCTGGATGCAGAGATCCATGGCTAGGCCTGGGGTACAGCTCTGGGAGTCCAATTATCGAGAAAGAGGAGGGTTTATATGAGCGAGAATTGTTGAGACCAAGTTTGGATAAAGCACAGGGACAAACAGCCAAACGAATGGAAACACATGAACTATGAACCAATGGCTGAGGAGTCCCCAACTGGATCAGACCCTCTGAATTGGTGAGACAGTTGATTGGCTTGATCTGTTTGGGAGGCATCCAGGTAGTGGGACTGGGTCCTGTGCTCATTGCATGAGTTGTCTGTTTGAAACCTGGGGCCTATGCAGGGTCGCTTGGCTCGGCCTGGGAGGAGGGGACTGGACCTGCCTGGACTGAGTCTACCAGGTTGATCTCAGTCCTCGGGGGAGGCTTTGCTCTGGAGGAGGTGGGAATAGGGAGTGGTCTGGGGGGAAGATGAGGGGGGCTGGGGGGGGGGAAGAACAAGGGAATCCATGGCTGATATGTAGAACTGAACTGTATTGCAAAATAAAAAATAAAGAAACAAATAAATAAATAAATAAATTTGTTAAATAAAGAGAACAAGAAAGATTTCTTGCTTTGTAAAAATCAGTATTGAAGTAGGTAAGTCTGTTACTAAGAAACAGTGGTCCATAATCAGCACACACTGCCTGAGTCCTGACTGAACTCCCGATGTTTGGCTGCTAGGACTCTCAGTCAAAGGGTTGAATCCTTCTCAGTGTTAAATTATCTACAAAGCTCATTCTAAGGATTTTTGATATAAGTTGATAGTTAAAATAATAGGTACTTATCAATGAAACATGGCATTGCCTTTAAAATATGTATCAAATAGCTTGAAAACATTTCCCATTACTATATGTCATTGAACTAAATATAAAGTGTACAGATATATAAACAGATACACACATGTATTTATGCTTAAAACAAGGCTATTAAAATGCAAGGAAATTTCTAATTGCTTAAGCTGTGTGGTGGTATTTTGGGTGACTTTCTCTCTCTTCCTTGATTACACATTTTCAGAAATAAAGATACATTTATTTGGTTACAATTAAAACAACAACAAACAGCAGCATGCTTCAACTTGAGCACAAGGCAAAAGTTCCCCTTAATCTTTCAGTATATAAACATGTGTGTGATTTTTAAAGATATTAGACACATTTCTTTAGAAGTGCATATGTGGCATTTTGGGTTTCAAGACTGGAAGCATGCCTTCACATACCAGTGTTCAGGCCTGATTGTGCTCTAAAGAGATTCTTACTGCTCTTGGCATCACACCTTTGGGTCTGTGCTTTTGTCTCTTTTCCTGTTTTTTTCCTCCAAGTAGGTTCTTCTCAATATGTTTTAATTGATTCTTTGGACTGTTAGCATGTTCAGCAAAAACCATACAGAACCACTCACAGGACACTAATAGTGATACAGTTATATGAAAACTATAGTGGATAATTGGTATTTGTCATGGTTGATTTTATTATGTCACTTTTACTGCACTGACAGTACCTGAGCCTTCACCTATGATTCTGATTGGGCTTGAGAGAATTATTTGTATGATATTAGCATTTGAATTGGCAGACCTAATAAAACAGAACTCCCTTCTCAAAGTCAATAGTACTCACACCAGGAGGTGCCTGAATCATACAAAACCTGGACCTGGTATTAGGTTCACACTTATGACATAGTAACCCTTTCCAAATAAATCCTATATTTTTCTCTTATTGGACCTCATAAAGCTGAAAGAGCTAAGTATATTACCTTAGTGAGGATGACAAGGCAGGGTTACTGCAAGGACACTGGGGTCAGGAATGAGACTGATTCAGAGTTCTGTCCCTTTCAGCTCAATCTGCAAGGCATGTCCTCCTCCTCCTTCAGTTTTCCATTTATGAAACAGAAAGAGTAGCTTTTCCTAGGGTTGTTTAGAGAAAGATATTTCTGGCAAACACACTGAACACTGATCATTGCCACATTGCAGACCTGAAACATGGTAACCAGGCCTGGGTACATTTCCCAGGGCTTAGAAGACTTGCCTAACACCAAAAGCTTTGGTTCAATATGTGACATACTAGGGAGAAAAGGGGTGGACTTTCATTATTTTAGAGGAAAAATGGGACATAAAAAAGACAAAATTACAAACTAAAAACTAAGAGCTGGTTATTAGAAAAGTTAATTCACTTGGAAGTAACTCTTTTTTCAGTCCCCTTTATAGTGTCTAATAAATAACATTTCCTAATACTGTAGATTGTGACTGAGAACAAAATGTATAGATAATCAAATACATGAAAATTCTTGTAGTATGTGGTGAAATGTTATTTGTGCACCACAATAAAGCTTATCTAGGGAAAAAGCCAGCCACTATATTAAATATAGAAGTCAGGCAATGGTAGCACACGCCTTTAATCCTAGCATTTGGGAGGCAGAGATTCATCCAGATCTTTGTGAGTTCAAGGCCACACTGGGAACAGGGCCAGGCACGGTGGCACATACCTTTAGTCCCAGTGCTAGTTAACCACAGAGGTATGGAGGTCTGGACAGACAGACAAGAAGTGATAGAGCTGGGTGGAAAGAGGAAGTGATGAAGCTGGGCAGAGAAAGAAAGATGGCAGAGCAGAGAGAGTTATATAGATTTGAATATACAGGAAGTAGCTCTCTCTGGAGGCTGAGGAGTTGGTAAGGTGAGGTTGGCTATGGCTTGTTCTAGTCCTCTGATCTATCGGTTTTCACTCCAATATTTGGCTCCAGGTTTTTTATTAATAAGATTGTTTAGCAATTCATCTTACATTAGTACTCCAACTATCTGTTGTTAAAAACAAACATAATTCTAACAGCTGACTAAATTTCCCTAATTCCAAAAAGTATTTATTAGACTCAAGTGAAGTCAACTAGAAAAGCTGGAATATAGTCTTAGAATACCTCTTTCCTTTCTCAGGACAAAAAAATCCCAAACTCTTCTTTTCAAGTAATCTAGACTACTTTCTATCAATGGAATTAGACATTTCAGAACTGTTAAAAATTATCTCTGATACAAATGACTATATGGCATCCTCTTTCCTAAATTGGTCAAAAATGGTGGCAAAGTAGACTTCCAACCAATCCTCAGCAAATCATAGTCCCTAGAATGCCAGGATGCTGCGTAAGATACACCATTACTTTCCATGATGGCATGTCACTTATCTGCCTTGTGGATCAGATCCTTCCTGTTCAACCCCAAGCAGTGTGGAGATATAATACAGCATGATGATGATTTAAAAAGACACACAGAAAAAAAGTAGAAAGTATATACTGACCTTTCAAAAATGTTCCCATAGCCAAAGATGTGCTATTCTACAGTACAGATCAGTCAGGCTAAACTATCTCATTGCTCTGACTTCAGGATTCAAAGAACCTTACACAGATGTGTACCATAGCTCTTAGGTGAGCTCTTAGAGGCTGTTTGGGGTCCAGTTGTGCATCCAGAGTGATCAAATATATGAGTCTGAGGTCAGAGGATGAAAAGTTTCCCTGATGTTTATAAATGTATTTTTTCATATGTAAAACAAATCCAAATTCCTAAAAGCAGATACAGAACATGGCATATCTCAGAACAACTTAGAACATAGCCTTCTGGGCTAGTTACAGATACTATATTTTAGTCCTCATTTCATGCTTGCCTTTCATTTAAGGAGTATATGAATGTGTGAGAGACAAAAGAGACAGAGACAGACAAAACAGACAAGGAGACATACAGATAGAGCAACACACAACACACACACACACACCTGCACCCCACTACACACACACACACACACACACACACACACACACACACACACACACACACACACAGAGCAAGAACACACAAGCTTTCTTAGGAAACCCCTATGTTAATTTTTTATTAGGTGATGTTGATTTTGCTTATTCATCCTAAATTGTGTAAGAGCAAACACTTGGATATAGTGATAAGAGGGGGGTTTTATGTGGTGACTTAGAGATACAGGATCAGTTCCTACAACCTCCAGAATTATTAATATACTTTCTTTTTCTCTAGATTTAGACTATTGTACGACAAACAAACAAACAAAAAACCAGGGAGTTAGAGACAGGTAGAAAAGATACATCAGATACCAATAGAAAAGACCTCCCAGAAGCGGAAGAAAAGAAACCAAGTGTAAGAGGACCTCACCCTGCAGAGGCACTGAGAGGAGACAGGAAAACAAATCAAAGCTATTAGCTGAGAAAATGTTTGAACCAGTTTTTCAAGTTACACTTCGTTTGAAGCCTTTTGATTTCAAAGTAGAAAAACCTATCCAATATTAAATGATGTAATTTTTATACATTACTTTGTCTGTCTAGAGTTTAGTTCCTATATATCTAAGTTCAGACACATGTACTCTTTGGAGAATGAGGTTATTTCCATCCTACCCACTTAGCATTTCAGTGACTCTATCAAACTTTTTTCGAGTACATTCCTTCTATTGCATTCACAGAATGCAGGTGATGACTATTAAACACCTGGAGGGTGAACCTATAACTGCGTGTGTGTCCTTTCCACACCAGCAAAGATCTCTCTGTACTTTCACAATGGATCTCCTTTCTCTACCTCTTCCTGATAGGCCTCTCTGTCCTGAGAGGCATGGAGGCCCTCCACTTCTCCATGAAAGTGGTCTGGTCTGTTTGTAATTTTAGTTTCTCATTGGATATGTATGGGACATGATGCTCATGTCTGGCAGAATTCATTCTGGTCACTGTACACCATCTCCATTTTTACAGGGAAAGTTGAACTCACCTCAGCTGCTCCTCTTTCCTTACAAGAGCTTTGGAACCTTCTAGGCTGTCAGAACATCATTTCACTTTGCTCCTCTAAGAAATATTATCACGATACAGGGGATTCTAGGCTATTCCTAAACTCACTAGTTTGAGTCACAGGTATAGAAACTTGCTAATCAGTCTTGGACTGAGGAATGTAGCCCAGCTGGAAGAGTGGCAGCCTAGCATGCACAAAACTGTGAGTCTGATTCCCAGTACCATATATACCAGATGTACCAGAACATGCCTGTAAAGGAAGAAGCAGAGAGTTCAGAAGTTCAAGGCCATCTTCTGCTATACAGAGTGTTTGGTGCTAACCTAGGCTACAGGAAACAAAACAAAAATAAAATAAATATAAAAACAAACAAGCGTGTGTGTGTGTGTGTGTGTGTGTGTGTGTGTGTGTGTGTGTGTGTGTGTGTGTATGTGTGTGTGTGCGCTTATGCATGCAGGTTATTTCTAACCTGCCCACTTAGCACTTCAAGGACTAGAGAGTGCTATTGAATATATCCCTGGATCACCCTCAGTCTTACATACTGAGGCAGGGACTCTCAGTGGAAACCAGAACTCAAGGGTTTAGCTTGTCCAGCTAGTTGGCTTCTAAATGGATCCCAGTTTTCCAACCCTGAATATTGAGATGCCATAAATGCTTGACCTTTAAATGGGTTTGTGGGGACTCAAACTCTGGTCCTTATATTTTCATGGCAAGCACTTTACCCTCTGAGCCTTCTCCCCAGAACACATGGCAAGCGCTAAGGTTTGTCACTGCTGTAAACAAAGACACTACTCCTGCAAAGACATCAAATGATGAAAAGGGAAACAATGGCTTCCAAATGTCAGCAGCATTTGCCACACCAGTGCCTCTGTATTTGTGACTGGTAAGTCAATAGTAGTAAGACATGTTTTATTCCTGGAGCAGAGCAGGGCCTCTCAGTGAAGTCTCTGTAAAGTGAAGAGGTGAAAATGACACAGATTAAAAATCAGTTCAAAGCATCACTCAAAAAATGGTATCTTCAGGTTCTGGCAATCATTTTTCATTTGATGACATCACCTAAAATTTGATGAAGTTCATTTTGTATTCAGAGAGGGTCATAATAAGGTTGGTGAAGCCAGTTGCCACTTCTCAGGTGAGAAACAAATGAAGAGAAATTCTAAGGTCTTGATACATCTCCCAAAAGTTATTGCTTTGGATTATGTCCAATTACAATAGCTTTAGAATCATGACCTTCCTGAGTAAAAGGAAAAGGAGATTGGACTTCAAAGAGAAGGTGGGAAATATTATACATGTGGAGACATAAAGACACATATTGGTACATAAATAAAGCAGTGATAATATCCATAACACCAAAGGGTGTCATTTAAATACTGCTTCTCTGTTAAACTGAGTTCTATTGAACTGTGTTTGAACAATCTATGGATTGAAAATGTGCATCTAACTCATATTTATTTGTAGACTTTGAAAGAGAATTGGAAGCAAGTAGAAAAAATAGTTTTGCTGGGGGGGAGGCTGGAAGGGCAGGAGGAGGGAAGAGAGGGGGATCTGTGGATGGTATGCAAAATGAATAAAAAATTCCTTAATTAAAAAAGTAAGTGAGGAAACTCAGCTGGCAAGGTGCATTCTTGTGTTTTTGGAAAAATCTCTGTTAGAGGTAGCATACCATCTGTATATTAATTTTTTTTAACTCAGAGATGATACTGTTACAAGATTATTTTTCTACTGTTCAATTATCTACTTTTGCAGGGACAGAATTTCAAAACACATTCCACCACATCAGTATTCTGAATTGGAATCACATGGCTGAAGCTGTGGTTTGAATTTGAGCTTCTTCTCTGCTCCTTATGGATTCTCATTTGAATACTTCTTCCACAGCTGATGACGCTATGTGGGAAGTCTGTGGAACCTTAAGCAGCTGTAGTATCACTGGAGGAAGTTGATCACTGGAAATGGACCTGGAGGTTTCATAGCCTGGCTTTTGTCTCTTGTTTGCTCTGATATTGTATGTGTATGTGTGTGCATGTGTGTGTGTGTGTGTGTGTGTGTGTGTGTGTGTGTGTGTGTGTGTGTGCATGTGTGTGTGTGTGTCTGTGTGCCTGTGTGCATGCAATCTGACCAGGTAGTCTCTTGCTTTTGATGTCGTAACCTCCCAAATGTGATGGAGAACATCTTCCTGAAACCATGAGCCAAAGCAAGGCCTTTGTTCTTTAGTTTGCTTTTCTTGTGATGCTTGATTTCAGCAAATAGAAAGTAACTAAGACTGCTTGTGACTCACATACAGCCAGCACTTGCTACTTCAGATTTTCGTGTGACACTGTTTTCATTCAAATTCTTTTGTGAACATGTCCACATGTCACAACCCTTCTGAAATTCTAGAAAGATAAAAATCTAGTTTCTTATCGTCAGGCACTTATATGTAATGCAGTTTCTTTTCTCAAAAAGTTGTCTTGGTCACTTGGGATAACATGTGTGTTTTCATGTCAGAAAGTCTAAATTCGGAGATTATTTCAACAACATCTTCAAAGTTAGGTAGCATTGTGGTTAATGTGGAGATGAACCTTATACTACTTAACATTAGATTTGACCTTGCTTTTGCTCTTGTCTCAGGCAGGTAGATTTTACACTGATTCCCTTGCTTCCCTTTTACCTTGTCTAAAGTCAACTGCAGGTTGGTTCAAGTAGTAATGCTCAATGGAGCTTTAGTTATATATACTTAAATAACTCCCACAGACCTGAAGAAGGATGCAGGAGAAGTGAAAGTAATGTTGCTTCTATATTTATTACCAGTTTAAAACATGTAATTGTTTTTCTTGGGTGTATATAGCCCTGCCCCATCTCCTTAACATGTGATTTTAACATTTAGAAACATTGACTCTGTGTGAGATACATAGCACTTTTTTCCTTGACATATTATGTGGTATATAATGATAAATTTAATAAGAATAAATTTTCATCCTACACTTGAATATTTTAAATATCCTAAAGATTTAAATAATCATTAAGCCATGAATAGATAACCACATTTAACATGGGGAAGCTAGCAGGATCCATCCCACTTAGATAATAGCAATTGGTGTTTCTAAAGTAATTGGGATTACACCAGACAAGAAACTAGAGATAGTTATATACAAGGAGGAACTTTTGAGAGACTTCATCCAGCATTTCAATATGATTACAGAAAAATGAGAATTGATCAAATTGGAGGCTAAGGAGATGTCTCGATGGTCAAGAGTTCTTGGTATGCAAAGGTGGGGAAAGGAATTCAAATTCCCAGCACCATAGCTGTCTAATATGTAACCTCAGTACTTGGCAGGTCAGAGACAGGATCTCTAGGGATTGATGCCCAATACCTTAGATATAGGTCCAGTCATGAACCCATCTCAAAAGATAAAGGAGGAGAGGCGTAGAACAAGACACCTGAACTTTAACTTTGGCCTCCACCAGCAAGCACAGGTTCTCTCTCTCTCTCTCTCTCTCTCTCTCTCTCTCTCTCTCTCTCTCTCTCTCTCTCTCTCTCTCTCTCTCTCTCTCTCACACACACACACACACACACACACACACACACACACACACGATCATACATGATACATAGAGAGATATACAACATATAATTTATCTAATTGTATTTTTTAATTGCATTTGTTTTTGTAAGTGTTGGAATTGAGATCAACAAGCTGAAAACAGAGCAAGATACTTCCATCTTGGTATGGAATCTTGTCATCTAAAGATGGAACGAAGTACTTACATAAAAATATCCATACTTATTCCTGGAAAATTTTTTGTCAGAAATTTTAAAGTGATTGATGAAAATTTTATAGAACTGATTATAACTTTAAATGATGAAGGAAGCTTACAATCACATTCAAATCCCAACCTTTACTGCACATTTGTCATAGTGCTGTGAGAGACAATTGTTATGAATAAAAGGATTTCACACCACCAGTGAGGTATCTTGCTTTGTTGCAGAATTTGATGATGAATGTCACTTGTCTACCTCCCTCAAGATTAGTCCTCACATCTAGAACTCAATCATTTTGAGTGTCACCGTACCCTTGAAGCTCAATGAGGATCTGCCCAGTGCTCTATCCTTCTCTTTGTAGCTAGGAAGAGCTCATCAGTAGGAAAGTTTTGTAAGCAGTGGTCTCACTTTGACCATTTTCCTCAAGGTTTTCAGGTTCTCAGCTGGGTACCATACTCTCCTGACAGCAATTTCACTTTCCTTATGAGTCGGCAAGTAACATGGGTCGATACTGTGATTTTTTTTCATCTTTCACTTTTGGACCCCATCTTCATTCTTTATATGGCTTTTCTCCTAAGCCAAATTAAAAAAGAAAACTTTTCATTCCAAAAGAAAAACCTTGCAAGCTCCAAACTGTATCCTTTTCCAAACAATTCCCAACTGATGTATCATATATTGTCACATCATTCTCATTATACAGCTCTTGTCTCTTAGCATCATAACACCTAAGTATGAATGATGGGCTGAGCTAAACAAGGGGCTTGAGGATGCCAAGTGCTGATCACTGGATGGGTTTTTTTTTTTTTTGGTGCCTCACCAGAAATTCTGCCACAAAATACAAATATGAATGCTTGCAAACAAAGCTGGACACAAATTAGTGTGACTAAAAAGGGTTTAAACCCCAAATACCTGGAATGTGGCTTAAAATCTGAGAACAACCTTTGTTATCAATTTCTTCCAGTTATTTTGACTGTGTGTGCTAAGTGTGCTGGTTTTCATTTTGGTTTGTTTCTTTTTATGAATATTAAAAGTTTGCTGTTCTAATAAATCCTCCAGGGAATTTTTAGTTGAAGTGATGTTTGCCTTTAGCTTCATGTATAAATGATGTTATAGTGATTCTGAAACCATAGGAAAAACACTACCTGAACTGTGCAGCAATTTCCCCCACTTGATTATGCTATTTTAAATGGAATCACTAGCTTGACCCTGTGAAATACGACTCTTCCAAGTGCAGTTTTCAGCACTAGTGCGTTTATGTTGTCTACACTAGAAAACATTCTTCATGCCATTAAAATACTCAGTATTTAAATACTTTCCCCTTTGGATTCATAATAGAAAAACACATATGTTCCATGATGCAGGGGATTGAGATTTCAGTGACTTCAATACATGTTGGAATGTTCTAGATTGATTAACCCATGAGCTCTTCATACTGATTCTTATTGACTCTTCATACTGATTCTTATTGACTAGGAAGTTCTGTTGAATCAATCCAGCCTTAGAGACATTTCTTGTTGACCCAGACAGTGCATCCTCTGCAGGATATTAGGAATTTAACTAAAAAAATTTTCAGGAAAAGAACATAAAATCTATGATAGAAACAAGATATTTTTTTCAACTGAACAAAGTCACTCTGTTGACTGTAGAAGAAAACTGTCACTCCAAATTCTCAAAATGAAACTAGACTTTAAACAATGTTAATATTCTCATTTGGTAAATTTGATAGCTTATGATGTATCAGAATCAAGATCCAGTCTCTACTCCTACACAAGCCTGAATCACATATTAAAAAATTCCAGTATCTTCTATCTATAGATAAATAGCATGGTCAGTTTTCAACAAAGCTCTTTGGATGTTAACAGAAAAGAAAAAAAAATCTCTCATGTATATAGCACCTTTCAATCAGTGTGTTCTTTGTACACCACACGTGGTTAATTTTCTCCTTCAATACATGTGTTAAACTCCCACGGGTCTCTCAGCAATTTTATGGGGTCTATTTTAAGATTATATTAGAGAAAAGATTTAGCAGGATAAAAAATGCTTTGTGAAGCCTTACTTCAACTTAAGGAAGTTCAGGTTATTTTTGCATTGTTGAGTTGTATGTGGAAATATCACTGAGACTATAACAAAAATGTCCAAGGGATTTGCAATAGGCCATGGGTAAGTAGGGGACTGGTCAGTTAAATAAGACGTATAAAATAAAAAAAAAAATCTTTAACTGAGTGAGAGTCACATGAAAGAATTTGAAACAGATGTGTGAACATCCTCAGGGGACTTTTTAGATAGTCTTTTATATATCCCACACCCCACTAAATTACCCTTTGTCCTTTCCTCTACTCAAGTGTTCTCTTAATAGCTCTACTGGCCACAGTGTTGGATCACTTTCAGAAAAGGATAGGAAATCCATTTAACTCCAATAGCATGATGAATTAGTTATTTGTCTCCTTGCCTAGAAAGAACAGCTGACAGAAGCAACTTAAGAGAAGATGGTTTTACTTTGCCTCACAGTTCAAGGAGACACTGTTCATCAAGGAGACACTCCTCATGCCATGGCACCTATGGTGAGGAGCTGGTTGCTCTGGGAAGTGAAGTGGAAAGAATGTTGGGAAACACTACTCTCAGTGAACCATTTCTTTCCATAATGTTTCATCTTTCTCAAGTTCCACATCTTTCCCAAACACCAGATCAGGGAAGACTGTATAAATACTTGAAGCAGTGCAGGGCATTTCCCATTCAAACACAACACATGGTCAACTGGTAACAGTTTTATTTTTCCTATCTCAGGTTTTGTGTTCAAGTCTAAGGTAAGGCCAGCAGGCCCAAGTGTCAGGTTAAAGAAGCTTGACTTTCTCTTTGCCTCTGTGTTTTATATGAAGAGTAGTCCTCCTTTGGCTTGTGTGTGTATGTGCTTCTTTTTTATTAGGTTTACTTTAAACTAACAGTTGCAGTCTAAAAACTCAGACATTTCTCTGTGATGCTATTCAGCTTATTCTGACATTGATTTAAAAAAATGTTTGGGAGCTAGGAAAGGAGATGATGATGATGATGATGATGATTACTATTACTATTATTATTATTACTATTATTATTATTATTATTATTTTAAAAGTTTAGACCTCTAGGTAAAACTTTCCAAAATGCTTCTTAACCCCAGGTACATAATTAAGAAATGACTGTTGCTTTGTGGGATGAAATTAACTTATGCTATTAAAATAAAAATATATGGTAACCCATGATAAAATGGATCTTTTCAATCTAAGGAAAAGGTTTGATAGCTTATGTTGTATGGTATAAGAGTTTAAAAGAAAGAAAAAAGATAAATGCTGAGTAATAATGATAATAGCCTTGGGGATACACAGTGTCCTACCTTTTATCTAATAAATTTACACTTGCACCCTTCAAAGATGCCTTCTGAGTGAAGGACAGTGTAATTCATTTTGGAGAGAAAGTGAGATGTTTTCAACACAAATGTAAAGGAGGGTGATTTAGAAAGACAGAAAACAGTTACCCAGATTGAAATAGTGTCAGAGCATATAGATTAACAATCCTGTCTTGTGAGGAGTGGCCAGGCCTCTCTCTCCTCACTTGTCATTAGGGTCCTTCATGTATTTCTCACCCAAAGGAAAGACAAGCCTCTCCCTCCACTGAGTCCTGTAGGATTTCCTACTTAATCAGCATTTTTGCATACTAGTGAATTTGCTTCCTTTTCTGGAAAGAACATACATTATCATATGGGTCTGTGCAGTTATGGACTGAGCTATCGGACAGTGCCCAGTACTTGAGATGTCCTGTGGGGGGAAAGTTTTTATGTCTGTATAAGCATAGACATATTCAAATTTTGTATATGTCATTATAATCATATAACCAGAAATCCAACTCCACATTGACCATTTCCTAAAAGTATAAATTTGAGGTTTTGGGAAAGGAGAGGAGACAGATGAATATGAGGACAAGAGAGAAGAGGGAGAGAATGGTGAGGAGGAGGATTAAGAAAGAGAGGAGAAGGAAAAGAGGAGGAAGAAGACAGAAGAGAGCATGAGATTTTGGGAGAAGAGGGAGAAGAGGAGGAGTGGAGAAAAGAGAAGGGAGGATGAGAAGGAGGAAGAGATGAGGAGAAGGAGAAGAGGAGGAAATGAGGAGGCAGGAAGGGAGGGTAAAAGATGAAGAGGAGAAGGAAGAAAATTAGGAGAAGGGGAAGAAGGGAAACATCAGTAGCAGCTGCTTCTAACAAATGCATTTGACAAGTACAGGTCATCGGGAGGTGAATGAATGTTCTCCAGGCATGTCTCCATGGTGTGCTTGATGCTTCTGGTAAACAAAGTAGCAGGTGTACTGCTTTCTGAAACCGTCTAGAGATTTGCTGTATTTATACCTTTGCACACGCCCAAATTATGGAAAACTAAGCAAGCTTTCTTTTCAAATGATTTTTCTTCTGTAGAAAGCATCACAAAAATTCTCTTACAGTATGAATCAACACTATTTGTAATGCTATAGAAATGGTGTGCTTACATAACAACCTCATGTTTAGTATGCCCTAAGCACAATCACCACACAGAGGGCTCCAATGAATGTGGATACAACATTGTATAATGTCAAGATACCATACACAGAAATGTGTCCATTCCTCAGGTCTGAGCAATTCACACTTTTGTCACTTTTTTCTTATAGTGAGGCTGCTTCTCTGAGTGACCCAAGCTCACTGACTAAGACTGTGTCTGCAGAGTTCTGCATGTTACAGATTGTGCAATTAGGCTTCAGCAGAGTACCAGAGGCACTATAAAACCTTTGAAAAAAATCAATACAGCATCAGTGTGAACAGCCATATTTTAAAATGGCATATTTTGTTCTGTATCAAACAACCATTGTCCTAATTTCCATCTTAAAAAATTCTGTGGTTGGACAGGAACTTGCCTTAACCTCATTTTTCCAAACTAAGACTTTCAGATTATTGTATTTCGTGTATTTAATGAAGTAGTCTCCTTAGAAGAACTGGGCAGATGGCTCATTGTTTATTGCACAAACAAGAGGACCTACGTTCAAACACATGTATCTAAGCAAATCTAAATGTGGTCTCTATCATACTTAATTCCAGTGTTTGTGTGGCAAGGCAAGACCAGATCCAGGAGAAGCTCCTGGACCAGCTGTATTGACAAACACAATGATGAACACAAACCTGGTGTGTGA
Source organism: Peromyscus californicus insignis (assembly GCF_007827085.1). Lineage (NCBI taxonomy): Eukaryota > Metazoa > Chordata > Mammalia > Rodentia > Cricetidae > Peromyscus > Peromyscus californicus. The sequence goes on along the minus strand of NW_026294584.1, from coordinate 95,707,397 downwards.
TGAGAGCTGATAGCCAAGGTTGTCCTCTGATCTGCACACATGAATGTTGCACATACATATCCAGAAATCACACATACTTATAAGCTCGCTCTCTCTCTCTCTCTCTCTCTCCCTCACACACACACACACAGACACACAGACACACACACACACACACACACACACACACACATGTATACACAACAATGTAGAAAATCATATCATGGCAACATTAGTTTTGGAGACTGATGAAATGACTCAAACAGTAAAGGCACCCGGGAGAAAAGCTTGGCAACCTGAGTTCAGTTCCTAGGAACCACATGACTGACAGAAGAACTGACTCCTCCAAGTTCTCACTCTGTGAGACATGTGCCTGTGTATATGTCTATACAACACACACACACACACACACACACACATACACACACACACACACACTAAAAATGTGAAAAGAATTCTTTTGAGAAATGGTCTCATTTTCTATGTAGACCAGGGCTGGCATGGAACTCACAGTGATCCACTTGTTTCAGCCTCCCAATGTTGGGATTAAAGGTAGATATCACCACACACAGCCTAAAAAGAATTGTAAAAAACGCATTAGCTTTAGAAAGCTTTGGGTCTGTTCCCCCCATGTATCACATATTGGAATAAGAGGTAGGCAGGACTGCACTCTTATCCAACATCACACACCCAGTTGTTAGGGAATCTAGAGCTCAGACTATACTAACAGGAAACTAGTGGAACAATACATGTAGGGTTATATAAAGACACATTCTCAACACATTTTATATATCCCAAGAAAACTTGTATGGGAAACAGACTCTACACAATATAGAGCAGTGTTTCTCAGCCTTCCTAATGCTGCAACCATTTAAAACAATTCCTCATGTTGTGGTGACCCTCAAACATAAATTTATTTTTGTTGAGAATTCATAACTATAATTTCGCTACTGTTATGAATCATAATATAAATATCTGTGTTTTCCAATGATCTCAGGTGACCCCTGTGAAAGGGTCATTTGACCCCCAAAGGGGTCTTGACCCAAAGGTTGAGACCACTGCTCTTGAGTGAGTACCAATCTAGAATTCTTGATCCACCTGCCTCCACCTCCCCAGTTCTGAGATTATAGAAGTGTGCCTCCATGTCCAGATAACAATTTTTTTAAATTACAAAGTCCTTGAAGGTGATCTCTTCTACATGGTACTCAAACTGTGGTTTATTTCTTTCTCATTGAAACCAAGCAGAATGCATCCAAGTTGTTGGCATTCCAGTCTATGCTTAAACTAGAGATGATTTTAATTTTTGCTGTTGCTAATGGATTGTCTACTTCACTGCTTTCAATGAAGCCAGGTATCATATGATGAACACAGCTGTAGACTCATCATCATCCTTGACAACTAGGAAGGAATTAATTTCTCTAATCAGATCATTCAGGAAGAGCTGACTCTTCCCAGAGTATAAGCAAATGATTTCCAGCAATCCTCCCCCATCAGGTGTTCATCTTAAACTTCAGTATAGACCAGTAATATCTTTTGACTGTACTTATCAGAGTCAGGCTCCCCTGATTTCCCAGGCTGGACTTGAATTGACTGTGCAGCTGAGGATGATCTCGATTCCTGGTCTTCTACCTTCTAAGAGCTGGGATTACAGACGTGTGTACCACCATCCATGCTTCGTTACACTAATTTGTGGAATATTTATTTTCACTGCGAAGTTGTGTTTTGCCAGCATGCCTTCTGATTGGTTTAATAAAGAGCTTAATAGCCAATAACTAGGCAGGAAGAGTTTAGGTAGGATTACTGGAGACAGAGAGGAAGAAAAGCAGAGTCACCAGCCAGACTCAGAGGAAGCAGTATGGAGACATCAGGGAGACACTGAAGAGGTTGGATATACAGTACAGAGCAGAGGTAACCAAGCCATGTGCAAGAATATAGATTGATAAAAGTAGGTTAATTTAAGTTAAAAGAGCTAGCAGGACAAGCCTAAGCTAATGGCCAAGGTTTCATAATTAAAAATAAGCCTATGTGTTATATTTTGTGAGCTGGCAGCTCAAATAAAAGGTCAACTACGCACGAATAACTTTCCTGCCATATTATTGATATCCTGAGAAAGAAGACCTCACTAATACACATTTGTCTCTGGACCTGGAAACACTGTTCTAGTTTGACTTGCTATGATTTCAAAAATTATTTCACATCAAGGGATAAACTAATAGAGTTTGTTCTGAATATGATGGTGGTACATAAAGAAACAAGGGAATGCCACGTGGGAACATGGAAGTTTTCTAAACCTTAACCAAAGATTACAATTGGAATCATTGAATATTGTATAAAACCAGAACAAAGCATTAATAACAACACAGTGAACTAGTTGGAACAAGGACGGAATGATATCAGTAAGTGAAGAAATAGTGTGATTGCATCGCAAAATGTCTGCCTACAATGAAGTGATCCTTAGAAGGTCACTTTCTGTTTGCGTTTATCTCTTCCTTTCTGAAAGTTGGTGTGTGTGTGTGTGTGTGTGTGTGTGTGTGTGTGTGTGTGCAAGCACATGCCACAATACACTTGTGAAAGTCAGGGATAAACTCAGGTGTAAGCCCTCACTTCTTATTTTGGTCAGTGTCTCTTGTTCATTTTTGTACACAGCAGGCTAGCTGTACTTGTGTTGAGGTTCTGCTACTGAGCCTGGCTTTATGTGAGGTCTGGATGTTCAAACTCAAAGCCTCAACTCTGGAGCTCTCCAGTCTTCTACTTCTTCAAGTGCTCATATGTTATCTCCATTCTGACTTTCAGAGCTCATGTATGGTCTTTTCTTCATCTGTCCTAACCATATGGCTCACTGGCACTGAAGACACACACACACACACACACACACACACACACACACACACACACACACACACCTCTGTTGATATCTGCATAAAGAGGAGTTCAAGATTCCAGAGAATACTAGAGTCTCTCTCATTCTTCCCCGCACCAGCACAGTATGCAATAATTAGTTCAGAGGATGTCTGTAAAATTTTTACTTTATAGGGTACAGTGACACTGCTGAGCAAAGTCCAATTTTTCCCATGTACGTGGTATACATGTGTGTGCTCACTTTTTCAGATATGTGGGTACACTTGCGGGGGGTACTTATGTAGGCCAAAAGTTTATGTTCAGTCTCTGGATCAAACCTAGAGCTCACTGTACGGTAATATTGCAAGCCAGATGGCTCTAGGGATACATTGTCTCAGTCTTCTAAGCCTGAAATTACAGTGAGCACCCTATGTAACATAAAATTTAGTGAGTTTTGTGGATCCCAACTCCAGCTCTTACACTGGTATAGCAAGAACTTTCATGGTTGATCTATCTCTCTCACTCCTTGTACTGCTTGGCTTTTCCAATTTGGCACAAACCTAGATATATTTGGTGAGGGAGAATCATATTTAAGAAAATGATTCTAAAAGATAAGCTTGTAGGCAGCCTTCTGAGGCATTTTCTTGATTACTGATTGATGAGGGAGAGCCCAGACAATGGTGGGTAGCGCCAACCCTGAAGAAGTGGTTTCAGAGTATATAGAAAAGGACCTGAGCAGATCTGGCAGGGCAAACCAGTAAACAGTATTCCTCCATTACATCTGCTTCTCTTTCTGTTTCCAAGCTCATGCCTTGAGATCCTATCCTGATCTCCATCAATGAAAGACTGTAAGCTGTAAGCTGAAATAAACCCTTTCCTCTCCAAGTTTCTTTTGGTCATGGCTTTCAATACAGAAACAGAAACAAACTAGAATAACCTCAAACAATTCATTTATGAACTTTCTGTTTAATGGTAAAATTCAAGTTTCAGAGTGTTTGAAAACAATTGGATACCCACATTGCAGTACAATGATAGGTTGCTCAGCTTTGCAAGCCCAATGTTTTGCTTGTCACATGACCCAGTTAGTCACCTATATATACAGCCTGGCTAGAAAACCAGATTTTCAGGTGGGGTGTGCAGTCCTTAAAGCAAATATTGAGTTCTCTTTTGTCATTCAAATGGGTAAATAAATTAATTGTCCAGTCTTTAAAGTTTTTGATTGCCTTGTGACCATGCATCATATGAAATAAACACATGCTTCTAGGTAATAAATCAGCATACAACCTTGCAGTTAATGTCCAGGATCTGCCACAGGAAGTAGAGATTTTAGGAGATGAAGCATGTGAGCCACGCTGATAGATTAATATACCAAATCGATGCTAATGTACTTAATACATGAGAGAACTCACAAACCGAATCATGTACAGAATGAATTTAAACATTGATTACTTCTTTGGAAGGTCAGCCTCCTTAGATCACTAGCATTTCCTGAAAATGTATAGGGTAAATGCTTCTTAACATAAGAACAAATCATATTTATTTTAACAATGAATTTTAATAGCTAGGAAGCATGTTTTGATATCAAGAAAAATATAAGACATCATGCTTAGCATCCAGGGAGCATTTCACACACCAGATCGTTCTATAAAGAAATGTACATGTTTCTCTTTTCTATGTATTTGCATATGATTTTCCCTCTAGCTGAAATGTTCTTCTAAACACTTTTTTGTCATGATTATCCTTCATATCTTACCTTAGAGTACACTGAAGAATGCCTTGACTTTGATTCAAGCAGCTTTTTTGTCAAATTTTTCTTGTATTCTCCTAGTAAGTACCTTGTTCTCTGTCTCTCCATCTCTCTTTCACACTCTTTCCTTTTCTCCATCACTTAATTTCTCTGAATCTTTTTTTTATTTTCATGCCTAGACTAATACCCTAATAAGATTATGCTTTAATTTTGTACTCCTAAAACAAGCATAGATCAACCACATAGAAAAACAGTAAATGTAATAAATGAATGAGGTTAATGAATATCATCATTTAATAAATATCAATGGGACAATAAGTACATTTGATCCAATTACTGAAAGAAAATCAAACAACTGATTAATGTTTCATGAAACATGTTAATTATTGTTTATTTACAAAAGATTGCTATTTCTAATGCCTTGTTATTTTATGATGTTTAATGATATTACTTGTTTAATGATGTTATTTCTAATGCTTTGTTATTTTAGTTACTGGTACAGTATCTAATTTTGTAACAGAATCATTGTGTCTATTTCTGATGATCTCCAAGGAATAAATTCTGAGGGTCAGAATACTTAGATAGTGCCTGTGATTATTGCCAGATTATGTTTTTAGAAAGATTAGATAATTATATTGGTAATAGTGTTTATTTTTTTATGTGTATGTGCATGTGAGTTAAGGGCTTATGGAGGATAGAGGGCATTATATTCCCTGTAGCTGGAGATGCAGGGAGTTATGAGTGGCCCAACTTGGTTGCTGGAAACCAAATTCTGGTCCTCTGCTAGAGAAACAAAACAACTATTACCTGCTGAGCCATATTCCAGTCTCTATTATTACTTTCTTAAACTTCGTTTATGTTTTAGGTGAGATTCAACTCTTATTACAAAGATGACATAAAGATTGGATATGTTCTTCATGGGTTTTTATATATTGATTATGAGAATTTGCCTCTCTTGATTGATTATAATTCTTTGCATAGTTATTTGCCAACATGTCTGGTCCATTGTACTGTTAGATTGGTATTTAATTTTAGAAGTAATTGTTAATCCCAACTATTTTGATCACACAAGAAATACTGAAGCCTGAGGTGGAAAGCAAGGTGACACATGGGTTAAAAAAATAGCCGCAAGCTCACTAAAGTACAAAGTTGTTTGTTTTTTCAGTGCTGATGTTCTTGGTGGCCATTCCATCACCCTGGCATCTTCAAAGTACTGCCGTGCTCTGCAGCCACTAGGCTGAATTTTCACCAATAACCTCTCCTGGGATGTCATCAAGTACGAAGCCTCAACTTTTCTCCATGGTCCTTTCATGCCTTCAAAACCAGTACCACTTGGGTGCCTGTTATATTATTAAGGTTGGCTGCTGTCATGAAGTGCAAACTTAGCCACATCCAGAACATAGCCTCTAGGTGCTGACCTTAAGGAAACACTTCCCAAAATATTTCACCTCAATGCTGCTGTTTTCTTCTTAATCACTACTAAATTCTTAGCTCTAGCTTACCAGTGTCAATTATCCTGGAAAAGCAAAAGTTTTACTTCAGTAGTACTAGTCTTTTCTTAATTATGGCTGATTCTTCAGCCCCAGAAACACAGATTCTCAACTCAAGATAGAAAAGGTTCCCAATAGAGTCTTACCTCTGAAACTACACAAGCCGGGCCTTCATCATCAGCATTCTCAACATTCTTACTTTCCAAGCATGCTTTCTTATAGTACCCAGAACCATCTAAATCAATCACTTATTAACAAATGATGTACTGGTTTGTTCTAGCCTGGTCTTGTGGGGGTGTTTTCTCAATGGAAGTTCCATCTCTCAATTGACTCTAGACTGTGTCAAGTTGACAAAAAAAAAAAAAAATAGCACACTGTAAGAATTTGACATTGTTGTATATGTTAATGTGACTTGCCAGATCATAAGCAAGCTAGGCCCTCAATCAATGCAGTTTCCCCAAAGGAGTCAGTATGTGTTGACAGTGCATTCTTTGGATTGTGTGCAATTGCCAGATGTAGACTCTTACTTCAGCTGAATTATGCTACAGAGTGTGATTGAAATGTCTGTTTCCAGGTCCAAACAATGGTTCAGAGGTTAAGGGCGTGACCTCCTTTTCTGGAGGATCCAAGTTCAATTTCCAGCACCCACATGGCAGTTCACAGGCATTTGTAACTTCAATTTCAAGGGATCCTATGCTTTCTTCTGGCCTCCTCAGGCACTGCACCCACATGGTAAACATATAGATATGCAGGTAAATACACATATGCATAAAATTAATCATTTTTTAAATCCCCGCTTCTTTATAGGAATATCAATATGGTAAAACATCCTACACCAATACAGAATGCCAGTCATGGAGCTGACCATCTTTCAACTTCTTTCTGTCTTTACAATAATTGAATTTAAAGGGCTTTCCTGCAGTTCCTCCAAGGAATTCAATCTCTAATCAAGTCTAATTGGTGTTTTCCCATGAGGTGAGAATTAGCTCACACACAGGAAATAACTTAGTATGCAGAAAGAGTTCTGAGGGAAAGGGAAGATCTTTTCAAACAAATGAGTAAAGTTTGGATTAATTTCTATTAAATTCTTATACAGTTACAGTCAATGGAAGGATAACTTTTCTTATAACATTCCTTAATTTAAAAAGTCATATGAAAATAAGTATAGTACTAAACTGAAGAGATATCAAGTTATCTAAAACCTCACATTATTATATTATTATGTAATCTATGATATTTTAAAAGTCTGACAAAAGTATTTGAATGGATATTATTTTATTGGAGGACTTTTGTTAAGGCACTTTGATGTATGAGAACATGTTTCCTTACCTTTAGTTTAAAAATATAGAGAAATAAAAAGAATGTAATATTAATACTCAAGTATAGTTGAATTAAAATTAATCACTGTACTGATAGTTTTTTAATTTGCATCAGTAAGCTTAACAACTTCTTACACAGAAATTTGAATGTTGTTCCTTATGTTCCACTATTTCTCCTTGCTCCTTATTGCATCCTTTTTCTGTTTTTAAACTTTACTTACACTTATTTATTTAGTGTGTGTGTGTGTGTGTGTGTGTGTGTGTGTGTGTGTGTGTGTGTGTGCTTGTATGTTTCACAAAAGAATGCAACTTGACTGAGTCACTTCTCTCCTTCAATTATACCATGTGGTTCCAAGGGATTGAACTCAGGTTATCAGACTTGAGAGCAGGTATCTTTACCTGCTAAGCTATCTTATCAATCCAGGTTCCTTTTTTAAAAAAATAAATAAATAACAAATATTTTATAATACATTTTAAAGAACTCTGTTTGTTATAATCAGTTTCAGTTGTCAACTTGAAACACCTGGGAAGAGAGAACCTCAACTTAGGTATTGACTTCAACAGACTGACCTATGGGCATGTGTTGGGGATAGTTTCTTGTTTAGTGACTGAAGTAGGGTGTCCTAACCCACTGTGGGCAGTCCCAAACATAGGCAGGTGAGCCTCAGTTGTATAAAAGGTAGCTGAGGAAGCTGGAATAAACAAGCCAGTATGCAGGGTTACTCTTTATTGTCTCTGCTTCAGTTTCTGCCTTCAGGTTTCTGTTTACAGTTCCAGCCTACATTTCCCCTTGCTGCATTTGGTTAAGGCCGATAATGTAGAGGAATTGATGGGACAATGGAACTTACATGATTGAGGTTTGAAACAAATGTTTCTAACGCCTACTTTTTAGAAATAATATACGTCTCATATTTTGTGTATAGTGGAGTGTACTTTAAGAAAAGATAATATTTTGTAATTGAAGATATTTAAAAAATAAACTAGAGGAATACAGAGGGTCTTCATCTGTTAATCATTGTAACCCATTTTGTGATAGTTGCAAACGTACTTTGTGTATATTGAATACTTTATGCTCTACTTGATTAATAATATTTGTTAATTAACTCATTAATTACAACCAGATATTCTGAATATGATCGATTGGTTATTCTTTATCAAGTAATACATCTATATTTTCATGAATTGGAATGATTGTTTAAAAAATATTATACAGCTAAAGACTATTTTAAATTGTTTTGCTACTGATTTTTGTAAGAGAATTTTTGGTTTTTGTAATGACTATTTAACCACAATAAACCATGGTAAATCAACTAACTCACCAGCACTACATAACTGTTTGTTAGTTACTATTTTTAGGGTGAGTGCTAAATAATGTTGCTGGTTATTAAGATCCTATATCAAATAATCAGAATTGAAATATCTTATCTCTGTGTTTTATATTTTCACAGTACCTTATCATGCAATTATATCTGTATTTATTTCAGGAGTATAAATTGAAAAAAATGTTTGTTGATTTCTTGTTTTAGAGATTTTCTTTTCTTTGTGATGAACACATTATCTGAGGTTCTTAGATATGGATTCAATATAAAGCCTGAGTAATAAAAGGAACAACTGAGACTTCAGAGTTTAGGTCAGCAAAGTATTTCATAAAATGGGTCACAGGTTACAGGGAGAGAACATTCAAGGGGACAGCAAAGGGCATGATGGGTCAGAGAAGGTGATATGGCATTATGTAACAGGATTTCCAGTGGGGAGTGCAGTATTATAGAAGAACAAGAGAACCACAAACTCAAGTACTTTTAAAATTAACCCATCAGGGACTGAATGAAGTCAGTTGTTTCAAACTGTCAGAGCCCTAGACCTATTGGCCATTCTTCAAAACAGGCTTGTGGCTAGGGAGATAACTGAATGAATTTTTCAGGGAGGAAACCACAGCAATTACTACTTCCGAGCAGCACAGCCTGTTAACACATGGGTGAGTCTGCAGACAGTGTTTGCTTTTTCAAATTTACGTTGATAATAAGAATATATGGTTGGGATTAGGGCTATCATATGACTTTTCTTAGGTGAGACACAGGCTTTACTGTTTTCTTCTTATTGTCTCTTTTACCTGTTTCCATTTTTTATTACGTATATTGAATTTATGCTAATTCTACTGTATTACTAATCTTACCAGTCTGCTTCAAATGTCTGGGTCCATGGTCCAAGATTAGCCCGGGTCTGAGCTGATATCAATGGCTTCTGTTACCACAGGGAGGACATAGGAACCATGTGCATTGAAATTCAAGGGTCAGGCTGAGCCAGACCTGTCCCTACTGACCCTGGGATTGCTGATCCTGCCCCTAGCTGGACTTTGAAGCAGGAGAGCTGGCACCCCACACCCTACCACACCCCGCCCCCACGGAAGAGCTAACCCCAGCGATAGGAAGGTGGCCCCAACCCTTACCACAGGCTTGGGAGAGCTGCTCCTGATGACATAGGCCTGGGAGAGCTGACTCTGTCCCTCACCTGAAGGAGTGGTCCCAATGGCCTGGACCGACGAGCTCAGCAGCTACCCAGACCCACATCCTGGGTCTTGGGTTGCCCCCCCTCCAACAGTTGCCCCATGTATTACCTGTTGGAGTGCACAAAGGGACTGGTCCTATGGAGCAATAACCGAAGGATCTCCATGATTTAGGGCAACAACAGGTGAGGGCCCAGTGATGATGGCGTACCAGAAACCAGAGGCCTTGAACCAGATCAATGCCTCTTTGTGATGAACATTCTGCTGGTGGTCTGATTGGATAAAAGGGGTATACATGACACATCATAGCTCCCAATGCCACTAGGATGAATGAAAAGGTGTTGGTAAGTTGGGAGATCTATGTGGGATTTTTGTGTGTTTTGTGTTGTTTTTAATTAATTTGTTGGGAGGGCATATTCCAGGCATAAGGTGCAGATAGGGAGGGACTGGGAGGTGAGCCGGGTTGAGGTTCTTTGTGTGAAATTTCCAAAGAATCAATAAAGAATCAAGTTTAAAAAATTTAGAAAACAACAAAAAAAAGTGAAACTTATTTTTCTTTTAATAACTATCATCAAAATTGAAAAGAAATATTTTAAAAGTATGTTTGCAAATCCTAACTTTAGCATATTATATTTTGAACTATATAGTCTAAATAAATATAGATTGCAAATATATAAATATATAGTACGGATAACAGAAGTACAGTTGTTTTTATTTAGTCTAATTAGAAACGAATGTAAGTTTTGTGAACTGTGCTTTATGTTAAAATATGTATTATGAAACCATTTTTCTGGTTGGAGAAGGATGCATTCAGTAAAGGCCATGTGAGTTCATCTAATAGCATTTGATAGACATTGACTATGAATCATAACTAGGTTTTCAGTTGAATTCTGAACAGCCATTTTCCAACAGTCCTTCACATGCACTGCTCTGATTCAGTATGAAGCAAGTAATGCTCAACTAAGTCAAAATTTCTACTTAATGAATCAATTTTCTCTCTCTGTCTCTCTCTCAATCTCACCATCTGTTAGTGTGTGTATGTGTGTGCATGTTGTTTGTCTATGAAACTTATTTTTATATGTGAATGTTGTTTCAGTTTGTATCACATTTTTCCTCAATTCTTATTGAAAAAAGTATTTTACTTAATATATTTTAGTAATAATAAAATGATGTTAAAATAAGTGATTACCCTGTCATGTTTACTTTTCAAGTTAGAAAGCAACAATATAGAGCATAGTATATTTTACTGAATTAAATAAATTCCACAATGTCCATATTATTACATGGAAAATTATAAAATAATGATGTCTATCAAGAAGGGCATGCCACATAATCTTGGGACATTACAATACTATCCTGCTCTCCACTGTGTCTGAATCCAGAACCAATAGTGTTTTCTGGAAATTGGCTCCCTGAACAAGGAAAAAACAATTTCTGAAAATAGCAGCTTGTCCATGAATCAACTCAGAAGGAAGCTTACTTCTCTGCCTGGTCAGTGCTCTGTCTACCATAACTCCAGCCAGAAATAGAAAAGAATTGTTGTCCCAGTATGATTAGGAATGGTGCTTCTGTCCTGCCCTCTCAGAGGACTACCTTGCAATCCCTCTTGCCAGGAGTATTTGCTATGGCCCACTATGAGTGTCCAGGTTTTCAGTGTCACATCTCCAATCTATACTGCAGCCAGACAAGCATACTTGGCTTTGCTCACTTAGCCACATCTCTCTGTGGCCACAAAGCAAGAAGAGCCAATGACTCCAAGTGCTGCTCCTTGGGTTATGCTTTGCATAGGTGTATCAGGATCCAGAGCTCTGCCTCCTAACATGCAGTACCTCTAGACCTGTGTGAATGTCACCAGTGGTAGTTTAAATGTAAGTGGCTGCATAAGCTCATAGTGAGTGCCACTATTAGGAGGTATGGCTTTGTTGAAAGAAGTGTCACTGTGGGGGCAGACTTTGAGGTTTCCAATGATCAAGCTGCTTCCCAGAGTGTTATTAGTCCACTTCCTGTTCCCTTCTGATCAAGTTGAAGCCAGCACCAAGTCTGCATGCATGCCACCATACTCCCCACCATGATGATTATGAACTGAACCTCTGAAACTGTAAGGGAACCACCCCAATTAAATGTTTTCCTTATAAGAGTTTCCCTGGTCATGATGTCTCTTCACAGCAATAGACACCAGCATTGCCTCTCCTACAAACATTTTCTACAACCTGTTTTTCCTTCAGACAACAAACTGTATCTAGTCTGATTGATTATTTTGCACTAATGTTAACCCCTGGGGGTAAACACTGCATCCCTTTTATATCTTTATTTCTTCAGTGTGGCAATGGGTATAATACCAATTTTCTTTTTCTTTTTTTCTTTTTTGATTTTTCGAGACAGGGTTTCTCTGTGTAGCTTTGTGCCTTTCCTGGAACTCACTTGGTAGCCCAGGCTGGCCTCGAACTCACAGAGATCCACCTGCCTCTGCCTCCCAAGTGCTGGGATTAAAGGCATGTGCCACCACCACCCGGCCCCAATTTTCTTAAACAGTGGGTTGCAATCCTATATAAGGCAGTGTTGCTGAATCTGAATACTGTGAAAAAAAGGCAAGAGTAAAGGATCTCTTCCTTATTTTATGTGTGTGTGTGTGTGTGTGTGTGTGTGTGTGTGTGTGTGCATGTACATACTTGTGTGCAGATATCCATGAGGCCAGAAGAGGGTTTCAGATGCTCTGAAACTGGAGTTACAGGAACTTATGAGTCGCTCAAGGTGGTTGCTTATAACCTAACTCAAATCCTCTGCAAGAGCATTGAGACATCTTAGCCACAGAGTCATCTCCTGAGCTTCTATACTAATAGATATATAGATGTATAAAGATCAAAAAGAAAAGAAATTCAAGATCCAGCACCTAATAAATCCAAGGCTTTTCTGACAGTGTCTTGTTGCACAGCAACCCAGCTTCTGAACACATGCCATACAATTACACTGGGCCTAGATTCCAGACTCTGACATTCTAGACAGTAGTGCTTTGCTATGATAGAAAATATATTTGCTCCTATAGAAACACAACAATTTCACTATAGAAAACAAAGGCATTTCTCTATTGGCATTGCTCAGTTTATAACAGTACATCTTTGGGTTTGAGGATATGTGAATGTTTTGTCTTTACAAACTACTGTTTGAGAGTTGCCGACCTGAGTTTCTTAACAACACCATTGAGTGGATGTTGGCTTAGAATTAGGACATCATTTCCAAGTATTTCTGAAATGACCTACGCTTATTTCTGCCAGTTTGTACTAAGTCATTACGAGAAGCAGCATTGTCAGCAGCAGTGGTTATGAAATCAAAATATTGATCAACTCTGAAAAATGTTGAGGATGCCATATGTCCTGCAGTGCCAAATATCCAGCCAGGATTTAACTATGTAAAAATAAATAGGCATATTCATCTCATTGATATATAATATAGTGCTATCTTTAATGAATGGTAAAATTTTATATATAGTAAATAGTTTTGAAATCGACTTGTAATTTATTACAATTTTTAGTTGTATACCTATTTTATATATGTGTAAATAAACCGAGGTTTGTGAAAGTTTAAAATGCATGATCTGACACACAGTAAGTATCCTAAAATATTTGAAAACTGGGCTCACAAGATGGTTCATTTGTAAAGGTGCTTGCTACCCAGGCTAAGGTCCTGAGTTCAATCCCTGAGACCCACATGCTGTAAAGAGGGACTTGACTCTGACAAATTGTTCTCAGATCTCCACATGTGTGTCATGGCACTGGCCTCACCACCTCAAAATCAATAATTATGATAAAATCATTGAACAAAAGATGTATTTATTAAGGGATAGTGTTCAATACTGTACATTCAGCATTTTCCCAGCTCCTAATTCATCCTATCCTGGCCACTGGGGAATTTTTGCTGACATGTTCCCACATCATGACGAACCCTGAAAAGCCAAGGAGACATAGCCTGAGGAAGCCGGCTCACCATATTTCCCTAGCAATCTTGTATATTTACTTGACAGTGATGATTGACAGAACTCAGTATGGAAACAGACTGTGTTTACAAAACCAAGCTGAGCTTGGAAAGCCCAAGTTCTATGAGCTACATCATACAGTTACTCAACCAACCTCAAGGGAAGTGCATGGCTGTGGGAGAGGAATGAAGACCAGAGGAGGCCCCAGTAGCAGAAAAAAAGTTTCTTAGACTTGTCCATCTTCCCAATTTTCTTCACAAATCCTTGCCTCAGGATGTAGAGATTTTGAAACACAAACAAGTCCTTAATACTTTCCTTAAAGCTTCCTTTACAAGCTGCTGTGATTTCTACGATTGGAAAAACAGAAGTGGAGTACAGAATGTACAGTCTGATACAGGCAGATTCTAAGCAACAATGAAAAACTGTCTTCACACTGATTTTAAACTAATCAGGATTTGGATGTTTTCCTTGTACCAGATTTAAGTTAAGCATGACAAATAAAGGAATGCGAGCTTTCAAAAGTGCCTTTGAATTCTACTTTGATTGAGGAGTGGATAATCTACATTAAGCTGTATCTTTGACATATTAATTTAACAGAGTTTTCATATCAACTGAACAATATCACTATTTCCAGAAAATCTTATTTTTCCTGGGAAGAAGAAAGAGGCATATGTAAGTAAAAAAAATAAAAAAATAAAAAATTTTGCCCAAGTTTAGAACTAATTAGAAATGAGCAGGGTATTCAAAATCAGCTCTCAAAACTCCTATCATATCTACTGAAATTTCTGATTCTATTGAAAAGAAATCACATATTTTATATTTCTCAAAATTTAAAAAATATTAAATCCCAACAATAAACAAACATTTAAGAACTCTATAATTACGCCATAATATTGACTATATTTATTAAACAGCTTATAGTATATGAACAAACTGAAAAAAGACTAAAGATATGAAATTATATTTAACTTATGACTACTGTATGTGTGTGCGTGTGTGTATGACGTGAAACAAAAACAACAGATACAGTGGTAGAGAAACACAACACAGGCCAGTCCAAGACTTCTCTATTCTTTTGAAGTATCTGCAGGGAGATTTTCAAATGTAGAGATATTGAACTAACTCAGCCATTCCATTCTTCACACTGTATTCAAAGCTGATCAACAAAAACAGTAATAAAAATTCATAAATAAAAACATTATTCAAATGAAATTCTGCTCCAGAAAACTGCTGGAGAGATGGATCAGCAGTTAAGAGTTTGGACTGCTCTAGCAGAAGACCCCATTTAGTTCCCAGTACCCATGTCAGGTGGCTCAAAACCACTGATGGCATTAGCTCCATGGCATCTGATACTTCTAGTCTCCCCTAGAACCTGTACTCAACTGTAAATACACACGTACACACATGTAGTTAATAATAAAAGAAATCTCTAAAAATACTTTGCATTAATCTATATAACTGATTTAAATGTCCAAGCGGACATTAAATATTACTGCAAATATATGTTTATTTATGTGTTTGTATGTGTGTGTGTATAAATATAACAGAAGGCAGAATTATCTTATATAAGATTGTGTGTATAGTGTGATCCTAAAATGTAAACACAGATTAAAACATACCTCCTATAAGGAGTTGAACACTGATGATTCCTGCTTAGTTGTTCTTTTTTCTGATTATTTTCTCTTGCCTATGATGTTTGTACTGTCATCATGATACATAATTGCAACTTAAAACAAGCCAATATGTCTCTCAAACTTTCTCTAAAACGTGATAAAACAAATACAAGAATTTATAAAGAACCCTTGCATGTTAAGTTGTGAGGTGAGATTTTTCTCTACTATACTGTAGACAAGGGGGTCTTATCTTAGCTGTCCTTTTCTTTATCCACAGCCAACAGCACTGCAGTCAATAACTGCTCATTGAAGGAATACTAAAACCTACGCAGGATGTGAGCTGCCTAACAAACAACTTTTACAGTGAGACACTAGAAGAAGAAAAAAAAGAAAAAGAAAGAAGACTAAAAATATTACCAGTTTTGGACATGTCCATGGAATATATTACATTATTTCAATTGATCAATAACTTTTGTCCATAAACTTTTCAGATTAGTAAAAGGAAGATTTTTAAATATTTTGAAGATAATAGAAATGTGTCAAAAATCAATATGAAAAAAATATTATTTCCCCAATAAAAAAATATAGTACCATGCAAGACAAATAGAAACTATGCCTGAAAAGAATGTTGATTTCAGTTATTTATTTACTTATAGACAGGGTCTCACTATGAAATACTCCCTGGACTAGAATTTGGTAAGTAGATGAGGCTGGCCTTAAATCCACAGATCTGCCTGCTTCTGCTTCCTATGCGAGTCCTGGAATTAAAGGCATGTCCAACACAATTGACTGAATATGATTTTTCTCAACAAAGTTAAACTGAAAGTCATGGGAATTAATAAATAAATTTTATAAAAATGCAATGAGAAATATGCCTTGAGAAAGACAACTTGAAAATTATGTAGATATGTTAAAATGTAATATGTTCCCTATGTTACAATAAAGGACATCTATTAGAACCAACAATGATGTATTTAATAATGATTATGGATCACATGAGATGGCTCAGATGGTAAGGGCACATAGTGCTAAGTTTGACGGTCTCAGGTTATTCCCTCAAACCCAGGGCTCACATGGTGAAAATAGATAACCAAATTTTGTAAGTTGTCCTCTGACTCCACATATGTACTGTGGCCCATGCACAACACACACACACACACACACACACACACACACACACACACACACACACACACAAGTAAATAAATAAATTCACTTTAGTGAGCCATGGTGTTTGACCATCTAAGTCACACACATTTCTGGGAATTTATCATTAATACAGAGAGTGTGAAATGTACACATTCAGTGTTTTAATGTGAAGCTAGAACATGTACCAATTTGCTTTGGGTTAAAAATTTCGTATTTCTGCTTTGTGGAGGTTACTTTAATGTTAAAACTTAGCAAGTGGCTGACATGATTACCTATCCAGAAAATTTGAGCTTAATCCATAGACTAACATTATGGAAGAAGAGAACTCACTCCTGCAAGTTGTCCTTTGATTTTTACAAGCCCAACATGGCACTTAACCACCTTCCAAAGTGCATAAATCTATCTCTTAACATTTTGTAACAGTCAGTAAGAATTCCTGTGATTACACCTTTGTGCAACTATTTGCCTAGTAATACAACAAATAAAGTAAGAATGTAGTGTGGCAATGAACCAAAGGCATTTGTGACATCTTTAAAAGGAATAGAGAAAATTACAAGTCTTATGATGGCTAGACAGAATGATTTGATATAGGGGATGTACTGTGTATATAGTTAATCTATATTTGGAATGAATAATTTGATTGTACCATACTGACTTTCACATTAGATTTTTATACATCAAAATTGAGTAATGAGGAAAAGATTTTCTGTGAGTACTAAACTTTTATTTTTTATAATTTTTATATGTTGGAGTGCACTTTTGTGGGTGCAAGTGTGAGCATGAACACACCTCGGTGCATATGGTGAGGTTGAGGTAAACCTCAGGTGTCAGCACTCATTTCCACCTCGTTTGAGGTAGTCTCTAGTTTGTTGCCCGTGCACATGCCAGGCTAGCTGATTACGGAGCTCTGGGATACTCTGTTTCTGTTTCTCCTCTTGCTTCATGAGTGCAGGCATGGGATTACAGACCCACACTATGACGCTGAGACTCTAGAAAGTTGTTCTCTGCTTTGATGATCCTACACACTGTGGTATATGCACCAACACTCACATTCGCACTTTGTAGTGATACATAAAATGGAAATCTTCCTTAAACCTCAGAAAACACGCACAGCATTAAAAGCTTATAAATCCAAAGGGCAAGGAAAATCAAAATAATATAATCTCACTATCTGGCAGCCAATATATTATAACCTGAGATTATGACTTACTACTCCTGAGCTGTCCACATGTAGGTATGAATTGCAAAATGAAGATAATACTGATTTATTAAGTTGAAGTTTATAATGGTCTTATAAATAAAGAAAATGATAAAAGTTTCTTGGAGTTGGTCATGGTGCTGTTTGTCAAAAGTTTTAGAAATTGGTATATAACTTTATCAAACTATGTAAGCCAGCTGGTTATGGGGATCTACTTGATAGAACCTAAGTCATCATTAAAAAAAAAGATACATGCTTGTCTATGACTTTCAGGGTGTTCACAATAGCCAAGATATGGAACCAGCCTAGTCTAGGTTTCTGTCAGCAGATGAATCCACAAAGAATATCTGATACAAATGCAAAATGGAATTTTATTTCTATAGGAAGAAAGAAGTTATGTCATTTGCAGAAGAGTGGATGAATTTGGATCTCATTATGATAAACAAATCACACTAGAAAAAAGCTTACATGCTTTCTCTTGTATGTAGGATCTAGACTCAGAAAAAAAATGACATAAAAGCAAGTCATGATTCAGAATGAGGAAAAGGTTAAGGGAAAAGAATAAGTGTAGAAAAAACAGGACAAAGGGATTATCAATATAACCAAAGCACCTCATGTAATGTGTGAAAATGTTATAGTGAAACATCTTATTGTACACTTAATATATGCTAACAAAACAGTAAAAAGTGAAAATAAAAATATGCTCTTTGATGTAGTTATTTCATAGTAAGTAATATATACATATATATGTAAAGTCTGCTTATTTTGTAATAAATTTATGCATGCATTTATGGAAAATGCAGTTAGCAAAATATTCCTTTAGAATCAAGTATTTATAGTATGAACATACAAAAATACTTATGTATATATAGAAAAACACATATTCATATAATTATAGACATCTCTTTATATATGGATATATTTCCATTTTTGTGTGCTATGCACACATATGGAAATAATGTTCATGAATATGCATAAATATACCAAACATAAATATACATAAATTTGTGTGCACATGTGTATACATATATGTGTGTATATATGTTCATATGCATGATTTGAAAGAGCAAATAGGTTAGCTGTGAGTATAACATTTGAACAATAATGAAATGTAGAAAATACTGAAGATCCATGTCAAAGACTATATAAATACTGATAATTTCTATAATGACATGCTAGTAGGTAATTAAAACTACTATAACATAATATTTATTCTTTTGGTATAATTTTAATATGCATATATAATTTATAATGACAAATGTATTGAGAATATAAGTTGTATATATCTTGTTTTTGAACAAACACAACTGGACCTTATTCGTATCACATTTTTCAAAATATTATATTAAAAACTACTTAAGTTTAGTTGAAGAGTTTGGCTTCAGTCATGGGCACTTTGCAAGCAAAATTATCTCCTTGACTTCAAGTTCTACTCAAAAAATCATTTGTTGCCTTATACCTTTTTAAATTTTACTATGGACTGGTGATCTCCTTGCTTTTTGTGTTATTATCTCTAATATTTTTATCTAGTATTGTTTTTGCTGATGTAGTGGTTTTAATAGTTATGGCCCCCATAGACTCAGGTGTGTCTATGCTTGGCCCATACGGAGTAGCATTATTAGGAGGTATGGCCTTGTTGGAGTAGGTGTGGCCTTGTTGGAGGAAGTGTGTCACTGTGGGGGAGGGCTTTGGTGTCTCTTCTATGTTTAAACTACACCCACTGTGACTCACAGTTCCTCCTTTTGCTACATGTGGATCAAGATAAGGACTCTCAGCTCCTTCACTAGCACCATGTCTGCTTGCATGCTGCCATGTCCCATCATGATAATGGAGTAAAACCTCTGAAACTGTAAGCCAGACTCAATTAAATGTTATCCTTTATGGGAGTTGCTGTGGTCATGGTGTCTCTTCAGGGTAATAGAAACCTTAACTAAGACACAGGACATAGTAGCCAATGTCTTTTGCATCTAACCTCCTATTCTCCATCCCCAAGAGGAAAAACACTGATGACTGGTTGACTGACTTAATGTCAGTAGTTATAGTATTTGGTGCTTAGATGCCCTTTTCTGCTCTCTATTCTTTATTGGAAAGAATTTGAGACTAAATTCTGTTTAAGAAATGTCAGAATTCTACTATAGAGGACACATATATTTTGATTTTTTGTTTTGTTTGTATGAGAAAATTGGTATATTGAACTCAGCTTTCCCCTGGCAGTCTATCCATTTTAACTTTGGTCCAGAATGGCAGTAGCATACAAGAAAAAAAGTCCATTAAAATTGAATATAAAACACTTTATAACTATTTTTAATGGAATAAAGGAAAGAAGATGTGATTCTTATTATGGCCAAATTAACTAGAATTAGTAGAAAATTAATGATATTGTCTTAATGAGCAACTTTCTTGCCAGCTTAGTATTAAAGCTCTGATTTCTGGTTTAAGAATATTCTAGTATGGAGATCCTATCTAGAAACTTAGATCAAGTTACTGAAATTTATCTGTATCATACCTCTTCCACCCAAAGTCCAAGGATCATTGTTGAAGAAGGGGTGGGAATATTATCAGAGCCAGAGATATGGGGGAACATATCTGAAACAGCGTTTCCTGAATATGGCGTGGCTATTGTACCCATGAACTCACAGTAGCTGTGGTTGCTTGCCCAGGACATGCACAAGATCAAGCTGGTCAACATTTAGGCACGGAACTAGGATTAGCCTGTAGGTGACAGCTGCTGAGGCAAGGATAGTCAGTTTTTTTTTTTTTTTCTAGAATTATGGTGCTGGTGGATTATTTTATCCTCCAGTGGATTCCTGACATCTATGCACCTAAAAGTATTGTTAACTAAACAGAGTGTGCTTTTGTTTTGTTTTGTCCTCTTTTTAAAAGATGTTTAAAATGGGAATCAAAAATTGTGGGGAGGATGTGGGAGGTTTTGGAGGCAGGGTGAGGCTATGTATCATCAAAATATATTGTATGTATGTATGTATAAAATACTGAAAGTTCTGTATATTTAAGAAATTTTTGGTTAAAATAAACCAATAAACCCTGTGCTTATTGTAGAAAACAACACAGTTATAGTCTTCAGAATTGTGCTCTCTCTGTGTATCATCTTACAAAAAATAAATAAAAATATACCTTATATAAATATGTCTTATTTGTGGTGATATAAAAATAAAAATTACCTCAATGATGACTCTTACAGATTACATGTTTACTCTTGGATTTATATGAATGAAAGAAATTAAGGTGTTTATATTAGACTGGAGAGTAGGCCATACATACATGCTGATGCCTGGGTTCCAGAGAACCCAGGATAATGAGGGAGGCAAAGGCAATGTCAAGTTAAGGATGAATCAACTAAGAAGAGTCAAACAGGCATAGAAGGATTCAGCTCCTATCTGAGGTGTGAATTCCATCACATTCTCAGTGGATACTTGAATAAGCCAATAGAGAAAAATGTCTTGCTTCTGTGACCTTTGTTTCATTGCAAGCAGAAAGAGAAAGAGAGAGAAAAGTGGGCAGAGAGTAAAGAGGAGAGAGGAGACTGCAAAGGAAGGCGGGGATAAAATGAGAGAGGAGGAAAGGACAGGAGAAGAGAGGAGAGGAGAGAAAAGAAAAAAGAGAGGAGGAGAAAAAAAGAACAAAAGATACACCAGACAGGAGAGACTGAGACTGAGCTAGAGTGAAGAATTGCAAAGCCAGCGATCGAGATCTATGGAGCATTGGCTGAAGTATTGAAACTCAGTTCATCTCATCATATTCTGTTTGCCACCTAGTCTTAGATGAATGACTGCAGGGACATTCATGGAGTTCTGCCATTCTGTCAAGAGGGGAAAAAAAAAAAAGCTGAGTTCATTCACTGGTGAAGGTCTCACCTAGGATCAATGAAAAGAAATGAGTGTAGTATACATTCTGTCAAAAGCAAGATAGGATGTGAGAGGCCTGGACTGGGATTCCATCATACCACCATTGCTGCCTGATATTTCTGTGCTCAGAAGCACTAGAGGTATGGTTGTCAAGAGCCACAGAGCTGCTTGCTGACCTTGAGACTTAATGAGGGCCTAAGCCTCATGAACACAGTCAACACAGTTCTTCCCACGTCAGAAGTCTAAGTGAGTGTAAGCCAGTAATAGGAAAAAAATGACATTTTACCCTTGATATTTACAACCTTTGTTATGCATTATTTTAATTTGTGAGTGTGTGTCTGTGTGTGTGTGTGAGTGTGTGTGTGTGTGTGTATGTGTGTGTGTGTCTGTGTGTCTGTGTGTCTGTGTGTGATATATGCTATCGTCTGTTTATAGCAGCCACAGGATGTCGCTGAGTGCTTTCCTCTAAAACTCCATGCATTATGCCTTTGAGGAATATTCTCTCCCTGAACCTGATTCTTGAATCAGGTTTTTGACTACTGTGGCACCAGAAATATTGCTAGGGTGACCAGTATGCAGTAGACCATACAGAGTTTAGAAAGTAGGTAATGGCATCTGACCTTAGGTCCTCATGATTTCACAGCATATGTTCTAACCCACTGAGTAATCTGTCATGTCTATGGTTAAGTAGGATTTATTTAATTATCAAAAATTGCTTTAGATGATAAATATGCATACATGATCCTGTTTGTTATAACCACATTGTCTAGATTATTTTAGATTTCTTCTCCCTCAAGACAGCCAATGTTACATACTAGTGCACATTAATGCAGAAAGCTTGACTAAAGATGATTTATATATAAACTTGTATGTATAAAACATTATATATATGCTTCTATATGTATAAATTCTGCTTGACAAATACTTCAGGTAATGGCAATTGTCTAGTCAGGAGAATAGCCAGTTAACTGCTCCAAAATCATAAATATCAACAAAAATAGCTTATTCAATTTACCGTAATCCACACGCAAAATACAAATATATGTGGTATTAAAAGTATGCCATAAATGTTTATTTATACAGAGGAGGTAAAATTTCCTAAATTGGCAGAGTCAATTTTGCCTGGTTTGTCAGAAGAGAGTACTAGGCAGGGCTGATGTTAGCAAAAGACTGCAGGAACCCAAAGGAGAATCCAGAGAAGGTCTCCCAGAGAAAGAGAAGCACTTAATGGGGAAGGGAAGATAAAACAAACCTGAATGGAAGAGTGAGTCGTCACAGGAATGACTGCAGGTGACAGAGCAGAAGACCTGGGAATTCCAGGGGAGACAAGATGAAGGGGTGAAGATTGTAGCATGAGGAACACGGTAGAGGGAAAGATGAAAAGACTGCATCAACAAAAGAGAATCAAATATTATTTTCCAACTTCTCAGGGAATAGAAATATGGAAAACCTTACATCGTTCCCCATAAAGTAAGGTTGACATCCAGGTGGAAATGTATAGCATTTAAAAATGAACATCTATGAAATTTTTAACATTACATACCTAGTGATGAAAATCCCTAATACTGTAAGTTGTTAATTGTGCATCGAAATAGTGTGCTGTTGTCTGGTGTTCTTAGAAAAACAGAGTACTTTAACATCTAGTCCTTTGATAAGAGTTATATTCATAAAATGTGATAGAACAGTCATCATTATTTCTAAATATACTAAGAACTTTCGGGTTAACAGTATTTCTCCTTGATAAAAATATATCATGAAAACAGTTATGTATTAATGATACATAGAAAGACAAACACACATACAAAAAATTAAGGATAATTAACTCTTCAGTTCTAAAGACAGCATTTTCCCTAAAGAGGAAATATCAGCTACATTCCCACCATGGATGTACAAATGACACAGCTGTCCATTACCTTCACTAGTGCTTAATGTAGCATCGGAGGTAATAAACAAACTACTCAAATAACTAGTAAAACATCACACCAAGACAAAAACTAGTAGATTCATAGTAACTGAGGAAAAAAGATAATTTTCCAGGACATAAATTACATTTATGAATAACTTCAGAGCAGAAGTTAGCAAATTCTGCCTCCTAGTTTGGTCAGGGGTTTTGGTAAGTAAACTTACACCAAAGAATATTTATGTTCACTTAGGCCTACCTATGACTATATAACTGTATGACTGTCTTTGTTTTTTATCCGTGTGTGTGTATATGTGTGATATCACATATACATACATGTATATATAAGATGTACATATATATATATATATATATATATATATATATATATATATATATATATGAGTTGATTTGTTGATAACAAGGCTTAAAATTCTTAGTGTCTATAATGTCTCCGTAGCAAAAGCTTATTCAACAGTAGACGTAGACATTCTATGATAAGATTGCATAAAGTACTATTTCCTCAAGGTGGATGAATAGGACATAAACAGGAAAAAATCAGTTCAGTATTATTTATAGATCATTAAAGAATTAGTTAGAGTGCCTGAAGAAAAGGCTCAACTGTTAAGAGTGCTTGCTGCTCTTCCAGAGGCCCTGAATTCGATTACCAGCATGCATGACGGGCAGCTCACCATTGCCTATAACTTCATCCCTAGGGGCTTTGGTATCTTCTTTGGCCTCTAAAGGCATTTGCCTATATGTGGTACACATAAACACAGACAGACACATGCACACAGCACATAATTAAAAACAAAATAAAATTATTTTTAAAACCCTGGTTGAAAGAGTAAACCCAACTAATGAAAACACAGGGGGGAATTAAATAAAAAAAGTTTCCAGTTGATTTGAAAAAAATGACACAAATAAAAGTGGAAGTTTATCATATGTGAATGGTTTCAAATCACTGGAAAGAATGTGAACCCTTTGCATAAATGTTATCAAACACTTAGAGAGCCATGTAACAAAAGATGAGATCAGATTAATAACTCCAATCAGAATAAGATCCAAGTGAATAATCAATCTAAACAGAACAGCTAAAGCCATGCAGGGACATTAGCCTTCTTTATTCTTAGTTCTACCTTCAACAAACTGAGCCTCAAAATATTATAGCATTATAATTGCAATTGTAATTTACAGAATGCATACTTGTTTCTTATTACTGTTCTTTTATATTTTTAGTGTGGCTGCTGTTTACAGAGCATTGACTTTGAGTTTGCTATGGTAAGTACTTTAGAGAGTAAAGTCATAATAACAGGTTATGTATGCATAGACAATATGCAAACAATTGGTCATTTTATTTGAAACTTGATAGTGGTAGATTTTGAAATTCTTGGGTGTCTTGAGCCCAATCTCCTAGTGACAGCTAAGATACAATGGTAGAGGAAATCATGGATGGGTTAACTCATAAAGTGGTGATAAGGTAGCTTTTCTGATTAGAGCTCAAAATGAAAATTCATAGACAGAAAGGATGGATTCTTTTGACAAAATTTCAGCAAAGATCTCTATAATAAATAAAGGCAAAAGACAGAATATGATCAAGGAGAAAATACCCATAGGTTATGTCATAAGAGCAGAGTATAGAAAGAGCTATGTATGGCAAAAGAAAGTACCAGTGAGGACAAGAGGCCAAATACTCTGTATCTCAAACTCTGTATAGAAAATAAACTATTTTAATAGTATTGTGGTGTTGCATAAATTGCCATAAAGCATCATTTTCAGCACTAGAAAATTTAAACTAAACTGACTTCCAGCCATAGTTATATGATCAGTTCATGTGGTGATTTGAAAAGATTAAAAGAGCTTTCACCACTTCTTCTGGAAGACAAGATACTACTAGTATCTCTGACCGGTCAATGACCAGTGCTGAGGAGGTAGGCCTGTATGATGTATTTTTGCACAGGTATTGGGCTCTTTGATTATTAACATATAAAAACACACCCATATGTGGAATGGGAAGATATCTTTAGCTTGTAAAGATGCTTACCAAAAAGTCTGAGGATCTGAGTTCAATCCCCATGTACCACAGGTTAGTAACAGAGGACCAACTACCCAAAGTTGTTTTCTTGCCTACACACAAGTACACACACACACACACACACACACACACACACACACACACACACGCACGCACGCACAGAGAGAGAGGCGGGGGGGGAGGGAGGGAGAGAATAAATAAATAATGTAATTACATTTTAAGTATACAAATATGGATTTATACAATTCTAAATTTAAGTTATATAGATGTAAAAGTGACAAAGCCCATGTATCTAGAAAGTATTAATATGCTCATGATAATGGAAATAAAAATACTATTTGCTGTTACTTAGCAATGCTAACATATGCTTCTCACTGCTTTACATAATTTCCACATGTCATCTCCCTTAAATTAACATAAGCTAATACATCGGCATGTGTTCATATACATTTTACATGTTAACTACAGCAAAGCTATGGAGTAACTTCACCAAGTTGGCATTCTGGGTGCAGTACTGTCAGGATTCAATCTTGCTGTCTCAGCTCCTAACCAATTACCTACCAATATTGCTTCTTATAACCCAGCATTAGCAATTTTCTGAGTATATCAGACTTAGGAGAACTGAGGATGAGAGGCAAGGTTAATGCCATGCCTGGGTGATCTCCAGGATGATAGAAAATGTCTCAAAATGCAACACATCTGTCCAGATTCTGATGACTGACAAAGCTGTGCCAGGCTCCTATTGCATCAACTCACAGGCATTTTAGAAAGTTCGTCACTTTATTTGGCTGCCACCACTATCTCTGTGACTTACAAACACCCAATCCTACTTCAAAGCAGGGAGCCTTTCAGAGGTGAAACCGTACTTTCTCCATGGCAAATCTTAAATTGTTTAGAGATGTGTCTCAGCTTCATTTCTGTTGTTATGATAAAATTACCCTGACCAAAAATGTAAAAAATAAAATAAATACACCGTTTTAGGGGAAAATGGGTTTATTTCATACCAAGTTACAGTCCACTATTAAAGTAAAGTCAAGACAGGAACTTCAAATAACCAATCCTATGATGTCCAGAGTCAAGAGCAAAGAGAGGATTAATGCATGCATGTTTCCTTAATTGTTCACTTGTGCTCAGTTTAATCTCCATTCGTATAGTTCTAGAACTTCTATTGTGAAAGAAGGCACATGACTCCCATAAGTCATCCTATGATCATTGGATATAAGCTATGGGCTCCCACACATGTAAACATATCAATAAAATGTAATAATATTTTAAAAGAAATTTGAAAAGGAAAAAGAACAAAGGCTTTGTAGTTCAATAGACCCTATGCTCCTCCCTCAAACCACACCCTACACTCAACTTGTCAGTTGACCTCTCGGGGCTGAGTAACTGCCCACTGCATTCCCTTTATCAATCTCATCTAGTTTCTCTCTGTTAGAAAAATTACTTAATAGTTTCCTTGCTCCATTTTAGGCCTTAAACAGAATGAGGAATACAGAATCACTCTTGGTCCAGCTTTCCAGGTAGCGGTGGCAGTGGAGATATTCTATACCACTGCCCCCAGCTGTCTCAAAGCTCTTCATGGGTCTGTGATATATTATAGATCCCACCTGGCTTTTATTGCTTCTAGAAGAGATATGGGGAGCAGTACAGGTATGAAAGGCACAGTTTCTACCGTCTTAGACCTCAAAATTTTTGCATATGAAAACTGTAGTTTTTTGTGGGAGGGGAGGGGAGTAGGCTCCACAAACAGTAATATATATTAGGAATTCCCACAACACATCACAAAAAGACACAGAATGTGACTTAGGTTTGATTTTAAAAGCAAAAACCATCCGCATGGGAAAAGGAGATTCAAAGTGAAATAGATTTATAAAAAACTGGTGGTTGATTCCGATTTTAAGCTCAGAAAGGCACTGATTTCTTTTCTTTTAATATTCATCAAGACATTCTAAGAAAGAAATGAAGTGTATAGTATTTTCTGAACTTCCCCAAGTCACCTTTCAA
Organism: Peromyscus californicus insignis; assembly: GCF_007827085.1. Classification (NCBI taxonomy): domain Eukaryota; kingdom Metazoa; phylum Chordata; class Mammalia; order Rodentia; family Cricetidae; genus Peromyscus; species Peromyscus californicus. The sequence goes on along the minus strand of NW_026294584.1, from coordinate 95,679,786 downwards.
GGAACATCTTAAAGGCTGCTCCTTGGGAATGTCTTTGGGAAGTAGGAGCTTAAAAGAAAATGTGACAGGGAACTTTAACAGAGAGTGTTACTGAATTCTGTGGGGATTTTCAGTCTTTCCTATTATACAGTATTAAAGTTCCCAAAGTATGGATGGTTGTAAGAAACCATGAGTAGAAGATAATTATTTAACTTAAACTTCAGAGAAGCAGGTATACCTATTAGCACAAGTTAGAGAGAAAAAACAGGTGTAAAAAGGTTTGGGAAAAACTGACCATAGAGTTTGTATATTGAAATAAATTATAAAATGAATTAAATTTTTTTTCTTGGTGGTTCTTATTATTATCGTCATTGTTACTTCTTCTGTGTGTATGTGTGTGTGTGTGTGTGTGTGTGTGTGTGTGTGTGTGTGTGTGTATTCCACAGAACATGTGTGGAGGTCAGAGAAAAAATTTTAGGAAGTACTTCTGTCCTACTATGTAGGAACCCAGGACTGAACTCAGGTATTTAGTTGTGGTCGCAAACACCTTTACTCACTGAATTAATCTTGCCTGTTCCATATAAATTTAAAGTAAAACGAAATTTGTGTATGCACCTAAAATGTATCCATTTATGACATTTTGTATTAGGGGAAGCATATTTATTTAGGTGGCATCTGAAATAATTTTAGAATTTTTTTTACTTAAGACATTCAAGGAGAGCCTGGTGGTGGTGGCAGTGGTGGTGACAGCGGCACACACCTTTAATCTCAGCACTCAGCAGGCAGAGGCAGGAAGATCCCTGTGAGTTCAAGGCCAATCTGGTCTACGGAACTAGTTCTAGGATAGCCAGAGCTACACCAAAATACTGTTTCAAAAACAAACAAACAAACAAAAAACAAAATATGAAAGGAATTGAGTTTGTCAAAAGTCATGTGTAAGGCTGAGAAGATGGCTCCATTGTAAGTAGAAAAAGTAGCAGCGGTTCCAGCATGAAGACTTGAGTTCAGATGCAAGTACCCATGGTACACATCCAAAATCCCAGAGCTGGGGAGGAGGATATTGGAGGTTATCTGTGAATTCCTGAGCAGCCCATCTAAACAAAATACTGAGCACAGGATCAATAGAAGATCCCGTATAAAACAGTAAGATAGAGTGTGGTGGGGGAAGACACATGATGTTAACCTCTGGCTTCTACATGCATATGCATAAGCATGAAGATAAGATAAATAAGTGAACATACACAACACACACATGCACAGTCACGTCCAAATGAAACCTATAATTTTCCAAGATGAATGGTTTTGTTTCAAAATACTCCTAAGTTTATTAGACATACAGTAATTTCTGATAAACTAATAAACTTTAATAACTCTAAATTGAAAATTTTAATATAATTATATTTCTGTAAAAGAATTTTGTGATGAGTTATTTTTAGCCTTTGAAAAACAGGTAACTGTTTATTTACCTTATTTTAAGTAATATATAAATGTATGATATATATGTGCATATATATATATATATATATATATATAAAATTTTTGTTCCCAATTAACCACCACATACAGTCTAAGAAAAACAACTACCCCAAAACAGGCTACTTTAGGAAGACAATTAGTAACATATTTGTGGTTGCCACTAAAATAATGCATTCACATTCACAAGGGAGTTTTCTTACAGTAAAACTCAAAGAGACCTTAATGTAGCCTTGTGTGTGTGTGTGTGTGTGTGTGTGTGTGTGTGTGTGTGTGTGTGTGTATTGTACATGCTATAACATACATGTAGGGGGTTACTAGATTTTGGGGAACTGTTTCTCTCTTTATGATATGTGGGTCCCAAGGATCAAACTCAGGCCATCAGACTTGGTGACAAATGCGTTTAGTTCCTGACAGTCTTGCTGGATCTCAGCTGATGTTTTACATACACTTCTTTTAACTACTTGTAACCAGTTCCAAATATTTTCTCAACACTCCAACTTTTAACATGGGTAATGTATTAATGCTAGTATAAAACTACTAATTGCATTTGGAGAAATTATTCTAAAATAAAATAAATGAAATAAAATAAGCATTGCAACTATTGTGAAAAGAGCGTGGGTACCATTTTTATTCAGTTATGCAGCTTAGTGTGAGCCTTGAAGCTCAAACTCTCCATGTATTTTAGACAGGTGTCTAACTTACAATCCCCCTAACTCTATATGGCTGATACTGTGATAACATACCTATGCCACCATGGCCAGCTTTATGTGGCTGATAAAAATAGCCTTCCTCCTCAACTCAACAAGATCTTCCTAATTATTTGATTTTAAACTTGCTCAACAGAAGCTGTAAGTGTTTTTAATGTATGGCTAGAGATACACATATATGTTAAATATGTGTATCTACCTCTCTAGGTATCTATGCTGTTTATTTATAAGCTAGGCGTCATGCATGATCAAAAAGACAATAGAAAATTAAAGTAATACAATTCAAATGACTGATTCTTGCATATTGTAAAAGATACGTTATAATCTTACAGGTTTTGCCTCTTCAGAAAATTCATTTATCAGATATAGGGGAATGACATTTTATTTCACAATTAAACAAAGGCAAACACTTTTCCAAACAATGTGATTATTTAAAAGATGAAAGAACCAGACTTCATCAAATAATCTTAGGTAGATATCTTCCCATTATAAGATTTCACAGCATCATTTGCATCTCTATTTGTGGCTTATCTACTTTTTATAGCTTTCTGTGTTATTAGACAACTCTATTTATATAGAACTCGTGGAAGACAGTAGACTGATTTTATCTAGATAAAAATATCTCAAATAAGCTTTGTGACTAGACTACTTGTGAATTATTTTTGAAAAAAAAAGTTTTTATTTTATTTTATTTTTATGTGTATGGGTAGTTTTTTTTCTGCATGTATGTATGGGCAACATGTATGTACACTGCTCACAGAGTTCAGAAGAGGGTGTCTGATCCCTGTTTCTATGTTACAGATGGTTGTGAGCCACATTATGGGTGTTTGGATTCAAACCTGTGTCCACAGGAAGAGTAGTGTCCAGTGCTCCTAACTATTGAACAGTCTCTGCAGCCTCAAATTTTTTCCTAGGAAATCTACCATTAAGTTGTTGTATCATTCTGATGCCTCATCTGTGTTTTTCTAATCTTGTACAATATCAATCCAGCTCATAAGTATCGTCTAAATTTGTGACACTTTCTCAGGACAAAGGCTGGCTTGGATGGCATACTAAGCTAAACTCATTTATCCCCCAAAGTGTAGGAACTGAAAATGATTTGGAATGAAGCATCATTAGTAGGCATGTTGGGGGAATTGGTTATACATGAATTGCTTTACTTCTTCTTTGAACTCTATAATCATCCGTTATCTGTCCGTAAATCCAGTAAACTCTTCAGGGTGAACAATTAAGACAACAACCTACCTCCCTCCCTCCAAATGGAGTATAAAGAGCCACAGGGGTAAACACACTGGCAAAGTGCACTGGTGTTTGTAGAGTCCAATGCTGCTTTGTTGTAAATAATTAAGGAAATGGCCAACTTCCACACCAACTGTGGAGGGCAGCAGGACAACCCCAATTACTTACATTGACAACTGAATTAATCTTCGTCTTTTCTTTCTCTCTTTCCTGCAGCATATGGGCTCCACTCAGCTGTGGAAGATAGTGGAACCTCACTGGGATCACATCTGTCAGGTTATAGGTTGAAGACAAGTGCTCAGCAGGCTTGCGTGCTACCGTGTGGAAAGAAACAGGTACAGACTTGGGGCAAGCAAACCAATGTCCTTGGAAAAGTACTTTGCCTTGGTCCATGGCTGTTACATGCAAGTGACTCATTGGATGAAAAACCATGAAATATCATAGGGTTAAATTTAAATTACTGACTCTGTGTTATTTATGCCAGAAAGTATTTCATCATACATATTTTCACACACACAAATTTTTAGTAGTTTACTGTAAGAAATGTCTTTCCATGGTGTGTCCAAATGATCACTTGGAAATATTTTAAACATTCAACATTATGATCCATATTATCAGAGCAAAAAATCAAAACTGAAGGAATAAGTGTTCTGTTTTAATTTCAAAAATAATCGTTTACACTTGATAAATATGCTCTAATTTGTCCCATACCTTGGACCATGGCACTGCATATTATGTTCTTGTACAGAAAAAAAAAAAAAAACTACCAAGTTTTAACAATTCATGTGTATGTCTGTGGGTGAGTGTGTGCACAATGTGTGTGTGAGTGAGTGTATTCACATATCAAAGTATACTCAAGACCTCAAAGGACAGCTGAGACAGTATCATTACGCTGTTTTTCTGCAAGTGCATCAGGCTAGCTGACCTGTAAACTTCCAGAGATCCTCCCTTCTCTGTTGCCCACCTCGCTGAAGAAACACTGAGATTCCAGATATATAGATATTCATTAGATGACTAGTTTTTACTCTTATGTGGATTCTGGAGATTCAAACAATGGCCCTTATTCAGAATACATTTTTATTCACCAAGCTATCTGCCCACCCTTAGACAGTTTCTGGTAGCCACCCAGGGTGTCCCAGTTTATGTGATGTGTTCTTTGTACCAAGGGTATGTGTTATGACAACATAAGAAGAAAATGTAAAAAGCCTATATAATTAATTTCTACCAAACTAGTAAGAATTCTACAAAAAGAGTGAGCTATACATTTAAAAAACAGAAACTAGAATAAGTCCAATCTCTGTAGGTGTGCTTGGTCTGACTTTAGGGACAGTATTCTCCTGGTGCTGCCCAGCAGTGATGGCTGAGAAAGGCACATTCTTGGTTATTTTAAGTTCAGAAAGGTGGTGGTTGCTTAACAACCCTGCTGTCATTGCTTGTCATGAAGCAACCCACATTCTCTGAGAACCTAAAATGAGGAGGCTGACTGGGATCTGAATCTTAGCAGTTTGTTTATCCAGTAACGAGTGATCTGCCTGTTAGTGTAACTGCCTTTAATGCTGCAGTCAGAGAACCTGGAGAGGTCTGACTTGAGTTTATGAGAGGACAGAAGATTGAAAAATGTGGCCACATGACACTCATGAAATCTCAGATTTTATTTACATCTGCATCTAAATTAAAAGTAAAAGTTTGTATGTGATGGACAGTTGTTTTCTTCTCAACTACGTTAGGTGTCGCTGAAAGAAAAAAAAATTAGCACTCAGAACTTTTTTTTAAGTCTTGTGTGTTGTGTATAGAATCCCACATGTGTCACTACATGCATATGGATGTCAGAGAACAACCCTGCGTATGTTTTTTATAATTCCTTTTTTTTTTTTTCTTTTCATCCTCTTTGGGATAAGGTCTCTGTAATTTCCCAATGTGTGCACCAGAGCGGATGGCCAGTTTTCACCTAGAGACTCTCCACTCTCCATCTGCACATCCATAGATGTGGGCTACTGTGTCTGGCTTTACTGCTTTGGGAGTTAGGATTGAGGTCCTCATGTTTGCACAGTAGTGTTTACACACTCTAATGTCCCTGATTCTGAATTATCCTAAAGATTGCTTATGCTGTAGTAATCAGCAGTAAATACATGTGAGCTGTGATGAGGTCTCAAACCCTGAGATACGTGTTGAAAATAGAGACTGAAACAATTATCACACCTAGACCAAAGTACAGGAGCAACAACTACAACCAAGATGAATCCTTGCAGCAGAGACTACCTTTTAGCCATTCCCTGAGTTATGGGCCCATGAATGCTCTTTCCCATTCTCAGTATGATTTCTACTGCACAGATCCAGTCTAGCCATTTGCTATGTGCACCTCTTTCTTTGACTGTCCATCCCTTCCAAACATGCTCTTTTGCTTGTTCACTTAATGACAGAGCTACAGTTGCTTTCACACACACAAAAAAAGACTCTATGCAAATTTTCTATGTGGGTGGAATTATATCACCAAAGGTAAGAAAATCTCATTATTATGGATTTTACATACAACAATATATTTCAATATTTTACTTTTTCCAATTAGAAATGCCAACTTCAAGTATATTGCAAAATAACATTAAACCCACAGTTTCCTTCACTGATTCTCTTTAAGAACTGAAAGAAGAGGTTTAAGGCAGTGGAAACACAAGCCCACAAAAAAATCTTTTTTTTTCTTATGAATAATTATTCCTGTGGATTTAATTTAACAAATATCAATTGAGACACCCATATAATGATGAAATATATATAATTGTTTTTCTGCTTTTAAGTCTACATGAAATACAATACATGCTCATTATGGAGGAAATATGCACATTTATATCTGTTATGAGCACTGAGCCTATAACCTTCACATACACACACACACACACACACACACACACACACACACACACACACACACACACAAAATGTCAGCCCAGTACCACTGAGTGTATTTCCAGCCCTTGTTTAATTTTTTGTTTTGAAGTAGACTTTGCATAAAGTACCCAGTGTGATCTTGACCTCATTGCATTGCTCCAGCTGCCTTGAGTCTGAGAACCTTCCTTCCAAGCTAATTTAGAACTGAAATTACAGGTCTGGATCTGTTGTTCTTAATTCTACTCTGTGCTTACACAAAACAGCCTTTAGTTCCAAATACTTCAGTCATTAGCAATTCCAAGAGGAATTTTTGAATATCAGTAGATTATCTAGCAATATTTTTTTCACATAAAACAGTTTTTTTTAAATAATTTCAATTGTGTGTCTCAAATCGATTTTCTGTTTTGGTCAGAGCTTGGTGATGTAGCTCAGACTGGCCCTGAACACATGAGCTTCCTATACCAGCCTCTGTAGGGCATATGGTTTCTTCTACTCTGGCTTGAAAGCTTCACTATTATAGGAAAAGATAACTTCAAAACAACACAGTGGAGGCTGTAGCTCAGGAATATTTCCCACACAAAACATCGGAAATTTATCCTATGTAAATAGACTCTGGTGCTGCAGGCTATATGGAAGATGGACATTAGATCTAAGGGAAACAGTTCTTGCTGGACGATATATGAAAAAAATAGAATATATATATACACACACACATGTACATCTATAGAGGGAAATTTATATAGCAATTTTGGAGAAATTGTAGACTAATTCTGGACATCCACTTTTATATTAGGAGTTTAAATGTTTAGAATTTCGCAGACCCAGAGTTTAACATAAGAATGTGATTTTGATTAACTTTCACTCAGAAATAAGTAGAGATAACAATTTTTATGAGCAAACCATATTACAAAAGATGTTTATCTATACAACTGAAAAAAGATATGCAATGCTAGCTTCTGATAGCAAAGTGAATAACTGTTTAACTAAAATATAAAAGTAAAACTAGTAAAAATTAAAATGGATTATAAATGAATATATACACTGCTGTTTGAGAAAAAAACTCCCAACATTTATCAAAAACCATGGAGAAATACTAAGATGATAAAGAGAGCAAAATTCTCAAATACCAAATACCTGTCTACCTTAATGGGGCTAAGATCCCGTTGAGGGAAGAAGTAAAGACAGCTAGGTTGTTTTTGTTTGTTTGCTTTGTTGTTTTAAATTGCAACATATTTCGTAACAATACATTATGAGAAATATTGACAGGAAAATCAGAAATTATGGATGATGGATATGACAGCTTGGATAGAGAAGGTAACCTTCATGCAGGAGACAGTATATGATTCAAAATGAAAAGGTGTGGGCTAACGAGAAAGGCCTGGGGACCTGAGTTTGATTCCCCAGACCCCGCATGATGGAAGGAGAGAAAGATGAAAAGAACTCACAAAATTTGTTCTCTGACCTCCACACGTGTGCTGTGGCATCTGATACAGTCACCAAGACACGTGCACCAACACATGCAAGCATACTAGACAAACAGAAATAATAATAAAAAAAAACTTGAGAAAAACTATGAAATCTATAGGGTTTATCGTGGAGCTATAGTGGAGCTCAAATGCTGAAGCAACAGTAGCTTCAAAGGGCCTAATGTGAGTTGATGCCTGGTTCCTGAAGGGACCAAGGCAACATTGACAACTAAGACAGAGGATATAGGAGGAAACTTAAAATCAAGATAGGGGTAGAAGAACTGGTGGGTATTATTATATATGAATATTTCATCCTTTGAACACTAAAGACAATCCCAAGTTTATAAAAAAGCAGAAAATATACTGAGTTAGATATTGGTAAAGTATTTGGCAGAAGTCACCCACCAGGTACCAAGTTCTAGGAGATTTAGAACATTCCTTTCTAGTGGAATCATAATACTGTATTAACAACATCATTTTCTTTATGATTGATACCCATCCTTATTCTGTTTAGAACATGGTTTAATAATATAAATCATGCTGGGATAATACTGCTTTTTCTGGTACCTTCCTAAGGGGTATTGAGGCTTTAGGTACAGGAGAAAGTTAGGGATTGGAGGGGATGCTCATTGAAAATGAGAATATCATTTGAGATTTCTTATGTGAAATATGAGCATAGATCTGGGAACTCAAGACAAATTTATTATTTTATAATACTCTAGTTCAAAGATTAGGCAAGAATCTTTTCAGTGAGCTAAAATTAAAGGCATCAACAATGCACTATTCTTTTTTGAAAAATCTTTAGTAGAACTTTTTTTGTGGGCTTTCCAGCTTTCTCGTGGCTGCATGCATTTCTTGTGTTTTTATCTTATGGTATCTTTTCTCTAATGTCAGTGTTAGATTTCTCCCACAATCCCTCCATAAAGCATCTCATTGTGCTTTTCTTTTCTTTCACTTGTGATGGTTCTTATGATTCCTGGCTCATGTGCATGGCTCCATGTACAGTCTTCATCGTTAGTGACTTAGCCTGGTGGGCTGTAGGTTTCAACTGGACAAAAATAGGAACTTCCGTGGGAGACCATCATTGGACATCTAAGAAAGAACAGATTAAAGAAATGCTACCTGGGATCTAGGATGTTGGATTCCCAAGTCCTTTTGACCAAGACATAGAAAAGTTACAAACATATGGCTTTTATCTAAAAGAAATGAACCTTACTCACAGTACTTAAGGTTTTTGTTAAATCTTGAGTGCTGTTTGTGTGTGTGTGTGTGTGTGTGTGTGTGTGTGTGTGTGTGTGTGTGTGTGTGTTACATAACATCTTCAGCATACAGGATACCAGCGTACATTGGCCATCTCCACACATTCCTGATCCTCTTGCCCATACTGTAAATAGGTCATATCCATATTGCTTCCTTTTCTGTCAGCCTTAGTAAAAACAAAACAACCAAATCCTTTCTGATTAACTAAACAGTCCAGTACACATCTCAGTCATGTTGGAACCTAGGTAGTTAATATTCAATAATAATTCACATTCACACTTTAGTAAGAGATTTGGGGTAGCTTCTAAATCTACAGGAATTCTTGAAGTACAGATTTGAAACACACAAATCTTGATGATCAGAAGAAATCAGGCAGTGTGGAATTTTGAGACGGAGCTGGAAGAAGGGAGATATGAACAGGAGCATCTTAGGACCAACAGCTAAACCAATGTCCCCAAAGACAGCAAGAGATTGTCCCTGAATGAAATACTACCTGTTAGTAAACTTTGATTCATTTATGTGTTATCTGGATGTGTCCTTCAGGAGAGTTCTGTTACACACTCACATTTTATATTTTATTGAAATATCTTGAAGCCTACAACTGCTCTAGTTTGAAAATGATCTACTGAGTTGTGCATACGATAGCTCCACACTGCTAGATTTCTCTTGTTAGAGGTTTTTTGATAATGTGACCATGCTCATTGAAGTTCTTAGCATTTTCCACTGTCTCTTAATTAGCTCTATTTTCAGGGATTCTGAGTGACTATTTCTATAATAAACTAATACTTTAGACGAGTCAAGGTTAATGCAATTTTAAACTGCCACCTCTATTCCACAGCTTCTCAGCTTGTTAGTGTGTGCTGGGTGACTTTATTTTTCAGCAACATTTCATTATTACCACAAAAGCTTATTTTATCTGTACTTGATAATGTTTGTTGATAACATTGTGAATTTGAGCCATCATCAAATGTGATATATTTCTTGTAGATATAAATAGTAGCAAGGGGACTTTACTTATATCCTGAGCATTTAGGGAGTTGGTGAATACTAATCTGATTCTGGAGCCTTCAGAAAATGTGCCATGTTTCTTTTCTCAATTATTTATTTTTGATTATGATAGAAATCCTGAAGGAGTGCATTATATCTATTTGGCAGTAACTAATAATTAAAGATGCTGAAGGTGAAAAAGATATCCTTGAAGCTAGGGACCATTCTTCCTATGCAGGAATATACTACTTCTATGTGCAAGGCTGGTGTTTTGTATTCAAATTCATTTAACTGATGGTAGATTTGATTCTCATCTCTGATAAGAACTAAAAAGAAGAGGATAATGTCTAATGTCTGTAGCCTGGTGAAGTTAGTACTCAGAATCCTTTTATTGACTACAACCACTCTGGAGGCAGAGCAGCACGGGGCTTAATCTCATGGGAAGTTTCTGTGGTATGATCTACTTAAGTATACAGAGCAAATCTTCCTGTCTTCCACTAGGTGTGTCCACTGATAGCCTAAATTGAATCTGACAATTCATTGAAAACAAAAGAATTTCCTTGGGGATAAGAAAGACGTAAAGTTGCTTAGAGCCATGATGAAAACCTAGGTGTTGTCCTGTGATCAACAGGGTGGAAGGAGAAAATCAACTATTGAAAATTATAGTCTGATCTCTACTGATAAACATGCAGTCACAAACACACACACACACACACACACACACACACACACATAACAGAGAGAGAGAGAGAGAGAGAGAGAGAGAGAGAGAGAGAGAGAGATATGCACACACATATTCAATTTATACACATACACTCGCCCATGCATATACACTCAACACATACACGAAATAAGTACATAAGTTGAAATACTTAAAGTTAGAGGAATGGAAATGATGTAAAAACAATGTGCTTGTATATGAAATCATTCAAAAATTATTTTTAAATTTGAGGAAATTTTTTTAAGTTTACCTGGAGAAATCAATTAGAGGGAGGCAGAAATATTTACCTACAGAGAAATTGGATGAAATGCTCACTTTGAAACATAAAAATAAGGAAATACAAAAGGATAAAGGTATACCTTGACTTGACCAGACATAATTATTTTTAGGAAAAGTGAGTAATAGAGAAAATTGGTTTTATTTTATACCAACAAATGTTAAGCATTTTCACATGATTTCTAGCTTCCTGTTTACACTACCAGATTGCTTTCAGAATCCATGCAATTTACCTGAAGCCACAAGGGGCACCAGGTGTGAAACACTCACCACTGTTCACTACAGAGAAGCAAACAATGCTGAGCTGAACCCAGGCATCTGCCTCAGATAAGACAACATCAGCTGCTCAACACTGAGCATTCCGTCAGAAAACATCCCAGAATAGATTACCAAGTGAAAATAAAATACATCACCACCCTTTTCTCAGTCTCAGAGAATCATGTCAATATAGAAATGAGAGCAAAGAACAAATATTTACAGTTTTGTAGAATCAGGCACAGAATGTGAATAAGGCTGATGTGTTGAGAACCTTGATGTATCCATAGGCTTTTGCCAAAATGTGGTGAAATCATGTAGTTAAACTTCTTGGAATTAACTATTAGAAAGGAAAAGAGTGATGAAATCGTGGACTCTCCTGAATTCATAAGTTTAAAAGGCAAAGATGATAAAGTCCAAGATTTAAAAACTACCCCCAAAAAAGTGCCTTCAAAGATTTGAACTTTTAACATACACACACACTCACACAAAAACTCTCTGGAGTGTTCATGTCAAGTTGACGAAGTGCTTTTCATCTCAGTAGTAGGTAGAAATTCTCTAAAGACCAAACTGTGACCTATGGAAAGAGGCTAATGAAGTAAGCTTGGATGGAGCACAATAATTAATTAATTATTTAGTTAGTTATTTTGACCTGGACTTTATGTCTTATCAGTGTGATACACAAGGGCAGGGTTAGCCACAGAATGTGACCTCCTGGGTATATCTGAGTATTTCCCTGGATCTCCAGCCTTAGGGGTGGGGTAAAGTTTACACACAGCAGTATTGTCTCATGCAACAGAAGCTAGATTTCAACATCAAACTTCAATTCTATCTTTCTAGGGAGCTCTATTAGGAGATATGGAAGGACCCTGTTGGTCAGAGGAAGGTGTACAGATCAGTGTGGCTGACACAGACAGGGCTCTGGGGTCTGAAATCATGCTTGTGGAGTTGAGTGTGAATTTACCTCCTCCACTGGCTTGATGGAATCCCTGAGAGAAGTGTACAAGGAAGAGTTTCGGGTAGTGTTAGGTCTAGAATGATGGAAGCAAGATGGAAATAAAAGAAAGCAGACAGGCATCTCCAGAATCAGAATTGTCCTTCTAATAAGAACAACTTTAGGCCACAATCTCTGTGGAAATAGAGACTGTGTGTGCAAGTTTGGGAGTCTTGGGGTTTTCAGATGGAAAATGGGGAACTTCAGAGATGGAAAAACCCATCCGCAGGTCTGTTCCCGTGCAGTCAGGAAGTAGTAGACATCAGTGGGCTGTTTTGTGGATGTGCTTAGCAGAACACTTCCACAAGTGTCATCAGTAAGTCAATGTTCTGATCTACAGCTTTTCAGTCCACCTGAGGCCTTTCGGTAACTAACCCTTCATTCCAGACTCTAAGGACAGATGAAAAAGTAGGGTGCAAATATTCTCCTTTTGACTACTTCCTTGGAGGGTGAAACATGGATGGTTTTGGTTACATAGTGAAACAGATTCTTCAAGGAGGTTGTATAGGTGTAGGGATAGTAGAATGGGGGAGGCACAGAGAAAAGCCAGTGAGAGGAGGTGGGTGTCCATAGATAGGGCCCCATTTATAGGATAAAGGAAGGATTTGTATTGTGTCTCAAAGAGCAGTGTTTACTAAGCAGAGATGAGTAGAATCACAATGGGAAGGATGTCAATAGTTAGAATAGTTGGAGGAGAGGAATAGTTCATTATAAGGGATTGTAAAAAGAGTAGGAAGATGGTAAGAAGCTAGCAAAAAGTGGAGTTGTCTTTGGAGGTCTGTTATGGATTTAGGAGTTGATAAGGTGCCAGAAATTTTGCAAAGATGTAGCCTGAGATCACTGTGGATCCATAGTGATGAGAGGTCAGGAGCAGCCCAGAAGTGATGCACAGACAGACTCAGCAGTCGGATGTGTAGGTGGAATTGGCTGCCTTGAGGAGCTGATGAGTTCTGCTTAAGGGTACTCAGATGTCTTATGCAGAGGTGCTGTGGGATGTTCTGTATGGCAAATGTGTTGCTCTGATTGGTCAGTAAATAAATCACTGATTGGCCAGTGGCTAGGCAGTAAATATAGGCGGGGCAAGGAGGAGAATAAAGCTGGGAAGTGGAAGGCTGAGTAGGAGAGACACTGCCAGCTGCCACAATGACAAACAGCATGTGAAGTTGCCGGTAAGCCACAAGCCACGTGGTAAGGTATAGATTTATAGAAATGGATTAATTTAAGCTGTAAGATCAGTTAGCAAGAAGCCTGCCACGGCCATACAGTTTGTAAGCAATATAAGTCTCTGTGTTTATTTGGTCGGGTCTGAGCGGCTGTGGGACTGGCAGGTGAGAGAGATTTGTCCTGACTGTGGGCCAGGCAGGAAAACTTTAGTTACACAGAGGTTAAAGTGAAATGTAAGAGTAGAGTCCATAGAAGGATTATAAATATGGGGACAAGGGGGAAAGTAAAGGGTTGTGGCTAGTAAGACAATTTTTCTTTGAAAAAATAGAGATGGTGTGGGACCCTAACAGGGGTGAAGTAAGAGTGGCAATGTGTGAATCTAAGGATTACAGTACAGAGCATAAAAGAATTCTTAAAGAAAACTTTCCCTCCAGGTCTAATTATTTGGGGAGACAGGGACAGGGTTCAAAGGTTTAGGGACAAGAGTCTAGGGAGGGAGGGCAGAAGAGGACAAGGGCAGGGCACAGAGTTTAAGACATCAAAAGCCTGATGCTAGGAAGCTGGGTTTAATCTTTCAGGAGTTTCTTTGTCAGTCGACCTGGAGGATCTCTGCTCCTCTCAGGCATGCTGGTTTCTGCTCAAGTCACCCAGAAGCCCTAGCATGAGACTTGCTGGACCACAGATTCCCTGGGGCATTTTAATGGTAGTGTTAAATAGATGCTTGTTTGTCATATACATATAGTACGCAGAATTCAAGTGGATTTTTCTAATAAAGGAGTGGACGCTTCTAGGTATCCTCCAGCTCTCTGTCTACAAGTAATTATTCAAAAGTTACATAGTAAATATCAATGTATCTACTGACAACAACTTTTTCTTTATTCTCTGTGAAGAGTTCAATGGGAGAACCCACCAAGGAATTAACTTCAGAAAAAACCCTTTTATAGGAGAACATTATTTGATGACTTGAGGAACCACATTTTCAAATAAAATAAACTAATATTAAATGCATCAGGTTTGATTCAAAAGTTGTTGATCAAGAAGCTGAAGACCACTGATGCTCACAGACCATGCAAATTTTGAGAATGACCAATGTTTGGAGTACAGGTCCTTAATGTTTATAACTAGATGTACTCTTATAGTAATATCTTTGTGAAAGTAAGCACTCTGTGCCCCTTTCATTTTGTAGAAGTGGGTGGATCTATCAGGAGAGATCATGTAAGCACTTGTAATAATATAACAGGTCTTCAGTGCCTCTAGAAGGCAAAAAAAACTGTTTGAATGCTCTGTGGGGAGTCTCAGTAGGCAGATGGCATAGTAGAAGCAACAGTGACTTTGATGTTAGGAGACCCATTTCAAACATCATACACTATTAGGGAGTTTTTTTTGACAAGAGATAGCAATAAATGTCACATATGTTTATAGAAAGTGCCAGATAAAAGTATAACACTAAATACTATGAAGTGTTAGAGTGAAAATTACGACAGCCACAAGCTTCATGCTTGTCAAAGACATTTTCAAGATGCTTCATTCTTTATCCTTATTGCTAGAGAAAATATTGCTAATCATATTGAAAAGTATTGTCAATTTCCCATCGTGGCCATAGATTGATGGACTTACTTTAAGGAATATTTGGGTCTAGAGAGATGGCTTAGTTGGCAAAGTGCTTGCATGCAAGCAGCATGAGGGCCAGAGTTGGGAATCTCTAGCCACCACGTAAAAAGTTGCTTTGGCCTGATGCATTGGCCTGAGGCATTGGTCTGATACAATGGTCTGTCTGTAACCCCAGAACATGGGAGGAGGATTCCTGAAGATCTCTGCCAATTGTTGTCAAGCAAGCCTATCTAGACAATGAGAGTCAGGCTGAGTCAGAAAACATTCTCAAAAAATAAGGTGGAAGGTGAGAAAAATATCTAATTTTAATCTCTTATATCCATATTATAAGTGTTAATGAATGTGTGCACACACACATACAATGAACACACACACAAATACAAACACACATAAACACATACAGAATATGTGTTTTCTTCCCAAGATAGAGCTACTGTTGTTAGATTTGTTAATTACCCTGTGAATAACTGCATGTCTGAAGAGGCCTTTGAGTTAAATATCCACAAAGGAGCAACTGAGTCCCTTAAATCACAGAATTACTCCCTTATCTGAAAATAAGAGTTTTCAATATGTTAATTGCTAACTGTTCATCCTGACAACTAATTACAAAATATTAACTAACCTGTTATACTCTCTGTCCAAAGTTCTTCAATTTTTATCTCCTACACAGACATGAACCTGAATTATTTCATTGGGTACTTTTGATCTTTTTTTTCCATTCTTGTGCATTCCACAGAAATTCTAATTGGCTATAGAAAGGATGCCAATATTTTTGATGACATTGACTCATGAAGTTCATCTCTGTAAGGTACCTTTAATCAAAGGACGCTTATTGTTGAACAATGATGCAGTGAAGCTATTTTAAAGTAGAAAAAATTGTTGAATAAAAAGTTTTTTATTTTTATCTATAATATTTACACATTTAAATAGGGAAAAAAGGAAAGGGACAATGTGCTTTCCTTAACAGCGGAAGAGCTAGAAGAAGTTGTTTTTTTCTTGAAGTCAGGGAATAAGATTCAATCAGATACTGAATTTATAAAGGACACTGTCACTGGGGACTTCTATAGATAGACGTGCTTTGAAGCTAGAATAATGAAATGAGAGTATCCCACTATAATATTGGCTAATTCAATCAGCACTATTGATAAGTTCCATAATTATTTAAGTTCATTAAATTTTTCTTGAATGTAAGAATATAATTCCCTGGGCAGCAGAAAGAAATGCTATCACAGAACCTGATGCTTCTGAAGGAGATGGCAACAATCCCAAGAAAATCTCTCCATTTTTACAATTTTATCAAGTTTCAAAGATTTGTACTTAAGAGATGCAGCTTTCCCATGGCTCCCACAATGGCAGTGGTGGTGGAATCACTGTCCCCTAGAATGGATCAATTTTGGGATACTGATATCCCCATTCAGAGGGAAGAAATTGAAGGCAGGACACATAAAGAAAAGCTAGAGAGATAATGAGGAAGAGAGAAAATTCAAGACAGATGAAACAAACCATTTCTCTCTGATGAGATATAATACACACATTCAGAAGACTAGAAAAGAAAGTGAAGATGTGATTATGAGTGGATGAATGTGTGTGTGTGTCTTAAAATTGCCTCAACTCTACTGCAGTGAACTAGATTTGTGACATGAACATTTAATATTTGGTGTAATACAGATTAATAATTTTTAAAATCTCAAATATACACAACATTCTATTTGCAATTTTCATTTACCTTACCAAAGGTCTC
Organism: Peromyscus californicus insignis; assembly: GCF_007827085.1. Classification (NCBI taxonomy): domain Eukaryota; kingdom Metazoa; phylum Chordata; class Mammalia; order Rodentia; family Cricetidae; genus Peromyscus; species Peromyscus californicus. The sequence continues at coordinate 95,663,027 of NW_026294584.1, read as the reverse complement.
CTTTCATGTGAATACCTATGCATTCAGGGAAAGTAACATATTTCCTCTTAAGGATATGTATTAGAGCAGTATTATCAATTAGGTTTCTTCCCATTATTAAGCTACTATAAGTAATGATATGATAGATTTCTTGTGGGAATAAAAGTTGATCCACTCTGAATTATTTTCTTAGGAAAAATTGCAGGTTGTAAAGTCACAGGCTACAGGTAGTGTAGAGCTCTATATTTGCTAAGTGATTAGAGGCAACATAATACAGAAAGCTCTTGCTAATTTATAATTAACTACAATCATCTTTGATTGATATAGTCTGCTATATTATCTTATCACATGTTGTTTATCAGTTGCGATCTTTAGTTTAACAGGCAACAGGATTCAACCTAGACTCACCTTACAAAAGAGTCTCAATGAGAAATTGTCTATATCAGGTTGGTTTCTAGGCATATCTGTAAGTGATTGTCTTGATTGCCTTGATCAATATGGGAAACCCAGCTTGAAAGTGGACTACACAGTTCCTGAGTTTAGGCTTTGGAATGAATAAGAGTTGAGGAACCATGCTGAGCTCTACGTACATACACATTTATTCTCTCTGCTCTTGACTGTGATATGATGTGACTAGTTTCTTCAGTTTCCTGCCTTGATTTCCCTGCGAAGATGGACTATAACCTGGAATTGTAAGCAGAATATAGCCTCTCTCCCCAAAGTTATTTTTATCAGAATATTTTCCCACAGAAACATAAACAAAATTGAGACATGACCCTATTGATAACCTTTGTAACTTAGAGCTTACATGCATTTCAGCAATATATTTGTATCTATTTATTCTGCATCATTTATGACCATAATACATGTTTTTCTTTAGAAATGTTGTTATCTGTATTGATGTGATAGAGGTCTGGGTATTTTAGACACATGATAATTTATCAATATAATTGCCTCTTGTTTAATATGTTTTGTTTTAGTTAAAACAAATGACTGAACTTGTTATTTATATGTTCTTGTAATGATAATGAACTATTTTCCTCATCATCCTCACTTGAAAATGATTGCTCATACAGGATGATTTACATAAACTTATTCAACTCAATACTATAGAATGTATTTTTGCTAGTTAAACCTCTTTAAATGAAATACTAACTTTTCAGGAAGATAATTTCCAATATCCATACTGTCTCTATTATTATCATCATCATTATTTCATTTACTTTGAAAGGTAGTGGCGCACGCCTTTAATCCCAGCACTCAGGAGGCAGAGGCAGGCGGATCTCTGTGAGTTCAAGGTCAGCCTGGGCTACAGAGTGAGTTCCAGGACAGGCTCCAAAGCTACATAAGAAACCCTGTCTCCAAAAATCAAAAAAAAAAAAAAGTGATAGAATTGAACTCAGACCCTTGATTATAGTAAGTAATCACGACCCCCCACATAATTATTCTTTATTGATTACACAAACTAGACAAAGTGCCAAGAAATAGTATTATCAGAAAACAGTTTCTCTGTTTTTTTATTTTTAAGATTATGCTCTAAATTAATGTTTGAATCTGAACTGTCTCCAATGGATAGACATTCAAGGAATTGTCACTACCCTGTAGTACTGTGGAATGGTCATGGAAACCCCAGGAGGTAGTGTCTAGTGCTGGATTTGACCTTAAGTGGGCTGTTGGGCCTTGCCCCTCCCTCCTCTTCTTCACCGTCTACCTTCTATGAAGTGACCAGGTCTCCTTTACCACATAACTCCCACAGTAGTATAAATCTCATCGCACACCCAACAAAAGAGCCAGATATCCAAAGCTCTGAAACCATAAACCAAGTTGAATCTGATCTCTGTGTAAACTATTTATCTATGATATTCTGTTATAGAGATGGGAAACTATCAGAGCCACTAAATTTAAATGCTTAAAAATCTGTTCTTTAATACAAAAAATATAAATTATGAAACAAATTTTTAAAGAAAAATATGTAGAAACAATGTTTTAGAGTAAAGGCTTAAAGTATTCTTTTATAAATCCTTTATTCCCACTATTCTTGAACAACTTTAGACCTTTCTTTCCCAGAGTTAATATTTATTTGATGTTTCCTGGGTTATAATTAATATCATCATAACATACCATATATTCATCAGTTTTTTTTTTTTTACTGGACTAGATTTACAAACAGCATGTACAATGTTTCCATTTTCCATTTATTATACTTACATTTGCTTTTTAATTGTGTGTTTAATCTTTTATTTTTTTTAATTTTGTTATGAATCAAGAATTAATGCTTTGTTCCTTGCACTCTTTCTTTGCATTTGGAGCATCTTTCAATGTTGCTTTATGATGTTTGAAGCCTTCATGGTTTGAAACCTTCAATGGTCATTTCAAAACTGCATATTTTCTGTTTCTACATTAACATAAATTGGGTTTATTATATCATGATCATGAAGTAGTTATTGATGTTATTATATCACTTACAAGTCAACCTAAAACATTGCGTGCTGTGTGAGAGTGAAAGGGAGAGATTTCCATGTTCTAATGTAATTTACATATTTTCTTCTGGTTCTATAAATTATAATATTTTATTAAAGTGTTATACTAAATATTAGTATATTGAACTTTATTGAATTTTAATTTTAACATACATTTTACTATATATGTTTACTTAAAAATTAAAATTAGATTTATTTCCAAGTTCAACTGGGTTTTCTTTTGTTTTGCAGTAAAAGTTATATTTTTAACTACATTTTTTGTTTAATTCTTGCTAAGAAGTGTCTAGATTCATCACATTTAAAATAAAACCTCATATTTGAGTGCCTTTCTTGTTCTTTTGTATTCCTCTGATATCATAGTAAAATATTCATAATACAATAGAATATATGTACACATAGGCTTTATTGATATGTAGTATAAATATATTTGTCTGTCTTTAACATATTCATTTTGTTGAAGATCAGATTTTGACCAGTTTCTTCGTAAAGATCAAGACAGTATTTTAGACACAGTGAGCAACACAGTCTTTGTTTCATCAGTCTCCCTTTACCATTCTAGCCCTTAGCAATATATAAATGATTAAAGATGCATATTATATTATGCACCTTTATATTATATTAAATTATATATTAAATGGTTTACAAAAGAAGATGATGGATTGATTTGGTACATGGATTGTAATTTTTCTAAATGATGGTTTATAAAGTTTCTCAAAACTACCTATAGAGCATTTAAAAAATCATGTTCTTATTTGTTTATGTGTATGTGCAGATATGTGCATACAGAAGATCAGAAGAGAATATTAGATATTATAGGGATGGGATTACAAAGGGTCACACATTAGATTCTTTAGCATCCATTAGATTCTGGGAGTTGAACTTGGGTCCTATGCAAGAGTAGTAAGTATTCCTAAGTACAGAGCTGTCCATCCAGTTCTCTAAGATTTTTTACATTTTAAATATTGTATATACCTTACTTCCAAGTAGTATCATTCTTAAGAATATTCCTTTAATAATATGTAAACAGCATAAGAGATTCAAAGTTAAACACATACATAAATAAGTAAATAATAATAAATAATAAAATACAACAAACCCTTCAATCAAAAGTGAGTAAACAAAATGGACAGATTCTTCTGAAAAGATGAAGTTGATGGCCAACAAGCATATGGGAAAATAATTCAACATCTTTAGTCTTCAGGAAATGCTAATTAAAATTTAACTGAGTTTGTATTTTAACCCAGTGAGTTGTCACACAGGAAACTAATTGTCTGTTGTCACACAGGAAACTAATGGCAACACATGTTTGTGAAAGTATGTGAAAAGCGAAGTTCTTTTTGTATTATTGGTTGGAATAGAAACTGGTTCAGCCAGCATGGAAATCACCTTGGAGTTTTCTCAAGAAAATAAAAATAGAAGCTCCAGATAAACCAGCTATACCGCTCCTGGGAACATACCCAAGCAAGTTAACAGCATCACACAGAGACTTCTCATCCATCTGTATTGTAGCACTAGTCACAACAGTTGAGTTATGGAATCATCTGAGTGTCCATCAACAGATGGAAGAAAAAATCTACTACATATTCACAGAAGAATTATATTCAGCCGTAAAGAAGAAAAGAGTCATCATTTGTGAGATCATATTTAGCAAGATTAGGCAGACTCAGTGATAAATATTATTTCTTTGTCATAAATATTACATCCCTCTCTTCCTCCCTCCTTTGTCTCTCTCTCTCTGTCTCTGTCTGCCTGTCTGTCTATCTCTCTCTTTCCTCTCTCTCTCACACACACATTCTCACACACATACATATACATACTGTCAAAGTCTAATGATGACTATTTTGAAAGAAGAATAGAATTAGCAGTAATGGCAGAGAGGGCTTAGGAAGGCTAATGCAGAATGCATGTGGTAAAAGTGTAGAATATACTTAAATAAAATATTATTAGGAAACTACTAATACTGATTTGCATAATGTATAATATATATTAACCTAATTTTAAAAATCTATCACCTCCACTTCATAAGCCAGCTCCTAGCAGACTTTGTTTCACAGTCTTCAAAGCTGCTGAATCTTCCTTTGAGCTATTTATCTACAGAGGAAACTATGGAAGAGTCTCTACCAACCCCTGCCTTCTCTTCACCTCTCCTTTTCCCTCTGCCTCTCTCTCCTCTATGTGGCTGGCCTAGAAGTCAAGAACACCATGATTAAGCTTCCTGATTGCGGAGCTTGGAGGCTTATAGTCACGTGCTATCATGCTTGGCTTCAGTTATTTATTTATATCTACATGGCTGCACTAAACCATTATAAAAACATGGAGTAAAAACAATCATGATAATAAAATTGAATCTCAAGTTTACTTTATTGGTTACTTTTTGCCAACTTGACATAACCTAGAGCCACCTTTCTGGGAAAGTGAACCTCAGAATGATTCATGGCTACGTCTGTGAGAGAGCAACTTGATTTATGATTGATGTGGGAGGGCCCAGCCTACTGTGAGTGGTGCATTTCCTGTTCAGGTGGACTAGGTTTTATAAGAACACTAATTAAACATAGGTTTTAAAACGAGTCAAACTGAGTCAGTAAGCAGCTTTCCTCCATGGTTTCTGTTTTAGTTCCCTCCTTGACTTCCTTCAGGGAAGGATTGTGACCTGGAAGTGTAATCAAAATGAAGCCTTTCATTGTCAAAAATAAGGTGTTCCTAGATGTATGGATTTATGTCAGGTCTTTGATTTGATTCCATTGATCCACCTGTCTGTTTTTATGCCAATACCATGCTGTTTTTATTACTATAGCTCTATAGTAATATATTATTATATTATACTATAGCTCTATAGTAGAGCTTGAGAAATATACAATGCAAAAAATAAAGCATATTAAACAAATGACATAACTTCAATATAACTGGATGTTGGCATGTGGAAGAATGCTAATACATTCATATCTACTGCCCTGAACAAAACTCAAGTCCAAGTAGATAAAAAACCTTAATATAAACCCAGTTACACTGAATCTGATAGAAGAGAAAGTTGGGAGTAGCCTTGAATGCATTGGTACAGGAGACAACTTCCTGAATAGAACACCAGTAGTATAGACACTGAGATCAACAGTTAATAAATTAGACCTCATAAAACTGAAAACTTCTGTAAGGCAAAGGACACTGTCAACAAGACAAGAGGGCAACCAACAGAATGGGAGAAGATCTTCACCAACCCCATATCTGACAGAGGGCTGATGTCCAAAATATATAAAGAACTCAAGAAACTAGACATCAAAATAGCAAATAACCCAATTAAAAATGGGATACTGCTCTAAACAGAGAATTTTCAACAGAAGAATGTCAAATGGCCAAGAGACTTATAGAATTGTTCAACATCCTTAGTCATCAGGGAAATGCAAATCAATAGGACTCTGAGATACCATCTTACACCTGTCAGAATGGCTAAGATCGAAACCACTAATAACAGGCTATGTTGGAGAGGATGTGGAGTAAGGGGAACACTTCTCTGCTGCTGTTGGGAGTGCAAACTTATATCTCAAGACCCAGCTATACCAATCATGGGCTTGTACCCAAAGGATGCTCAATCATACCACAAGGACACTTGCTTAACTATGTTCACAGTAGCGTTATTTGTAATAGCTAGAACCTGAAAACAACCTAGATGCCCCAGAACCAAAGAATAGATAAAGAAAACATGGTATATTTACATAATAGAGTATTACTCAGTTGTCAAAAACAATGACAATATTAAATTCACAGGCAAATCAATGGAACTAGACAAAAAATCATCCTGAGTGAGGGAATCCAGACCCAGAAAGACAAACATTGCATGCACTCATTCATTAGTGGATATTAGCTGTAAAGTAAAAGATAACCAGGCTACAATCAGAGAAGCTAGTTAACAAGGAAGACCCAAAGAGGGACCCATGGATTTCCCTGGGAAGGGGAAAAAAATCTTCTAGGTGAAATGGGAATGTGTTTGGGGGATGGGAACATGAGGGACAGGGTTGGGCTGGTTAGGGGCAAGACAGAGGGGGAGAGCAATGAAAGAAATGTCTTGATGGGAGGGGGGTTGCATTTTGGGGTTAGGGAGAAACTTGGTGGCATGGATTCTCCCAGGAATCCACAAGGATGACCCCGGATAAGTTTTCCAGCGATACTGGAAGGAGTGCCTGAACTGGCCATCTCCTATAATCAGATCGGTGACTACCCTAATTGTCATCAGAGAGCCTTTATTTAGTAACTGGCTGACACAAATGCAGAGATCCACAGCCAAGCACTGGACTGAGCTCCAGGAATCCTGTTGAAGAGAGGAAAGAAGGAGTGTATAAGCCTGGGGGGAGGTGTCAAGGTCATGACAAGGGAACCCCCAGAAACAACTCACTTGGGCTCATAGGAGCTCACAGACTCTGGACTGATAACTAGGGAAACTACATGGGACAGATATAAATATGTGTGACAGTTATGTAGCTTGGTCTACTTGTGGGACTTCTAGCCATGGGATCAGGGCCTGTCCTTCATGCTTGAGCTGGCTTTTGGGAACCTATTACCCATACTGGGTTGCCTAGCCCACCCTTAATACAAAGGGAGGGCTTGCTTAGTCCCACCTCAACTTGATATGCCATGTTTTGTTGACACCCATGGGAGACCTGCCCCTTTCTGAGCAGAAACAGGAGTGGATTCCTGGGGGAGGCGGGGGGGGGGGGGGGGGGGGGGGGGTGGGTGAGGAGGGGGCAGAACGGAAACAGGGGTAGGGAATGCTAGGAGAGGAGGAGGGAGGGGGAAACTGTAGTTGGGATGTAAAATAAATGAAAAAATAATTAATGATAAAAAAATGAAGCCTTTTGTACCCAAAGCGGTTTTAGTCAGAGAACTTTATCAGAGCAACTGAAAGCCAGCCCTAACACTCCCCTTTATAGTTCATGTCATTTAACAGTGGCCACGACAGTCCTTGCCACTCTCGTGTCCCTACAACTGACATTCTTGTGTTCCATGCAGGCGGGTTACCTATCAGTTATTCACAGCAGTCTCAGTCCCTCTTCTTCTGTTTTCATCTACCCCATGCCAGTATTTTTACTGAGGTCCACCACTCCCCCTGCTTTTGCATAAAATTGGAGATCTCGGAAGTTAAGTACGCTTCTTTCTGGCCCTCTTTATCACACTCTTGAATCAACTTGGTCAAAACATGGTTTTGCTTTCCCATTTCATCCAGGAAGAGTGGTAAAATAGCATGTGACTTTCCAAGCTGCTGGCTGGAGCTCCACTCTAAACACTTGCCTCACCTATCACAGTTCAGGAAAAAAAAAAAAAAAAAAAAAAAGAAACGATGCTTTGTTAACTATGCATCAAAACCTCAAGAGGTCATCACTGTAAAACACACCTGCATGGAAAAGCCTGCTGTCCTAATACGTATACTTGGCACTCCACCAGCTGCTAGAATAAAGATTACAACCACAATTTAGCAATAAAGCTAAAGTGGAAACATGAGGTTTTAAAAGGTAATGTCAGGTATGAGAGTTTTTTCCAGGAGGTGCATTCAGACACCAGTACTGACTTTATAGGCCCAGATTTACATTACATCTTCTATGTCCAGCTGTGAACCAACCTGCATGATATCCCTTGATATAATTTCAAATTTTACTGTTATTTCAACTTGCCCATCAGTATTTACTTTTATCTAGGAGTATATTTCACTTACCATCCATGGCGTACAAGCATGACAGTGCAGATATGCCCCATGCACAAATAGAAAGAGGTGTCCTTGGAATAAATAAGACAGCCCAAAATAAAGTATGAAGAAAAATGTAAAAATACAGAAGAGGGAGTATAGTGTATCAGTTTACTACGAATTGAAATATTCTCCCTAAGACGGAGGGGGGATAGAGGCCATGAGACTCAGGAGGAAAGACCTTTCACTGCTCTGAGAAAGCAGAAATTCACCAGATTTACAAGTTCCCTTCTCAAGGTTATGGAAGCTTTAAACAACTGAGGACACAGAGACTGGCCAGCCAAGCTGCTTTAGGACATTTCCTAGCCTAGATATCATACAAGGTGCCCTAAGTACAGCTCCATGATTCCTCATTCAGGCTGGGGTATGCTTTTCCATAAAGCCAAAATTGCCTTGGGGTTGCCTTTCCCCCATAGGTAACCTGTCACTCACATGCATAATCCAAATTGGATAAAAGTGTAATCATTATTTCAGTCTGGGTGGTTCTCCCACCTGGGGTCAATAGGCATTTGTGCCAAGTCTCCCCTGGAAGAGTCTTATATGGCACCCAGAAATCATCCACACCATTCCCTTTTTCTTTACAATCTTGTTATTGTTGTGATAATTAGAGGTTGGTTTTGCTTGTACTGAGAAAGTCTCATGTAGACTGGTCTTAACAGTTTTTGTGTAACCAAGGCTGGCCTTGAACTTCTGATCATTCTGCCTCTACTTCCCAAGTATTCATCACACACCTCTTGTTACAACCATCCTCATGGCTTCATTAACAGGAAGTCTTTTGCCATTTATTCCTTGACCTATTTCCAGTATAGAGCAAACAGATTCAGTGTAACTAGCTGGTCAGATGGCTCCGGGATCCTCATGTGTCTGCTTCTTTAGCCCTGAGATTATAGGTGCTCCCTATGCTGGGAGCACAGGTACTAGACATCCAAAATCAGGTCCTCATGATTTCCAGTTATTTCCTTAATAACTAAGCCAACTGCCTGGACCTACTTACTACTTACTCTGAATTTTTGAAATGTATTTTTCTCAGTTCCACTAACCTAGTTCAATGTTTTGTGTAATGAATTTGATTACATTTTAATTAAAATTCCATTTAGATAATTTTGCAATGAGAATTTACCACTTTTTTTTTAAATCAACAGAATATCCCTTTTATTCATGCCTATAGGTGACAAAAAGTCACAAAGAAGGAATTTTTCCGAATGTTTAATTTAATGAAAATGGTTAATTCATCTGAGGTCAAAAGATGATGTTGGATTCCCCTGGAGCTTCCATTATATGTGCTTGGTAGACACCTGACATGGATGCTAAGAACAGAACTCTGTACCCAGCTAGCATTATCAGAATGCACACTTAACCACTGATCCATCTTTCCAGCTCCTCAAGTTCAAGTTTTTGAAGAGTAGCAAAATATGAAGTGATTTCCAGTATATTCATGTAAAATGAATTTATTGATTTAACAAACTGAATTTCACCATAGTTATAGTCTTTCATACTAATGAGTATGAAAAAGTTTACATCTGATTTTGCTTTCTCTTATATAAACCTTAAATCCGAAGTGTTTATGAAGAGCCTCAAATCCAGAGACTCTCTGGGTCTAAATTTCTTTAGCTGCAGTTTACAAGAGCCAACCTTCAAATATCTTCCTAAGTAGCTTGAAAGCTACCAGAGAAGCAGAGATGTTTTCAAAACTAAATCATGCTTGTTTACCACAAAAGTTATATGTTAAATACTAAAGCAAGAAATGTTTAAGTGGATGCCTGGGGCAGTGGAAATCACCTGGCCACCCTGGGTGAGACCTCACTGGATGACTGGTAAAAACAATGAGAGTTCCCATTGACTGACCTATGTTATACTTTGCCATCATCCAAACTCTAGTAGATACCATGACACCATTGGCAAATATGCATTTTTATTTTACATCAGCCTGGTGTTCCACCTAATTTTATGCAAAATTACCAAGGACATTTTATCATGTTTATTTTTCTACCGGGCATGCCTCATCCTCGTTTTCTCATCTTTCCTTTACATCCATTTTTAATGATTTTTTTTGAAATTGGAATTTAGTTATTACTTATTTATAAACCACTTTGAGAAGCACTTACATAAACTGAGAAAATATAGCACAATTCATAATTTCCACAATAATCAATGAAAACAGGTTTCTTTCCATGTTTATTCTTGGTTTTTTTTTAAGTCATTGTGTTTATTATTTTCCTATACACTGCTGTTTTTTTTTGTACGGAGTTTTTCTTCTCTGTCCATAAAAACATCATAGATTTCAGAGAAGTTTTTCTGGCACAATTCTAATATTATTGTTTGTAACACACTGCATTAACATTCTACATAGAATTCTCAATTTTGCTATTTACTTGGTGTGATTTCTTTACTACATTTTACAAAGGCTAATTAGAGCACTGTGGTTTTATTGGCGTCATCAGCTATTACGTCATTTATTTGGATGGTAGGCACCTTGAATGCAGTGTATTGTCAGGAATCACTGTCTTCCATGATGACACTCCCCATTGCACATTCTCGAAATAACAAAGCAGGCGATACATTTAAGAGCCATCCTTAATATTGCTTTTGCCCAGATGGGAAGTGTATTCTGCAGATCTATTTTGTTACTAAGTTTTTTTTATTATCATTATTTCATTAGGTTCCTAATCATCTCTCTTTCTTCATTAAAAAATCTTCATGCACCTGTGTGTGTGTGTGTGTGTGTGTGTGTGTGTGTGTGTGTGTGTGTATGTGTGTGTGTGTGTGTGTGTACATGTGTACTCATGCATGCCTGTATGTGAGTATGACCACATGGTATGTCTATCCCCAGAGCTCCTGTGGAGGTCAGAAGACAACCTTGGATGTGGGTATTCCACATCATCTTGTTGTTCTCTTGCTGTTCACTGCTGTATAAACCAAGCCATCTACCAGTGAGCTTCTGGGGATTCTCCTGTCTCTGCCTCCCATCTTCTTGGCAGAGAACTGGGATTACAGACACTTGTGGGGCAATATTCAGCTTTTGCAAGGAAATTTAAACTCAGGTAAGCCTGAATGACCAGCACTTTTACTTATTCAGTCAGATCTCCTCAGCTCATCCTTTGCATTTATTTTCATTATTGTGCATAAGCATCTACTGTGGAAGATGCTTTGAAATTTCCTAAACATAATAGGACTCTGGCTCTCTGGGCAGCAGTTTATTAGCAGCTCAAGTGAAAAAAGGCAAACCTATTCACATCTCACTGAATGGTTCCATTGTAGAAGTACATCTATTTTTGGAATATCACTTAACCAAAACACATACTTTAAGTACTTTAAGAGCAAAGCAAATTATATACGCTGCAGGTGCTCCTGGTAATATTTAAATTAGAACTCAGCCAAATGGCATCTCATTGCTCTTATGACATATTTTCCTCAACTTGACTCTTTTTGTCTTTTAGAGCTTCATGTAATAGCATAGATGAATGATATATTTATGCTTTAGCTCATTGGAACTCAAGACATCAAGGAACTGGTAGAGGCAGCTGATTCACATATCTATCTCAGTTTCCAAAGTGTGTTTCTATTCTTTTCAATTTAAAAGATGTAAGAGTAGGTCCAGTGCATGTCAACTTTCTTTAAGTATTGAAAGTGGTAGAAAGAAAGATACACAGTGCACTCTGCCATCATGATTGCTTTAACAGTGCACATTAGATTTAACAGTATTGATGTATTGGAGGAATTTGAGACTATAATGAAATTACATGTAATTTCATCCATGAGAGACTCTAAGCACATATAGAAAATTGCTCCCATTTGAGTCAAAACATCAAAATGGAAAGTACATACCTCAACTCTTTGCTCCTTGCTACCATTCAGTGTATGGGCTCTTAGCTTCACTGAGCCACATCTTACAGTCAAAAAGAGCATCCAATTTCATGCTGTCCTTCCATCTCTTCACAGTTACTAGCCAGCTGAAATCTTCCTGTCTTACCCTGAGTTCTAAGTTGACTTCCCATGACTCTGTCCTGTCTGATCATCTGCTTCAGAGTGGATAACACTCATAAATTGCCTCTAAGCAATAAAGCATGCTAGAAGTGTGGAGGCATTGCTTCTACTTTCATCACTTATTATGTGACAAATGGTGAAATATGTATAATTGAAGAATTATAAACTTCTGTCTCAATTATTTTTTTATTGCTATGAAGAGACAACATGGCTAAGACAAATTATGGAAGAGTTTATTGGGGTTTACAGCTACAGAGAGTGAGTCCATGACTATCTTGATGGAGAGCATGACAGCAGGCAGTCAGACATGGTACTTGAGCAGTAGCTGAGAGCCTATATCTTGACCTTTGAAAACTCAAAGCTTGCCCATAGTGACATACCTCCTCCACAAGGCCACACCTCCTTCTCCTTAACAAATTGTTCCACAACTGGGAACCAAGTACTCAGATTTATGAGGTTATGGGGCTATTCTTATTTAAACCACCCTGGTTCACTGTAATTATAAAGATAGGTTATTTGGAATTTGTTTCGACTAATAATGTGAAGCCCTTTAAAAGATGATATAGAGGAAGTCAGAGATGAAAGAAATTATGGCTACTTTCTGCTTACCTCAAAGAAGCAACAGTTGCGCTAAGAACTCCAGTATCTATTATGATAGAGTAATCAGTAATAGAAAACTAAAATCCAATGTATCTTTTCATGCCCATACATGCAAACTTCGGTCCATTTGCAATACAAACTACCATTCTCTTTATTTTGTTTTCATTGCTTAGCTATTTGATACATGTAAATGTATGAGACTTTTTGAAGTTCCTATATTTTATAAAATGCATTTTTAATCAAAATTTTCAAATGTCATGAGCCAAAATATTTCCCTCACTGATTTTAGGGGTTTTCTGTACAACTGTTCATAATTAATTATGTTCATAAATGATTCTGCTTTTGAAAATAGTATTCAAAACTTGCACACAATAAATTTGCATAGAAAGATGTTCATGACTATGTATAACCCTTACATACTGCAAAATGTTAAAATATTTTCTAATGGGCTATGATATACATGTCAACTACCATTACACTTGCCTTTTTCAAGACACTTTATACACATGTCAACTATTGTTACACTTGTCTTTTTTAAGACACTTTAGAGGTTTATGATAAACTACAATTGGTGTAATGTTCTTTATTTCCCCATGCTTGTCTTTACAATCACCATGAGCTCTGTCTGATTCTTCTTTAAGGAATCATGAACTATAAATGGATTTCTTTGAATATCTTCATTTTCACAAATGAAAACTCAGGTTGCTTCCTTGTCTGAGACTATCGTGTTTTCCTAGTACTTTGAGGGGTTACTGGAATGTGGAGTATGTCAGACTGACTTTTTAAAGGATTAACCAGTGTCTTAGAATCGCTTACAAAGATGAACTATGTATAGAAAGTTACCTCATGGCCCCCTGATATTATGCCTAATTAAATTAGTTTACACTCAATATATTTGATATACAAATGTTTTGATTCCCTCCTGGATGAAGGACCATACTTTTACACTGTTGAAGAATATAGTGGTCAAATAAAATAAAATTTAGTTTTAATTAGTAGAAGTGCTATAATGAACCTGCTTGTACTTCCACTGAGTAAAGAAGAACTTCCCCTTTTGTGTCTAAACTGTATTCATGCCACTTCTATCATTTGGAGGTAAATAGCTAGTTTTAGTTTCACATGTTTATACCCAGATTCAGAATTACCTCCTGTAGTCTGACTGTCATTACGATCCAGATGTCTGAGATTGTGCCGGAATGTGATAAAACTGAGGTTTGCGGATGACTAAGGGTGATTTTGCATGGGAGAAGTCCATGAAGTTTCAGTTCTGAGCTTGAATGTTAGGGAACAATGTGCTCACCACAAGGCACCTGTTGGCCACTTTTCCTCAATGCTACAGTATTGGGGGATGAGACACAATGATAGATGATTTTGATAAGAGGCTTTGTCCCCATTAACAAGCTAATGACACTTACATGGTGTGGGCTCCAGGTGGGAGAAGTAGTTTCCTTATAAGGGATATAACTAGACCACTCTCATTCTCTCTTACTCTCATCTTTTGCTGTGGGATGACAGAGCAAGATGATCCCAGTCTCCTCAAGAACCAGGCTATTCTCTATGGTCCAGAGCCAACCAATTTCTATTCATAACAAATTACCTAGTTTGTCATACTCTTTACAAAAACAGTCATAGTCTATATGAAAACACAAAACAGACTAAATTCACCTGCCTCTATATATTGTTCCTCATCTATAACTTCCCAATATAAGAGAAAAACTCACCTAGATATAAAAGTTCCTCCTGGTTTCAGCAGATTATCCAGATTGAGTTATTTGATGTGGGAAGAGCCACACTAAATATGGGTGGCATCAGTTTTTGGACTGAACAAAAAGGAGAAAGCAAGCTGGGCACCAGCTTTCATCTCTCTCTCCCCTTTTTGACCCTGGGTACAATCTGACCAGCTACCTCAAGTTCCTACTATCATGATATCCCCAATATGACAGACTGCTGTACCGTCAAATTATAAGCCAAAATAAAACCTTTCTTCGTAATTGTCTTTTCCAGCTCTTGGTCACAGGGGCAAGATACACGACAAATACAGTTATCTTACTCTTTTATTCATTTTAAAATGTGTTCTTATTGTGTTCCGAGGGATGGCTTCAAACTCATTGTTTTGTTACTTCAGAATTCCAAAAGCTGGAACTAAGCTACTATGCCACCATACCTAGCTAGAGAATTGTTTCCCAAAAAAGTAAAAGAAGGTGACGAATTTTATAAAAATATATGCCCCAATTACTTTTTAATATTTTCTGTGCCTGTAAGTCCTAGAAGACAGTATTCCAGCGTTGTGTATGGCTTTCCATCAGATGTGAAATAGTCAGTCACACAATAAATGTTTGTTTAAATGAGAAGAAGGACAGGAGACATGTGGTTGTGCAAAGTGGAGTTTGTGACGAAAGTCACACTTTAGAATCACACTCCACATCTGATGCCTAAAACCCTTTAAAATATTGATAAAATAAAAATGCAGTGCTAATTGGAATTCTCTATTTTGACTGTCAGTTCTCTTATTTAAAGCATTAGAAGTGGCACCATGTGTAATTGACTGTGTAACAGTGCAAACCATTCCAAAGTGTTATGAATATGCTTAGGCAAGTGTAGAGTTGGGGCTGGGGATGAGAAGGCTTTCAATTTTGTGGCTTAAGATCACATTCTGCATTGTGCCTGTGGGCCTGACCGCTAGTCACAAAGAAGCTTTGAGGATATTTGATGATATGTAACCATCAGCGGAAAGAGATCAAAGGGTGGAATTTCCAGTGCTAGGTCATGCATTTTAAAGGCAGATGCACCTTAAAGAATTTCAAAGACTGGGATGGAAGCAGCTGGGCTCCATGAGAGGCATTGTCTTCTACCTCAAGAAAGGTGAGGAAGCAAACAGTCCTTCCCTTCAGATCATCAGGAAAAGGGAATTAGGACCCTGAACTCTAGCCTCTCAGGTACTTAAAGTTAACTGAAGGACCATTGATCCATCTAAGAAGGCAGCACTACCTGACAAAGCTGTGATATAATTTATGCTACTTTCAGTTTTTCTTGATGTATCCATAGGTAAAAATTAAGAGAATACTACAAAAAAGAATTTGGGGTATGTATTTCACTTATGTTTATTTATTTATTTGTGTGTGTGTGTGTGTGTGTGTGTGTGTGTGTGTGTGTGTGTGTGTGTGTGTGTGTTGGGCAGGGTGTTATGTGCACAACAACTCCATGAGTACAAATTTCAGGGAACTACTTAGGAGGGTTGGTTCTCTCTTTTTATCATATCAGTCCTGTGGTTAGGACTCCAATAATTAGTCAAGGTGGCAAACACCTTTATCCCCTGAGTCATTCACCAAGTAACCCAAAATAATCTTAATATAAAATGATATTAAGTATATTTTCTATGTTACCGCATTAGATTTGATGTTACTAACACACATTTTTTTTTTTTCGAGACAGGGTTTCTCTGTGTAGCTTTGTGCCTTTCCTGGAACTCACTTGGTAGCACAGGCTGGCCTCGAACTCACAGAGATCCGCCTGGCTCTGCCTCCTGAGTGCTGGGATTAAAGGCGTGCGCCACCACCGCCCGGCACGCACATTTTTAAGCAATGTAGGATGCTCTCAGAGAAAATTTCATGACAAAATAGAGGACCAAAGTCTAGACTTAACTACTGAATGGAGATGCCTCATGTGATACTGATGAATACACTATTTAATTTCAGTGTTAGTGATTAGAGTAAGTCCTTGAGCATGCTAAGCTGACCACTGCTGTTTCCTCAGTCCTGATGATTGTATTTTTGTCCTCAGGCCTGACTGATTTGTTAAGAGGAATTCTGGAAAGTTTCAAGGACATAAAAAGCTAGAGTCATCAGAGGAGGGAGTCCCAATTGAGAGAAGAATACCCCGTAAGAGCAGGCTGTAGAAAAGCCTATTGAGCACTTTCTAAGTTAGTGATTGATGCTGGAGGATCCAGTCAATTGTAAATGGTGCCATTCCTGCCTGGCAGTCCTAGGTTCTATAGGAAAGCAGGCTGAGCAAGCCCATGGGGAGCGAGCCTTTAAGTAGCACGTCTCCACAGTCTCCACATCAGCTCTTGCTTCCATATTTCTGTTGTGTTTGAGTTCTTACCCTGAATGCCTTCAATGAAGAATTATGATGTAGAAATATAAGCCAAATAAAACCTTCCCCCACAAGTATCTTTGGTCATGGTGTTTCATCACAGCAGTGGTAATCCTAACTAAAACACCGCCTCAAGAAAATAAGGCTGAAAATGATAAGCAAGGGCACACAACATCCTCCTCTGACCTAGTCACACATAAGCATGAGCATGTGTACTCTAAACACATATGGACAACAGATACACCATACATGCACATGTATATGTACACATAAAGGCACAAAATAAAATAAACTTGTTAAACATGACTTTTTCCTATTAATTTCAATGAGTAGTCCTGTTACCTTTTCCTTTGTCTAAGCCAAAAACAGGACTGTCAACTGAATGTGTTGCCTGTTTCCCTTCAAACCCATTCCTAGGTCTCTGATTGAGATGTGTGTGTGAGTGTGTGTGAGTGTGTGTGTGGGGGGTGGTATTCTTTTCAATTGTCTTTTAGGTTATATTCTTGGAATCCTGCTGAAGTTGGCAAACTATTTGAGCCGTTTTTGTATTTTTTCCCTTTATTATCTTTGTAGAAAGACTAGCACTCAGTCTTGTTTTGTCTTCAGGCTCTGTGTACTAATGGTACAATTTCTAAGAGCCAAACCACAGTGAACCCATAAAACTTGTCTTAATGGGATTTTGCCTTGTGCACCATCTGTAAGTAGGTAGGGGGTTTCCACAATACTTCATTACTGTGATGTTTAGGTGAGTGTCATAGGTTCTCTTTGGCCTCAAGCTTTATGGGATCCTTTGAGCACTGGGGAATCCTCAGTGGATGCCCATGTGTGTACAAGCATTTGCATGCACAGCATGATCACTTGCGTCAGCAGTTTTGAACATAAAGAATGCATCCTTGCTGTAAGTTTTGTTCATCTTTTGTTGTTTTCTTCCTTTGCACCTATTGGTGCTTTTGATGCAAGGACAATCCGATCTAGAAGCACAGAAGTAACCACAGATGCCACACCAGAAGTGTGCTGACGGCACCATCTGCTTTCTGCTATTCTCTCTGGTCATTGATTTCTTGGGAGATTTTCTTCAAACTGGTTGGGACAATCTTAACGCATGTTGAGTGACATATGGTGTGCTTTCCCAGTACTGATTTTGGCGTGCTTTCATGGGAAGAGCAAGGGATGAGAAAACAAAAGGCCATATTGAGAAATCTGGACCTGTTTCCTCGATAGACAGTCAGGCATCCTTCCTGTCCTTGGTTTCCTAGTCTGTAAAATAAGGACAGATTTTTTAAAGGATGGCTCAGAAGGGCTTTGATGAAGGAGAAAACATTAAAAATACTCTGTATGTGATGAGGGGCTGTGTAAAAATACATCATAATCATATATTTTCTTAGTTTTTTAAAAAATGTATCTATATCATTTCTTTGTGTTCAGAAGAAAGGCATCTCCCACCTAAGTCATAGTGATATTTGCACAACTTTTGTGAACAGTACTTATGAGCTCCTAGATTGTGCGTGTGTCTTTCTGTCTGTGTATGCATGTGTGTGTAATTTGTGTGTGCATGCATACGTGTACATGTATATGCATATGTGTGTATGATGTGGAAGTTTGATGTTTGTGTGCACTTATGTGTGTGTGGATGTACGTGTGTGTTTTAAACTTATTTTATTTGTGTATATTTGCAAGAGTCTGTGTGGATGTATGTGCACATGTGTGTGGGCACCCATGGTGGGAATCAGAGCCTTTGATGTTATAGTTACAGGTGGTTGTGAGTCTCCTCTGCCTTCATGCCGGGAACCAAAGTTAGGTCTTCTAGAAGGGCAGCAAGTATATTGAACCACTGAGCCATCACTCCAGCTGTGACCCTGTTTGACTATTGAGAAACTTTATTTTACTTTGAAATATCATCATTCAACAGTGACTTCCTATGAGAGCAAAAGTATATAAGATAAAGGAATTAGTGCAATGAGAGGGAAGCCAAAGGGAATGAGGAGGGAAATGGAACATAGAGAAAAAGATAAAAGAATTTATGGATATAAAATTTAGAAGGGGCTGGAGTGAAAGCTCAGTTGTGGAGACCCTGGATACTCATAAAAAGAACCTGGATTTAATTCCCAACACCTCCTTGACAGCTCACAAGCACATTTAACTCATTTCTAGGGAATCCAAGGTTCTCTTCTGGCTCTAGATGGCACCTGTAGACAAACAGCGCAAAAACATGTATGTAGTACACACATAACACACAAAAATAATGAAATAAATAAAACTTTGAAGTTAGGAGAATGCCAGGCGGTGGTGGCGCACGCCTTTAATCCCAGTACTCGGGAGGCAGAGCCAGGCGGATCTCTTTGAGTTCAAGGCCAGCCTGGTCTACAGAGCAAGATCCAGGACAGGCACCGAAACTACACAGAGGAAACCCTGTCTCAAAAAACCTCCCCCCAAAAAAGGAGAATGTATATGTATATTAACAATCTTAAACATAACATCTGTAGATGTCAATATTTAGAGAAAAAAATCAACACTTTCTGTAACAAGACAAAGGATAGTAGAGGAGAGAAAGCTGTTTTCTTTTTCTACACATAACTCCTTGGCTTGGATTCCTATTGTTCTGATATAATATTTTTCTCATAATATCTTTGTGGATTCATGAATGTAGTGCAAAAATGCTTGCTGTGTTAGTAACTTGCCAGTTCCTCCACCTTCTCCTCTGCTCTTCTTTATTCTCCTTCTCATCCTCCTTTTTCTCTTCTCTCTCCATCTCTTCTCTTATTGTTTCCTAATCAATCAATGCCTTATTAAATCCCCACTGTTTCTCAGGACTAATACATTCCCTACTGCCTGGGTATGATATGCACATGCATACGTACATATATTCATATATATATATATATATAATATATAAATATTTTAATTTTGTTTTACTTAACAAATTATCCAGAACCATAATGAAAGATAGTCCTGATAATTTCTCACATGAACATTGCAAATAACAAATTAGATAGCAAGATATTTCATAATCCTGAGATCAGAGGCAATAGGCCATTGGCAATGCAAAGAACCTAGCCAGTGAAAAATAATGACCTAAACATTAAAAAATAAAAGTTTTGTCAATCTATGTGACTCTAAGAGCTCTAACATAGGAGTTGATCTCTGTAACCAAGGAGCATTGTGTTATTCTTGTACTCTCCAATTCATACTAAATTCTCTTCATGCTATTTCTCTTTCATAGTAGAGACTAATTATTATAGAAAGGTTCTCCGATCACTGAGATATTTTTCTGGAAGGGTTCACATTCAAAGTAGCGGAACTTTGAACTGCAATTTTTCTTTCTTAGAAAAGTGGGAATTTTTCTAATTTTTCTTTCTTAGAAAAGTGGGAAAATTCTCTTCTATTGAGACTTTCCGAAGAGCTATGGATGGGACAGAAACTTGCTGTCACCTACCTGTAAGCCTCATAGGCTTCTTTCATTCCCACTGGTCAAACATCCCACAGAAAGGTATTTGTTCTGTATACTCTGTTCAAGTAAGGCCATTGGACTAAGTGTCCATGAATATGAATATGAGTGGAAGTAATGAGCATATATGGTATCTTTAAAGAAAGGGAATTCATGTTTCTACTGAATTTGGTCTGACATTTATCTTTTTTCATAATTGAACTTCAGTTTTCCTTTGTAAAAGGAAAGTTTGCACTTATCAAAATTTACAAGCAAGTTATGAATACCTGATGTTTTCTGATAACATTCTCAACCAACTCATGCATCAGGAGCAAGAAAGCAGTATGGGCAAATTTTATAGTATATTAAACATATTTTAAGTCCAATTACTTTTTTTTATAGTACATTGAGCTTTTTTGTTCTTTTTTTTTTATTTATTTTGCAATACAATTCAGTTCTACATATCAGCTTTACCTTAAGGTTTCATTCTTTTCATGGTAGATCACATCTTCTACCAAAGAAGAAAGGAGCTCATTTCACACACACACACACACACACACACACACACACACACACACACACACACACACACACACATCTATCTATCTATCTATCTATCTATCTATCTATCTGTCTGGGAAATACCACAAAAATACATTTTAAATGACAGAATTTCATATATTCAGATATTCAGTTGAAATCCACTTGGAGAAGTGGTTGTTAACATCTACATATTCCTTAATTTTTGAAAACCTGATTTTTGTATTCTAGTTTTAAATATCAAGTCAAAATGCTAATTGTAACAGAAAGTCAACACAATAGCATTAAATCCATCTAATTAGCATATTTTAAATGTCCTTGAACTGTCATCAAGCTTTTACTCTGAAAATTATATCAAGGTCACCAGTTAGTACTCAAAGAAATTTATTTTCTGAAATAACTATCCCATTATACTGCTTATAATCTTCCAGTCACTATACATTATATGTGGTTCCTGTGTTTCTAAGCAGACATTCTATTTTTCCTTACACTATCTACAAATTGGTTGATAGTGGTAGAGGCTGGTCATTTGCTTTAGCATAGTCATGGGAATCGGATTTTACAGATTTGACTACATGGAATAATTAAAGGAAGATAAATAGAATGGAGGTTTGAAAAAGAGAGAAGTGCTCATTATTATTTGAAAATGTATTGCTAAAATTAGCCTCAGGTATTAATAATTGCATTCCTTCTAGGACATCATATTTTAAAATAATTATGTGCAGGGTTTTGATCCATTGGCATACTAGCAGTGTCTATTATGGTGATTGAAAACCGACAGATAAATCCCTTCAGTTACAAGGTGTTGACTGGATCAGAGACTAATGATATAAATAAATAAAGCAGGAGAAAATTCTGAGCCCAGCGTTAGTGTCAGAATCAATGAATTACCCTTACCTGACACTGATCAGCGCCTAGAAATTCTGGCTTTAAAAACTCATTCATGACGTTTCGGAGAAAGGGCATGGAAGTTCCACTCTGAATTCCAAGTTTACGTGTTTCCTTTCTCTACTTAACTCTAGTATGAATGTTATGGGCTTAAAATATATATGACATAGATCATCCTACACAAGTGATGCTGTGCTGAGAAATAATGTCTTCCAGGAGTGCCTGAGACATTGATAAAGCTCTGATTGATTCAGCAGCATCCACTTCGCAGGCTCCTCCACTTCTCAGAGTGACTTCATGTTAAATGGAAAGAGAAAACTTGATTCTGCAGTGAAGTCTTGTAGATGTAACCAACCGTCTTATTAAATAAGAAACACAGAGCCAATTCAGAGAAGAAAGCCAAGAGGTCAGAGCCTTACCCTTCCTGCTTCAGCCAAGAGAGCTCTCCGAAAGGAGCTACTTCCTGTGTGTTTGTCTTTATAGCCTTTCTGTTCTGCCTTCTCATTGGTTGTAAACCCATGCGTCGTCACTGCCTGTCTGTAAAGACTTCCAGGTCTTCTATGGTTGGGATTGAGATTAAAGGCTTGTGTCTCCAATGCTGGCTGTATCCTTTTACACACAGAGATCTACCTAGCTCTGTCTACCAAGTACTGGGATTAAAGGCGTGCGCCACCACTGCCACACTCTTGCTATGGCTCTAATAGCTCTGACCCCCGGGCAACTTTACTTATTAACATACAATTAAAATCACATTTCAGTACAAATAAAATACCACCATAAAGTCTTATGAGGATTTAAACAAACCTGGGTCTCTACCCTTGTCACCCATAAGATTTCTTCAGAAATTCCATTAAGGCTATGGTAAGTGTAGTAATAAGTAGTATATACCGTGTACACACACACACACACACACACACACACACACACACACACACACACACACACACTTCAAACATATATGTAGCTACCAGAGTATAGCCTATAATGGAAGACATTGAATTAGGGACCAGAGATCTGTTCTGTGATCAGAGACTTCACATTAGAATTTTTAGATCTTACTGTCTCATTTGAAAATGTCAGTTTGCCATAATTTCAGGTCACTAAAACATGTATGATGAATTTCCCTTAGGTCATTACAGGAATTTGCTTTTATGGTGTGCTTTTTTAGGAGACATAGCAACCATTTTCTCAAAATTCTCTGCTTGAGATTTGTATGTGTATCTAGAGTGGGCAATTTAAGAATGTCAGTCTGCCACCAGATATTTCCAACTGGGAAGAGATGAACAGAATCAGGTCTTATAAATGAGCACAAGCCAGCTGGAGTCAGCACACTTCTGTCCCATGAAAAAATTATAAAAGATAATACCCTATAGTATGACTTACAGAAAGCAAATGCCATGAATTCTTCATGGAGTGATGTGTATGTAAAAATTCTATAGGTGTGTCCTGTATCCAAGTCAGAGAAACAAAGGCTGCATCAGAACTATCAGTACTAATATAGTATCCATATAACATTCTGTACAACAAACATTGTCCTTTCTCAACTATGTGTGTGTAAGAATAAATGTATTTGTATATGTGCACATGAGTATGATATGAATTTGCAGTGTATACACTTGTGGAGACCACTGAAGAAGTTGTTTATGTCGCCCCTACTTTATTCCCTGGAGACAGGGTCTCTTCCTGAACATGAGCTAGGCTGACAGCTAGGAAGCCCCAGCCATCGTCCTTGTTCCTCCCTACCCCTGACACACATCCATGCATACTGTAGCAGGGCTGGAGATGCACATGTAGATATGCCAGGTTTTTTACATTGGTATTGGGTATTTGAACTGTGGTTCTCACTGAACTGGATCTCCACCCCGTCATTCTGTGTTTTGATGGAAAAAAAGCAACAACAAAAAGGAAAAATGAGATGACTTAAATTCTTAATTTCCTTAAATATGCTCAGTGTTAAACATCCTGAATTAAGCATAAGTTCACTAAAAATAGAAAAGAATATGTGAGCATTAACAATACAATTAACTTGATTGTGTAGATACTCATCAGTATTTAAGAAAAAGATAAAAGGAAGACAAAACCAGCCTTGAGTAGCTAGGTACTCAAGCTATTAAGTAATGGGAACTATTTCTTTCAGGTCAAATTCCATACTGTATGTGACAGAATACTGTTTTCACACTTCATTTTCTTGTTCAGGTGACTGATGAATTTCCAATTCAAAGGGTGATATATACTGGTTACATCTATCTATCTATCTATCTATCTATCTATCTATCTATCTATCTATCTATCTTAATCAGTATGTTCAGTGACAAAAATGACACAGAAAGGCATTCAAAGCACAGTGTGGGAGCAAAGACCGAATAGAAATAAAAACAGATGGTTTGGCTTGGTCAATTTATTGCCTGACTTTATAGGAAAATTTCATTCACAGCATGTTTTTCTAGATAATCTACTAAAATTTAACTCTGTAACTCCCAGCTCTAACTGCCATACACAGGACAAAGTTATCCACAAAATTTTCAGCTGATGTACCTTGACTTTCGGTCTTTCTCCATAACAAGCAAAAAAAAAAAAAAAACAAAAAAAAAAAAACTAAAGAGGGGTATAGGCTTTTTAAAAAAATGCTACTAGGAACAGTGCTCCACTAAGACATTTTTTTCTCTGTCATTTATCTGTCACAGCATCATGGAAGATATGATACCAGAACCAGCATGAAAAGACTCAAATTTTAATCTATAAGTGAAAATGTCTTTTTTGTCTTTATTAAGAAATTTTTTATTCATTTTACATACCAACCACAGATCCCCCTCTCTTCCTTCCTTCTGCTCCCCTCAGTCTACCTCCCACCAACCCTCCCCCCATACCTTCCTCCAAAAAGGTAAGGCCTCCCATAGGGAGGCAGCAGAGGCTAATACATTTAGTTGAGGCAGGTCCAAGCCCCTCTCCCTGCGTCTAGGCTGAGCAAGTCATCCCACCAAAGGTAATGGGCACCAAAAAGCCAGCTCATACACCAGGGATAGATTCTGATCCTACTACCAGGGGCCCCCTTAGCAGACTAAGCTACACAACATCTCACTTATGTAGAGGGCCTAGTCCAGTCTCTTGTTTTTAAGTTTATTTCTGCTTATGCATTAAATAATTTTTGTTTCAGTTTTATATGAGATGATATGTTGATTGTATTTGATGCAATAATAATTATTTATGTTTTATTTATGTGTTTGTGTGACATGAGTGTAGTGCTCATGGAGGCCAGAAGAGGGTATCATAACTGTCTGAACTGGAGTCACGGGTGGTGATGTGCAGCCCAATATTGGTGCTGGAAACTGAATTCTAGTCCCCTGCAAAAAACAGCAAATGTTTTTAACTGCTGAGGTGTATAGCCACACCCCACTTCTCTACATATTTAAGACTATACAAACCTAATACCATTTATGCAGATTCTTGTATCTGGTCATCCTTTATGAGAATAGGATACTCAAAGAACGAGTGCTTTTCCTTATAATTGGGAGGCTTATAATTGATTCATTTTACTTTGGTAATATTCTTCAGAGTATTTTTCTCTCCCCAATATTTTAAAATAAATCTATTGATGAGCTTTGCCTTCCTATCTGTACCATTTCACTAAACAATTTATAATGCAAATTTTCTATTCAACAAGCAGCACACACCAGTTGTTCAACAACTGCTATTCTTCCAGTCCTCTGTTGTAAAAGTCCATCTGATTGGCAGGTGTTAGAGATGGTATAAGCATTAGTCTTGATTCTTAGGCCAATATAAATAAAAAGCTTCCTTTGGCCCTCTCTTCTCAAGTTAGGTATCTGGTAAGCACATTATATTGACCTCATTCTAGAAGTTGTGACAGATTATTCTGATATACCTAAATTTCAAAGACAAAGAATGTAAATCATCTTCTGCCTCAAAACATAACATTTCTTTCAGAACAGTTTTACTGACAGAACAGCACATGTGTCTTTAGGAGGGACACCTTCATGGCAGTGTCTTACTGCTTATAAGCTTGCTTTGTGATACATGATTTGACTATTGAAAATCTTGTCTGTGAGAGTCAATGAGCTGCATTTAATTGAGCCATCTCTGTACAAAATGAGATACTACATTCTCAGCATCCTATTTCCCCTCACATTTGATGAAATATTCAAAAAACATAACATTTAAAGACTAAGCAAGTCTTTTTACAGGAAGAGGTTTTGGATACCAATGTATAATTGGATAATTGAATGCAAGCAGGGGCACAAATATAAAAGTGTTTATCTTTTTGAAAGATGACAATATTCTTTAGTGTATAAGTGAATAAATAAATTTAAGGAGGAACAAATACTAAATGTTTGTAACTATTCTAAGTTTACTTTTTTTTGTTTAGATCTGTATGAGTGTTTGCCTGACATATGTTTGTGCTCCATGTGTATATGGCACCCACAGAGGGAAGAAGAGGGCATCAGTTCCCCTTGGAACTGAATTTAAAGATTGTTGTTATCCAACTTGTGGTACTGGAAACTGCACCTGAGTTCTCTGCAGGAGCAACAAGTGCTCTTAACCACTGTTCAAGTTCACCAATCTCCTCTAACTATTCTAATTTTAAATAAAATTTCTCATGTTCAGCATCTGTTTCTTTTATGTACTCGTTGTGTGTCTACAGGTTTAGCCTAGTCTCTATCATTGCTATACAGTGATTTAGTATCAGAGATGCAAGCAAGGGCATTACCAGTGTTGGAGAAAGAGCAAGAGTATATAGTTTGCACACTAACCTCGTGTCCTATATAAGGTTGTGGTTGTTAAAGTACACATTATTTATCTCTCAGACGCTGTAAATATCACACATTTCTTCAAAGGAAATTCATGAGAGGAACAGAATATTATACTGTAAAATTATGGCTCATTTGAACCATTAGAGTTCCACTGAATAATTTTTTGTGTGTTGACATTTACTTGAAACAGGTCTTTAGTTAATTATGTTTTTTCTATTACATATATTTATTTCATATTTTTATAGGGTTAAATAACCAAATACTTTTAAATTTTCAGAGTTACATAACTTAGTGAACTTACTTAAATTATACACAAACGTTGCAGAGTGTCTATATAATCATCACATACAATAATGTTTAGAAAAACAAACACACAGCTCAATCAGGCTTTATACAGAATTTCAATACCTACTGAGTGCTTTCCATTTTGTCCTCTCCAGAACTGGGGCAAATTCTCAATAAAAAGAGCTCAGACAGTTGTTTTAGGTTTGGGGATTAGAATTTGACTTGTTTATTGAAGGAAATTGAGTTAAGCGTGAAAATAGAAGATGAGACAAAATAAACAAAAATTTTAAATGAGCTATATGGGAAATACAATTTCAATGATAAGACCAAAGGAAAGGAAAAAGACAAAAGCAAAGAAAAGTGGTGACATTAGCAGCAGGCCATATAAACAGGCTGCATGTGCTTTGCAAGCATCTTCCATAAATTGAAATATATTTCACTAATTCCCAGACAAAACACAGCTATAAATTAAGCACATTCAGAATTCATTCAAATAAGAGTTCCATGATGAAGCAGTAAGGTTTAGAGATAATTATTGTTTAGCTCCCTGGAGAAATTAAATAAATAAATATATATTTCTGATGCTTAAATTTCTGGGCTAACATTTCTTTGCAATAAAAATTCTATTAAACAGAGCATTTCAGCCAAATTTTACCAAAAATGAAACACGCATATTTTATTGCAAAATTTCTCTGCCCAAGAGGTTCATTCTGAGTTAGGGGATGATGTTTGTGAGTGTATTTATATTATGGTACATTGGGAAGGCGACCAATGCCAAAAAGCCAGAGCTTTCTTTCAGTTTCTTCATCTATATGTTTATGATATTTAGGATGTGGTATAATTTGCACACAATTCTCACACCAGTTGGGGGAACACTATGCATTGGACCAGAGAATGCAGCTTATTTGTGGAATGTCTGCATTGCATGCACTGTGCACAAAGCACTGGATTCCATTCCCAACTCTACATAAACCAGACCTGTAACCCCAGCATGAGGGAGCTGGAAGCCAGGGCATCAGAAACTTAATTTTGTCTTTAGCTACATATAATTTTGAAATCCTGTGTTAAATGATGTTTTATTTCAAATACACACAGAGAGAGAGAGGGGGGGGGGGAGGGAAGGAGAGAGAGAGAGGGAGAGGGAGAGGGAGAGGGAGAGAGAGTCTCACACAGATCTGTTACATTTAACTGAAATCTACTCTTTGCTGTTCATTTGAATGGTACTGCCATCCACTCATTTTTTTTTTAAGTCAGAAACAGGAGCATCACCCTGAAGGTCTTTATCCTCTTTCTTCGTGGATGATTCTCTGCAGCAGAGGTCACATGTGCCTTCCATACATTTCTGTTTCTCCCATGTCTGTCTACACTCAGGGATGTTACTCCCCATGCTGTACCTGGACTGTTTCTGTATCATTTTGCTGGTATCTCTGATTTTGGTCTTAGTATCAACTCAGCTTCTCTGTGAAGTCAACAGTGTACCCTCTGTGTTAGCTGTGCTTGCCTCCCAGGTTCATGCCTTCCTTACCCTGTTAAGTACACTCAGCCATGCTAACTCTCTTTCTCAAGCAGTCTTTCCTGCTTCTGGCTGACAGCGTGCCTAGAGTCACCTTTGATTCCCCTCTCACATGTGTTCTCGTGCATGTCCTTCAGACAACTTTCTCCAATCCCCTTTCGATGTCTCTACATGGGGCTTCTGTGTAGCCATTCACTCCAAATTGAAGCATTTTAATAAGGATCAGGATGTAAAGAAAACCTAGAGGTCTAGAGAAATCCCTGGAACTCACAGGACTCACTAGGTTTCTGTCAAAATGTGTATGAGCAGTAACAACATTAGAATCATCATTGGAGCATTATGCAAGCTGTGTAAAGAGCTCCAGGGATGGAAGTTTCATGAGTCTTCACTCACACCAGGAGGGCATTTTGACTATGCAGCAACCTTTCAGTCACTGCTGTTGAAAGTAACCCCTCATTAGCTCTATTTAAGCTACTTCAGTGAAGTCACTAGTTTACTGAGTTAGAGCTGGGTTCTTTATTGACCATCTCCCCAGGAAAAGTCACACAATGGGGCTTCTGTGGTTCAACAGTTCTTTCCTCTTAACATGTAGGGCATCAAATTAAATTATCAGCAATTATCACTTACTCAACAATACTGAGCATTCTCTGAAGGGACACACTGGCCTTGCTCCGAGCTGTGAACCAACTGATTTTCCTAATGCTGAAGAAGTATTAAGTTTGTTACCAATACTGATAGTTAGTGAGCAGAGCAGATATATTATGGGAATAAACATATTTTATAACCATGCAAGTGTGATATGTTCTCTACAAACAAGGACCAGAAGCAACCAAAGGCAAGGGGAACGTGATGGTGTAACACGTCTTCAGTGTTTTCCTAAAGGCAGGATTATTCTTATTCTCTGAAAATGTGAACAATAAGAAATTCAGGGCTGGTGAGATGCTCAACAGGTAAAAGCTGCTCTTCCAGAAGACCTGGGTTCAATTCCCAGCACGTACATGGCAGTTCCCTATTGTCTGTAAGTACAGTTCCAAGTTTTCAGACATCTTAACACTAATGAACATAAAATAAAACTAAATAAATATAAAAAGTTTAAACTGCAAAAAAAATTTAAATATATTCAGTTGGGAAACTAAGACATTCTCTTCCAGATCTCACCAGAGTTTATTTTATAAGGACTGTGAGGGAACTGTGCTGAAAGCGAGGAGAATCATCTCCATAGTGAGCTGAGAAACAATCAAAACAGTCTATTTGGAGATTATGTTTTTATATTTGACAGGAAATCTGCATCTAGGAAATCACAACAATACAGTTCTCTAAATAAAACCTGAAAAGGACAACACCAGAGACATGCCAGTGTGGATGGGGGTTTCCATAATCCTCCCCCACACACACAGATAAAGCACTGCAAGCAATTGATGGTTTCTGAGGGAGGGTGAACCACTCTTTTCCAAGGATGAGCCCCCTGATAGTCCAGTCCTGGAGGTCAGTCCTAAACACTTATGGGCCACAATAAATGAACATAGCAGATTGTATTGTTTAACACAATAATAAGTAACAATTAAAATATCGAAAATTAAATAATAAGATGTCATGAATTTGAGAAGGAGTTTGGGGACGCAGGAGAATTGAATGAAGTGGTAAGAGGGAATGATGGTTAATACAGTATTTATACACAGAATTCTTAAAATAGTTAATTTTATATGACAGAGGAATATTTACAAATATTCTTCAGCTCAGGTATAAGAAAGGAGGTGACAGTCATGGACTTGTACAGAGATAGTCAGAGAAATTTACATAACACCCTAGGGATTATATGAGGCAACCCATTTTGTAAACAAAAAAAATTACCCTGGGCAGTTGTGACCTAGAATTAAGTATTTGAAAACTTGAATTCAAGATTAAGGCGGTAACAGGTTTCAACAACACCATGGACGTAATAAATGTCAAGGTAAGAAAAATACCTAATAAGGGTATAAACCAACATAATTACTTAAGAGTTTTCCTTCAATCCTTTAAAAAGAAGATAGAATATTACAATAACCTCACTCCAGGGAAATTGTTCATAAAAGTAAAGTAATTAATATATCTAAATTACACTCTTTATGTTTTCCTGAGGAACAAGAGTCATATGAATGTACATTTATTGGTCTCAGAGTAACAACTTTGTCAGTGTGGAAACAATTGTTTTGCAAATGCCACCGTCATAAAAGGCATCATGTTTTATTTTAATAGGATGGAAATGGCCTTGGAAGGTAGGGGCAATACTGGTGGAAATGAAGAGTAATCAACTGTAGCATATGTACAATGCACTTGGTATCAGAAAAAATAGTACTTATGGTATAATACAGAATATTAATTTTTTCCACTCAATAAAAAGCACCAGAAATTTCAATAAAAACTTACATTGGGCATTTGAAAAAGACCTGTATATCTGTAATGCACTAATCTTATGTATTTTATAATGAAACTCAAAATTAGAAAAGAGGATTAAAGATACTGACTTTTGTAAATGGAAAACAATTAAAAAGCAAAATAAAATATGTCAAGCACTCAAATTTTGTGCAAGTGAAGAAAAATAGACATATAATTTTTGCATTTGCTCATTTATTTTTGTTTGTGATTTCTGTGTGTGTGCATCACAGAGTATGTGTGGAGGTCATAGGACAACCTGCAGGAGTTGGTTTTCTCCTCCCATTTTGTGAGTCTGATGTCATTGCACTAAGAGACAAGCACCACCTTCATCGAAGCAATTTCACTACAGCAGTGTGTGTGTGTGTGTGTGTGTGTGTGTGTGTGTGTGTGTGTGTGTATGCTTTTTAAGAAGCAACACCCGTTGCTTTTTAAGAAGAGATTCAAAGAAGGTAAATTTTATAATCAGAGCTATAAAATACAGCAAAACTGGTTAATAAAGTTAAATTCATTCAAGAGTAGAGCAATAACTGCATCCATAATTAAGAAATTATAACTTAAAAATCAACATATCCATTCTTATCTTCCCTCCAAAATAAGGATTTTTCTGAAAATAGCAATAATATTTCAACAGCTTAATGTCTACTTAAAAAACCCACTGTCGTGTCATTCAAGTATGACTTCTTGTCAAGGTTCCTAAATACAGGCCGATAGTGTGTAGTCTCATATATAACATGCACAACTTCCTTCCTTAAAAGTGAAATTTTCCCTAGATGTAAATGCTTTTGTGTGTAATGGATGGTGTGCAGATGCTGTCACATGACCTTTCGGGAAACTGAGGCTTGGGGAGATATGTATTAAGTACAGATAGGACTCTTTAAAGTAACAAACTTCCTATCCTGATGCCCCCATTTGCACCATCTTGACACTATAGTGGTGAATTTAAATAAAAGTAACCATTTAAAATATAAAAATGATTCTTATTTTCATGGAAATATGTACATTTCCTCCCACTATGTTTGTAAGTTAGCCGGCAGAGTAAATATGAAATCAGAACTGAGACTTTAGAGTAAGGAGAAAAAAGTGGACTGGTAACAACCAGGGCTGAAGAGCCCTTCACATCAAGAAACGCTCATCTACACTGAATGAATGTACAAAAATACTGTTTCTGAACTCTTGTAAAATGTTTCATAATGAAATAATTACTACATTGTTAAGTTCAGTAAAGGATGAAATAAAGCCAAATATAAAACACTTAAAGCCTGATCAATTCGTTTTTAAGATTTTTTTTTGTAATGATGATTTCATGTGTGTGTGTTTAGAGAGAGTATGTGCACATGAGTGGAGGCCCCTTGGAAGCTTAAAGAGGATGTCAGGTCCCCTAGAGTCAGTATACAGGTAGTTATGAGCCACCCTGTGTGGATGTTGGGAACCAAACTCTGCTCCTGGGAAGGGGCCCTGCAGGCTCCAACTGCTGAGACATATCTCCAGCCTCAAGCCTTTACCAACCCTTTAGACTTGTAACAGATGTTACAAATTTTACAAACTCATAGAGTAAGAAATTTCTCTATAACTCCTAAATTATACAACATAAAATAGAAATAATTTGTCCCTATAAAGTTTTATTGAACTTTTAAAATGCCGTTTGAAGCAGCATTCAGTAGATGAGAACTTATTTATGTGTCGTTATTCAAAAAATATCCTCTCTGCCAAATGAGGTCCACCTGTTAGGCACAGGTGGAAAAGACAAAAAAGCACCCCTTTCCTTTTCTTGAAATGATTTCAGTACAAGCAGGAAGATCTGAAAGGAAAGACAATTATGAATTATAAATGAAACGTAATTGATGAGTAAATGAGTCCACAGTTCTGGATGCAGAGAGAGATTTCAAATTCCATTTCTGTTCACAGAATTTCAAGGAAGAAGGAAAAAAATGAAACTATTAAAATGCTAAGTGCCCTTGTCAACTGAAAATCAACAGGAAGAATGCTGAAATGATAAGATGACGGTAATACACAGCAACAGAAAGAAAGCTAATATTTATTTGAATGTACTCAAAGATCCCAAGGCTATACTGTGAGATGTTATGTCCCTTCTCTCATTTAAGAAGCCCCATAGCCAACTGCTTCTAATTCTCCATTACAGAGATGAGAAAGTTAAGAACTAAATTAGATAGACAGTGTAACTTGCATAGAATAATAATGACAGTAAGTGAATGTGCATGGAACTGAAGTCAAATATTCTATAGAGAAGACATAATAAAGATGATGTAGAAGTGGAGAAATGAGGAATTGCTGCATTGAGCTATAATTTACCAATAGCCAATGTTGTGTGGAATAGTTGAGACTTAAGTTTGATAACTCATTCTTGTATGATGAAGGAATCAATTTATACATATAATGGTATACAAGCTCATTTTGTAAACAGACACAAGAAAGATGGGTAGACATTTTACAAACAACTGCATACATGCATCCATACTGCAACAAAATTCTAATTTTTATAAATTATTATAGAGGGTAGATGTTCGAAAAAAATTGTGGCAAAATACTAGACCGCTGACCACAGTGTCATGTTACTGACTTTAAAAGTTTTGTATTTAACTATAATTCTTAGATATGAAAGAACTGGCACACACAGTATGTCAGAAACCAAGCAGTCAAAATGAAAGGTGGCTGTTCCCATCAAACTAAATTAGAAGTTTCTGAAATATAACAACCTGTTTACCTTACACACTCGCCTGAACCACTTTAATTGCGTGCTCGACTCTAGACTTTTAGAATTTTTTACTGTTTCCATTTTTTTTTTTCACATCCTCAATCTGTTTTATACACAATAGACTAAAGGAGGAAGTTTTGTTTGCAGGAAGAGATAAGATTCTCAAAAACTGTTAAAGTTTCAAGACACATGGGGAAAAGCCAAGATCTCATGTCACAAAATAGAAAAAAATATGTCACCGAAAAGCATGAGCATGTGGTTTGTCCTTTTCTATGTGTTTCTTCTAGGCAATATCGTTGATATTGCAAGAAAGGAGCTTTATATTGAGAGATGATGACAAATCTGCACAGGGGGCATGGTCTTATTGTCCCCATAAATCCTATTTGCCACTTAATTAGACTGAAGATGTGTGTAGACTGCATAACTGAATCCACTTGAGCTTTGTCAAGTGAAGAGTAATTAATGTCTTTGCATTTTATTCTTTCCTTCTTGAAGTCTATTGGATCTGTTTGTAAAGGAAATTTAATAATCTTATATTATTCAGACACACTTTATTTTAGGGTGTCTCATATTTTTCATTTATCTGACTTTCATTTCCAGTAGAGCTGGTCAGAAGGACTTCATTTTCAATCAATTCCTGGGTCTGATTATGATTTTGCAGGTGTTATACAGTAACTTAATAATAGTTCTTAGTTGGCTAAGTCACTGGAGCTAATTTAGAGTGGAAGTGTATATGTAATAATATATTGCTGCTCTACTGGATTTCAAAGGAATTCATTATGATTAATAACATTACAATAGCATTTGGAGGAAGTTATAATGAATTGCCACAAGTTATAAGGCCTCATTGAATAATTTTAATCTTACTACATTTAAATATTGAACCATAAGTAAATTAAGAAGTTCTTAATAATGAAATTTGAAACTTATAATAATACTATTAATCATCACTAGATTTTTGTACATTATATAGAAAAGGATTTATGATATTTGATAGATTTTATTTAAAATATTTTACTTATTTTGATTGAATGGTGTGTATGAGGTTTGGAGCTTGTGGTGAATATGTCCTTATAAAAGCCTACTTTGTTTCTCATGATTGATAGACATAATCCTCCCATTGCATAGTTCATATTTACTCTCAAATTTAGCTACTTCCCACAAGTCAAATGAAATAAAGTGATTTGAGGGCAAACATACAGTGTGCGTTAGTTAGCAAAATACATTAGCATTCAATTCTCTTTGCCTGGGTACCCTCATTTATTAAAGATATGTTCCATATTGAATCTGAGTGAAAGTTACCAGAAGTGTGTTTAAATAAAGGAATAGATGCTCAGTTGCTGCCTGTGTATTCCATAGTGAGGATTCAAGCATGACAAGCCAGACTTCTTCCTCACATGGAACCTCCAATAAGCTTGATTCAGTCCCATGTACAATTTAACACACAACAGGGAAAAGCCTGCTCTACTATGGAAGAGAATGCAATAATTTATTTCTGCCTTAATGACCTACAGACTGTTTCATAGAGTAGATGCCTCTTGTAACCAGGTTTAATGGATGGGATACATTCGAGCTGTTAAGTGTGGCATGGGGTGTTTTCCAAAAACCTGAGCAGAAAGATAGTAATCCTCATCCACTTTACTGTGGAACAGCATGGTATCAGGATTTTCTCTGAAGGCCAAGTTTTTTGTTTTGGTTGGTGGTCTGCAAAATGCACTTTTCCCTGGGAATTGTGATAATTTGCTCAATTTTGACAGGATCTTTATTATTAAACACATCAAGATGTTTAAAATACCTCAAGCTATTATGATACTGAAATTATATTATGATATTTATATTATCTGAGCATACAAAGTTTTTTATTACTATATAAAGCAAATGTAGAAAAACAGGGCTGGGGAGATTTCTCAGTTGTTAACATTGTTGCTACACATGCATGCATGAAGACCTGAATTTGATATCCTGGATCAATAGAGAAAATTGGG
This sequence comes from Peromyscus californicus insignis, assembly GCF_007827085.1. Taxonomy (NCBI): domain Eukaryota; kingdom Metazoa; phylum Chordata; class Mammalia; order Rodentia; family Cricetidae; genus Peromyscus; species Peromyscus californicus. Next base: position 95,627,635 of record NW_026294584.1, on the reverse strand, counting down.
TGTGGTTACACATGTAATCCTATTTCCCCAGAGGTGCAGAAAAGTAAATGTCTATTCAGAGAGACTCAGTTCCCAGTGAGAGATGCTGTTTCATAAAATAAAGTGGATGTTTCAAGAATTATAACCTGATGTTGATCTCTGGTCTTTACAGACCTGTGTACACATGAACTTCCATGTGCATAGAAACACACACACACACACACACACACACACACACACACACACACACTTGCACAGATACATGGGGAAAATTCTGTAATTATTTCAATAGAAAATATGCGAAATTGTTAGGATCATAGTCCAATTGCTAGTATAGCAAAATTAAGATTCCTGAGAAAAACAAGACGTAAGAAAAAATGAGAGCTAAGTTAAAAGAAGTATGAAAGGGACAAAAAAAAACCCCACAGTACACATTTCATTCAACACACAATTTAATACCCATGGACAATTGAGATTTTCCATGATTTAGATTTTTCCATGCTCCTGATGTCCTGTGATTTAGAACCTAATTTTAACAAAGTAGGACTTCTCCAGAAAGTACATTCAAGAACAAGACTCTAAGGGATGCTCTGGGTTTTGTTTTATGTTTCTTTTCATTTTTAAAAAAGGCATTTTAAATTGGCTTTATTTATGTGTAGGAGTGTCTTGCTTACGTGCGTGTATGTGTAACAATTTTGTGCCTACTGCCAGAGTACGTCAGACCTCTGAAACTGGAGTAACAGAAGTTGTGAACAACCATGTAAGTTCTGAGGACTAAAATTCAGGTCTTCAATAAGAAATCCAGGTGCTTCTATCTGCTGTGCCATCTCTCAAGCTCTACTCTGCTTTCTTAAGAACTGGATCAAGAAGTACAGGAAAATGGCCCAGGGATTATAAACTTGTACTAGTCTTCCTGAGGACCTAAGTTCAGTTCCCAGCAAACACATCAGAAGGCTCACAACTCCCTGTAACTCCATCTCCAGGGGATCTAGTGCCCTCTTCTGTCCTCCAGAAACACACTCATGTGTTTAAAAAGAAAAAAAAAACACCTTAATAAGTAAATAATAATAAAAATTTTTAATGGAAGAATCATGCCAGGTATCAATATGTCTTCCCTTAACTACTAAATTTACTTTTACAGAGAAACTGAAGAGGCATACAATGGTATGTAATGAGTAAGCATATGAACAATGATGTCAGGGAATACAAACTTCAGTAGTCCACAGGGAGAAGGTTTAGGCAAGTCTCGCAAATAGACTTCTGAGCATGTGTGCAGTAACACAGTAATCCTTAAATCACTTTGCCAAGAAACAGTAAAAACAAGACAAATTTTGAAGAACAAACTAGAATCAGATCTGAAAATTTTACCTCTATGGCCTTTAGAGTATACCTGGAAATTATCTCACGTAAGTTGGGTCACAAACACAGCATGACCTCACACATATGTGACTCAGCTTAACCAAGTATGTGACAAAAGTTTTTGGTTTCCAACTCTGGTTAATGCCATATACAGGGAACTGCTTAAGAAAGTTCTGTAATTTTCAAGACAAAGAAAATGAATGTTTTCTTTTGGATTGCCAAGGCTAGAAAAATATGAGTCATTTGGTGCATCAAGGCAATACTGACTCATGTGATTTATATACTATTGTTTTGACTGGAACTGCTCAAATCTTCAGAGAATAGAGTTTTACACACAACTCTAAATAAGCCTTTCCTTCTCTGTCTGCATAAATCATTTTTCATGTGAAGTTATTTTTAATGTTAAAAAGATATCTGGAAATATTGTTACAGTCTTCCAATAAACAAAAGACCCCTAAAGCAGTTTTGACTTGAATGTTCCTTCAGGAGAAATCTGGCATATTAAGACTAGTTTCTGAATTACAAAAATCAAGAACTTTATTTCACTGTTCAGTTTCCTGGAGCCAATGAATTTGTCTTCAGGAATAGAGAGAAAAGCACACAAAACATTCTAAGAATAATTGCATGTGAAAAATTAACTTTCATTGCATGCAACTATCTCAGATAAATTAATTTTTGAACATTTTGCCTCTCTTTCAAAATGCTGAGAAATCACCACTTACTCTACCCCTAAATTCGGCCATAATTTGGGCATTAGAATCAATTGTCCTTGTAACAAAGCAAATCTAAGACAAAGAGGCTATTTTTGGTGTGATAATGCTGTGGTCTCATAAAATAAGCTTTGGGTGCAAGGACAATATGATGAGTCCACATCATCAGAAGCCATAGAGCATAAATTAATTGCTTTGAGAACTGATCTTTGAAAGGCAAAGACAAATACTTCTTACGTAGTTGGGTCTTGTATTTTTGTATTACCTGATATATTGGAGACAGTTTAGCTTTTCTATTTATGGATAATTACAAAGTTTATCACAAGTAAAAGCTATAAGTGTCTCATAGAAATACAAGGTCTAGATTATTTAATAATAATGCATGCTGCATTCTAAATGAGCTATTGATTAGGAATTAATAAAAGGCTATCAGGAAGTGCATTAGTCTATTTGAGTAGAAGCTATTCAGACTAAAGCTATTACTGCAGCAGCAGTGGCAGATTCTCTTGCCTTCCTGGAAAGAGCTGTGCTGTGACCATTAATACATTGTGTAATTGAGTTAGTCGGGAGCTGTTTTATTCAACAACATCTAAGAGTGCCCCATTAATGAAGCTGGAATGAACTTGAGTTTCCCAAATGTCAGGAAAGTCTCATTGCTTTCCTGACAATGTATCTCCAAATTTACCAGACATTCGCATTCATGTGTGGCCTGTTTTATTTCAACACTTTAGAGGAGGAATACATCAATGTAATTTGAGACAATATCTACATGTTAATATTTCTAACACTAAGAAAAAGAGAAATATACAAGTATGTCATACATAATTCAATGATTATTTGGAACATAGGCAATCTATAACATTATTAATCAAGACTCCAGCCTCAGATGAAGAACTACAGGCAATAAATGACAGGTGAAAGATGGAAAATCTATATTCTCTATGAATAAGCCTCCTGATAGGTTATTTGATCCCAAGTGGTCAATTCTAGATATACACACAAAGACATACACACAGAAAATAAATACAACACAACACACACACACACACAAGCATATGTAATATTAAATGTTCTTAATAGAACACAGAGAGAAAGATATGTAGGTATGTAGGTAGGTAAATAGATATAGATTGGATACATGTAATAATGACGATGAAATAAGAGAATGTGAATGTGGAAGGGTCTATGGGATGCATGAGAGGAGTTGGTGAGATGAGAGGAGGAAGGAAATGATATAAATACTGTGACCACATACGAAATTACCCCCCACATTATCAAACTCAAATGCTGAATTATGATTTTTTGCATATTTTTAAAAGTTAGTAAAGAAAATCTGTATGAAGAAATTATTTCTACATATTTTACATTTTAAAACTAATCTTTCAAGCACAAAGTAATCAAGATAAATTATTAGCAGCTAGCAGCGTCTTTTCTATTGTTTTGTTGATGAGTACCTTCTATTGGTAAATGTGTACAGGGTATAAAAACCAGGGCAGTGTGACCTGATGCTTTATTGAACTTTGAACTTTGTGATCTTTTACGTTTGCTTATTTCTAGTTTTCTTAGTTATCACCACATAACATTGCTCTCTTTCTCTCTATCTCGGTCTGTCTGTCTCTTTGTCTCTCTGTGTCTCTGTCTCTCTCTTTCCTCTCTCCTCATTCCCTCCATTAATTTACTGTTATTATTTACATGTTCATTTCTCAATGTGAAAAAAATTCCTCTATTAATTATAGAAAAGATCACCGAATCCTGTTTTTTTTAAACTGCAGAATAAGATATTCTGAGCCATTTTTCTCACAGTAGGAAGATAGATTTTAAGATTATGAATTTAAGCAGAAGGACGGTGATGTCAGCAATATGGCCTCCTTGGTAGGTCCTGATGTCTCTTCCATGGCAGCACTCATTTATCAGCAAAATTCATTCTGAACATTTCTAAAATCAGGTAGGAGGTAGCAGTATTTCCAACAAGGCAATAGCCAAGAACTTCTCTGAGATAATGGAAGAATCACCGTTTCATTTTAACACAGTTCTCCTACTCCTAAGCCACACAGTTCATCATGCCTGCCACTTCTTCTTGGGAAGGAAAAGGAAATCTAGAACACCATCAGTATTCTAACTTCTGGTGTGAGGTAGCAATGGGACTGGTAAGGGATGCTGTACGGGTTGGTGTTTTTCTATCAACTTAACACAAGCTAGAGTTACCTAAGCAGAGGGAGTATCAGCTGAGAAAATTCTTCCATCAAATTGGCCCGTAGGCTAGATTATAGAGTATTTTATTGGTTTCTGGTTGATGTGGTTGGACCCAGTCCACTTCAGCTTGTGCCATGCTGGGCAAGTGGTTCTGAGCTGTATAAGGAAAACAATTAAACAAGGCCAAGGCGCATGAAGCAAGCTAATGAGCAGCACTCCAACACATTTTCTGTTTTGGGTTCTGTCTCTAGGTTCCTGCTTTGAGTTCCTGCCTTGCCCTCTATTCTTGGTGAATACTAAACTGTAAGCTGAAATAATCCCTTTCCTTCCCAAGTTTCTTTTGTTCATGTTTTACCACAACAGAAGAAAAACAACTTGGACAGTTACTGACAATGAGCTGGTATAGTATCGACACCTGATTCCAAGGTAGACAGAGCAACATGTGCAGGAGCTTAGGACATCACAACAGAACACGTAACCACACAGAAAAAAATAAACAGTATACTAAATAAAATTAGACTCAAGTGCCATGATCACAGCTTCTCTCATGGAAGGAAAGAGTAGAAGGTGTGTATAATACTCAGCTTCTGGAAAGCATGTCTGGGATACTAGGTTATGCCTTGTCTGTCTGGGATGGATGGAAGTGTTTGTATGCCCTGAGGTCCTTGAAAGGAAGCCTGAGCACCTTGTGGCAGGGTCAGAGAACCCACAATGGGTACCAGATGGATAAAAATGTTTACACTTCTGAGTAAGAACATGATAGCCTTTGCAATTCAAAAATTACACGTACAAGGCTAAAGAAAACATCCCTCATCAGAAAAGATCTGACTGGCTTCCCATGATCTCCACCTAGGCTAATGGGTGAAGGTATCTTTGTGGGTGAAGTCAGTCTGAAAAGACTGGTAAAAGAGACTGTTTCTTTTCAAATCCATGGCTCCCAACTAAAGTTATGGCATGTGGAGAAAAAAATGAACATGTCCCACGGAAGTAAACAAAACAATATTAGGAAACAGGCTTCAAATAAACTCATGTACATGAGTTAACCTTATAAATAATTCAGTAGTATCATCAAAATTGCACTCATCAAGCCCAGAAATAAGTGATACATAACAAAACAAGAGTTGGAGACAAAGAAAACTTTAAGAGAACAAAGTAGAAATTTTGAAGCTGAAGAATATACTCCATGAACTGAAAAGTTCTGTATGGATGTTCAACTGAAGATTTGATCGTGTAGGGGAAAAAATAGGCAAAATCAATGATATATTACTAGAAGTTGGTACAAGAAATCTTAAAGCAAAAAGAATGTAAACTAGTAAAGTATAAAAGTCCCTCGGGATCTTATCAAATGAAGCAGCACCCATTTCAAGGGGGAAACGGAGAGACAGAGGAGAGATCTGTGTCAAGAAGGAATGGCAAAATCCTCTGAAATCTGGGGAAGAAAATGGATTTTCAGATTTGGGAAGACAGAAGGGCTACAACCAGGATGAACATAAAGTACATGCTGAGAAATGATATTTTAAAATGTTCCAAAGTCAAAGACATAATGTGCCAAAATAGGAGAAAAGCAATTTACATACAGAAATGCCTCTACAAAAATGTAGGTTCTCTGGGGCTATAAAGATAGTTTGGCAGTTAAGAGTACATACTGTTCTTTCAGAGGTTCAAAATTCATACAGCATTTGGTGGCTCACAACTTCCTATAACTCCAGCTATCTGGATATGATCTTCTCTTCTGACTTTTCTTGTAATCTGCATATGTGTGTGCACTGTGGAGGGGCTACCCACCACCCCCACATTTCCCCAGAGTGCTCTTGAGTAGGAGCAGCAGGAAATACTAGTTAGAAGGATAGAGGGGAGAGAAACAGATAGAAAATACAGGATAGCCTCAAGAGGGCCTGGATCCTAATCCATCAGGTCCCGACTGTCTCTGCCCTAGGATATATAATGGAATGACAAGGGGTGGAGCAAAAGACCTCCCTCCAGCACAGCCAAGTGCAGACCATCTCAGACACCTGCACTCAGGCCAGTGGTCCAATCATCCTCTATGCGGACCTGCTGAGTAAAGCCATTAGTAAACCTAAAAATGGGCTCCCACAACCGGCAAAGGCATTCGTACACACATAATCATAACTCATTTGTTTATAGAATATGTTTGCTTAGCACATATATTGAAGGACAGAAGAAACAAGTCATGCAATGCATGCAAAGCATTCATTCAAAAAGTACTGTCAAGGCATAATACGTGTAGAACAAACATCTTAGAGAAATCACGACAATAGTTGAATGATAGCTTGTTTTATTAGAAATATTAGAAGATTCCTCCATACTGGAATAAAGGGCACCCATATGGCAACAGTAAAACAAATGTGAATATAAAGATCATTGGTAAAACTAAACTTATGAATGTGAAGAGAATAATGTAATAGTCTATCAGTTGTATACAAATAAGTTTCCATTTGGAATAAAGGTAAGTTAGCAGACAAAAATAGCTATAACTAGACTGGCAATGTAACTTAGCATGTAAAGATGCTTGCTGCCAAATCTAAGGGCCCAAGTTCAGTCTTTTGGATCCACATGATGAAAGAGGAGAACCAACTCCTATGAGTTGTCTCCTGACCTACACACACACACACACACACACACACACACACACACACACACACACACCACAAGTAATTAAGTAATAAATTAAAATGAAAACCATTTCTCATTAAAATAACTGTAACTTTTGAAATATAAAGGATTTACAAAATAAAAAGTGATTTCTGATACCAACAAAGAAGTAGTAGGGGGAGAAAATGAGATTTATGCTTTTCAAATTAAGCTATTAGTTTAAATCCAATTTTCATAGTAATAAAACCCAAGCCTCACAATAAGTTCAAAATACCAATATAACGTGTAAAAAAATAAATGAAATAAAAATGTCATAAAAGAAGATGGAAGAAATCAATAGAGAAAGTTGAGTAAAATAACCAAAACATAAAATATTTCACTGTATACATGTATAAAATTCTAAAAAAATAAAAACATAAAAGGTAATTTACTGAATAGCAGTAGAACAAAGATTCAAAGGACATAAGGGATCACTTTACCTAAGTGCTTCATACCTCACTGCCATTTATTTTCTGATGTTATACCAGTTTCATTTCTTAAATAGAAGCAATAGAACTTTTGCCTCATGGGCTAAACTTCTAATGTAAATCATATGTCCTTATGAGCTAAAGTGAGAAAGAATCTAAAACTCTTTGTAGAATGCTTGACATGTTTTAATTAAGTGCTGAATTGTCCCCATTTTTAAGGACTAGTGATTATGTCTTATATATTGTCCCTGGGCTGTGGAAAGGTGATGGAAATGAAAGACTATGTGATGATTTATTTTTCCAATGGGATTTTGTATTTGATGCTTATGAAAGACTAGGTAAAACAAAACTGTTTCAGCTTGCCTATCATCATTCAAGAAGCAAATCTATCAGCTCATTATCCATTTTTACTCATGTTTACTACAACAACAGAAGAAAAGCCTTCTCAGTGTTGGGTGGAATTGGACACTGTAGACACTGATATGTATCATCAAGTAGAACAAATAAATAAATATTTATTTAATATAATTGTAAATCTTTGGGCAATGGGAGCAGATGCTGCCAAAATATGAAAGGCTTATATGCATCCTTTTCTTATAATTGAATTTCTCAATTGCTGCAGTATGGCTTGGGGAATATATTGGAAGCAGAATTTCTTAAGTCTATCAGCTTGCCAACATGTTTATACGTCAAGAAAAAAAACACAAAGTTTCCCTTTGTCTCTGCCAAAGTAAAGAATATTTTATCAGGAATATCTGCCTGAGGTGATCTTCAGGAATCTCATTATGTCATTTCTTTTTTGTATCTTTAGGTAGAATTGTTTGGGTAAAACACATCCTGGGTAAGCTACACTCAGAGCTTCAATATGACTAATAATTTCACACCAAGGAGAAATTTCATTCCTCAGCCCCCCTTTCTTATTAAAAATTAAAGGTTATAGTAAAAACAAATCTACATTCCAAAGTAAACACTTGGTAATAAAGTATAAAAACATATCCCAATGTTAATGAAATTAATTCAGTTATATACTTTGATGTTTTGTTTCATGAATCATTAATATATGTTCACATATAGGCAGTGATAAATGAAACAGCATTAAGTCTCACTAAACTTGATCAATTTTGTTTTTACAAATCTCATTGAAGGGATTACTTCTTTTCCCTACAGATGTGTTATCTCTGTTTTTCTGACAGATTCAACTCAGTGAAATTTATATACACTGGTGATGCCCACTGCATGATTACCTCCATGCATTTATGTTGAGCCTAAACACAGTAGAAGTCTTCTGGAGTTTCTAAGTTTTTAAGGTCATGGAACTGAGGGCTGCTGGTGAAATGTATAGACAGACAGATTTTGAACTCGGATGTTAAATATGATTCCACATCAGTAGAAATACTTAGTGGTTCTAGCTAGTGATTTGAAAGAGAAAGACTATATAAAATATATAATTAATATCTGTAATTTTCATCCAATGCTTCTGTATCCACTGTCAGTAAGGAGAGTGAAGTTCCAATATTCTTTCCTATGGCTAAATACCTTCAATTAATCATACACATACTGTGCCACTTCTCCTTTGCTAAATTGATCTATTGAACAATAAAAAATATACTTTAGAATACATCTACTAGAAAAACATGAAAAACCTAAAGTTTAATATGATTATGGTTTTTCTTCTAGAGAAGAAAGAACAGTTTAAAGGCAAATTAAAAAGAATGTGGAAATAAAATTTAAAACAAACTCATGGAGGAGACAAGAAAAAGACAAAGAAAATCAAACAGGTCAAAAGCTGTGCTTTTGGGAAGATCCATAAAATCAATGAAATGGTTAAGGAAAAAATAAACAGATTGGGCAGAAATGGGGGAAAGCCCTTGATACTTATCACATGTGCACTAAAGAATTAGAAACAGCTCAGTATTTATAACTTTAGTATTTCAATTTTTTAATTTTTCCTTCTGCAACTGAATTTAAGGAAGCAAACATGAAAGTATATAAAGGTACCATAACAGAACCATTTACAAAAGTAACAGCCAAAACCCAAGAAATTGTAAAACTTACCTTCATTACAAAAGCACATTAGAGTTGTACAAGACATAATGTATAAAAACTTATTAAAATGAAAATACTTTCCACTGATGTTTTAAAATTAAAAAAATATTTGCTGTATGATAAAATCATTGCTTTTAAAGAAAGCAAATTTGCATTTTCTATTTGTATTGTTTGAATTATATATATTACAATATTATTAAATGTTTTGAGTTTTGTATGATTGAAAGACAAGAAACATAAAAACTTCCCCATTCTGAAATTTCCCTCTTTTAATTCTTAGGTTTCTCTCCTTCCTTTGTAACTAATTTTCTGGGAAACTTTTCCTATTTCTTATCTTCTATTCACTTCATATTTGGATCTTATCCTGTCAAACTTCTGTCTAAGAAACCAGTATCATATCTTTAATGACATTTTCATTATCCAATTTCAGTGTGACTTTTTTCAGTTCTCATACGATATCTCAAAGCATGCTGCATGGTTGACTGATCCTCTTGGGAAGCCATCTCTGTCGGTTTCCCTTCAACCTGACAGCTTCAGGCTGCCTTTATTACCTCCTTTATTTCCTCAGGGTTCTCAAACATTTACTAAAAATTCACATGGCCTCTCAATTTTTACTGTAATATACTCCTTTGTATAACAGTACTCTTAAAAATATCAATTCTCCTGTCTATCAAACTAATGAATTTGTAAATTAATCACCTGGCTCTCAAGTTAGTAATTCTATCATGTATCAACTTTTGAATATCCTGAGCCACATGTAATACTCTCTTCTATCTTTTTTTCTACCTGTTATACCTTAACAGTATTCTCTGAAAAAAAAAAATGCGTCTACTCTTGTGTTGTTGTTATTCTCAGTATCCACAATTAAGTAAGTGGTAAGCAACCCATACCTTGAATTTTCTTATAATGCTCCAAATTCAGTGAATTGAGAAATGCTATCGGTTTGTAACCCCTGGGACCGAGGATACAGCTCAGTGGAGGAGAGCTTATCTAACATATGGGAAGGTAAAGAAGCTGAGGGTGCAGTCTCCAGCATGGCATGAGCTAGGTATGTGGGCCATACATGTAAGATCAGCATTCTAGTGTAGACACAAGAGGACCAATAGTTTAAGGCCAATCTCAACAATATAAAGAGTTCAAGGGCACCCTGAACTGCAAAAGAATCTGTCCAAAAGAAAAAATAAAACAATTAACAAAAACCAACAACCAGCTAGATTTAAAAAAAAATTATTTCTTTTATGTATATGCCTGAATGTATATATGAATACCATATCTCACGTGTTCAGTAGCCATTAAGGCCCAGAAGAGAGCATTGGATGACCTTGGAAATGCAGATATGGGTGGTTGTGAGCTGCCCTGTTGCTGTTCAGAACTGAACTCAGGTCCTCTGCAAGAATAGCAAATGCCTTTAAACACTGAGCTACCTTTCCAGTTCCCAGATATTATCTCCTAAACATGCCTCTGATCTATTTGTGTGTGTGTGTGATTAAAGCACTTAATCGCCACCCATCAGCCTAGTCTTGTGACCAGTTGTGCTGATCTTTCTATGTTAGAGATTTTCTGTATCACTTGCAACAGGAAGTGATTATTGGACCCCGTGATGCCTAAAGAAACAATTCAAATTAATATTGCTGAAATGTAGGCATTTGACTTTTTAAAACCATTTATACCTCATTTTATAAAGTCTTCTAAAATAACTTTTCCAATAATTATTTTATACCCCAATTGAACAGATCATTCAAATTCATCAAATTGTCCAGGTTTATTGAAACGTGTGTTTTAGATTTCTTTTCTTGGTTTCTCCTTCTCAGCTATACATTTTCTTTTCTTAGCCCAGAACTATTTTTTCAAAGCTTGCATTTTATTTCTCTTCTGTGGTGTGTGTGTGTGTGTGTGTGTGTGTTTGTGTGTGTGTGTATGTGTGTGGTGTGTACACGAATGCACAGGTTTGTGTTGTTTGAATCTTAAAAGATCTTTTAATAAAAAACCCAGTACCAGATATTGGGGTGAAAGCTGAAAGATCCGGCAAGCCACAACCACCACCTCTTATCTCACCAACTCCACAAGCTCATAGAGTCTCTAGCTGAAAGTGATACTTCTACCAAAAGGACTTTAGTTCCTGTCTCCTCATGTCTTGTACACCTCTCTCTGCCCAGCCATCACTTCCTGGGCCTAAAAGTGTGTGTGCTTCCCTATACTGGGATTAAAGGTGTGTGCCACCACTGCCTGGGTCTGTTTTTTCTTCTAGACTGAGTTAATCTCATGTAGTCCAGGTGGCTTTGAACTCACAGAGATCCAGACAGATCTCTGCCTCGCTAGTGCTAGGATTAAAGGTGTGTGCTACCACTTTCTGGCCTCTATGTTTAATCTAGTGGCTTGTTCTGTTCTCTGATCTTCAGGCAAATTTTATTAGGGTACACAACATATCACCACAGGTATGCTCATTTGGGTACCAGAGAAAATGCTGAGAGTCTTCTTCTATCACTCACCTCTGTCACTCACCCCTGAGACAGGGTCTCTTAAGGAACTGGAAGTTCACCATTTCAACTAGGTGCCCTGGCCAGAGAATTCCAAGATCCTCCTGTCTCTACCCACTTTCCAGTGCTGGTGTAACAGGCACACATAACCATATTTGACTATTTTCCTGGTGTTGGGGAAGTGAAAATCAAGTCATCTTCCTTGCACAGTAAGTGTCATTATCCTCTAAGCCTCCAACAGCCTCCCTCATGATACCCTACTCCCAGCCAATGGGCTTCAGTTGAGCAAGCAATGGGTCTTTATGTATCTCTATTAACAATACCTAGCTCAGTGCTTGTTGGAACATGCTTCCTAAACAAACAGGAAGACAAGTGAATATTAACTGAGGTCTCACTTTTTATTGTTCAAATATTTACTTGATTAAAAAAACAACAGTGGTTGATTAAAAGATTAAAAATGTAAGTAAGCCAAAATGAAGTAACTCAAACTTCAATTACACCATTCAGATCTGTGTGCTGTTAACATCTTGGGGAATATTTGGACATTCATTTATGCAAACACTGTAGGAGAAAAAATAGCTCTGAAGCATATATATAAACTGTTTAATTCAGTAATGATAATCCAATTAGTGTGAATCAAAACAGCACTGGAAACCCTCTTCAAAAGGAAAACACAAATTCTGCAATGAGCCTAGAGTCTTACGTTATGCAGAGCTATTAAAAGAGAACACCCAAAACTCTGTAAAACATAAAACAACATTAATAAAACTTTTGATGCCCCCTCTCCCTCTCCTTTCTCTCTACCCAGTCATCTCCCTATCTACCCACCTAATTATAGTCCATCACTTAAGAGATACAAACCCAATTTAAACTTTCACAATCCACAGCTAGTCATGTTTTCCTTGGTCACCTTTCCTTTATCCATAGCTAATTTTGCCTTCAGCAAGCTCTTCTATTTTGGCCAAAGGAATTGAGGAATCAGTGTGTATGTGGATGAAGAAGAGGGACCCACAGAGTGTGAATGACAAAGGCTGCGGATATATCCAAACCTCCTGGTGGGATTCAGCCTGTGACACTTTACTTCTAGCAGTGTGACTTTTGGCTGGTCTTCTGCAGTTCAAAGGCATTTGCCCAGGAAAGCATTTAAATGGATCCCTCTTTTCATTGATCTTCTGTTTAAAGACCTCCCAAGCCCAGAGCTTTGTTTCAACACATTAATGGGAGATGTAGCTCCTTCTGTCAGTGCCCAGGGAGCTGTCAATTACCTTGCTGTCACTTATCTTGCTAATTGTAAACTAAAGACTCCCCTGCACTCTTTGCACTTCCCAGAGGGCCTTCCCCTCATCTGTACAGGAAATCCAAGGTACTGTTGTCTACTGCATTTTTTGGAATTGAAGCAATGTAATTATTTAGAACACAGAATTACACTTCAGGAATAGCTGTAGGTTATCCTTTAGGATATCATTCTTGCATGTCAGCAGTCACTAACATGGCTGACTAGGCTTTTATAAAAAGGAGTTGAGTGCCAAGGGAAAAGTAGCACAGACTTTGCCTTTCATCTATTCATTTCTCAAATTAAATGTTATTCTAACTGGAAGTTTTAGTTGCCTTTTATCTTCTCCCCCCCCCCCCCACTTTTTTTCATTTTCCACCTTTGTTGTCCCTAGTAGACTCCAGGTACTAAGATTCAAATATGCATGGACTAATATTTCAGTGTTTCTCTCAAGAGAACAGAGGTACTAGAGTTCTTCCAAGAAACTTAAATCTAGGAAAATTTTTGAGTGCTGCATTAACTACAGAGAAATGTTTTGCCCTTTAAGTAAGAAAACAACCAGAAGGTCAGTCAATTCAGATAGCTAAAATCTTATTGAACATCAAACCAAGTTCTGCATTTTTAATAATGATATTTTAATGTTAACAAAAATCCCTATAAGGACAAATAAAAATTGATGATGATTGTGATGATGATAGTGATAACTATAATGTTGATTATGATGACAATGATGATGATGATGTTGTAATGGGGCTGAGTTTCAGCTGCATTCTGAAAATAAGACTACAGACCATTTTCCATATGTTTTAACTTTGTTATTCTATTAAGCATTGCAAAAATCAATGAGTTGAAATTGATACCCTTTTTCTTTAAAAGAGAAAATAAATATAATAAGTCAAGAATCAGAAACAATGTTAATTTGACACAGAGTCTCCAGACTTCTAAATACTTTTCTTCTTTTGAGACTGAGAACAAGATTCTTGTAACTTCAAGTCAAAAATGACTGGAAAGATCAAATGATTCCATTAACTTATTTCAGGGGGAAGATATTCAAGCCTTCAGTTAATTGATGTGTCTGTGGTTACTCAACACGTGCTTTCAATGAAGCCTTTGAATTTTGACCCCCAAACACTGAGGCTCAGTGTTTTACAGTTATAAATATGAATAAGGACACAAGAGGGTAGGATCATTAAAACCCTTAGGCATCTAAGCCAAAGTACTTCAGCCAGCATGTCCTGTTTAGAGAAACGGAGGCACACCAGAGTAGTCTGCTTCAGAATAGCTTTTCTTTATCTCACACTCAAGAAAACTAATAATGTTCAAGCAATAGGAAATCATTTTTGTGCTATTAAAAATATCAGTGGCTGAGGAAATGGTGCATTCAATGAAGAGCTTGCTACAAACTTTTGACTTGAATTCAGATCTCCATCATCCATGTAAAAATGGGGTGTGGCAGTGTATGCCTATCATCTCACTTCTAGGAAGTCTGAGACAGAGGAATCTCTGGGATTGGACAACTAGTATAACCAAGAACCAGTTCCAGGTTCAGTGAGAGACACTTTCTCAAAAGACAAGGGAACTAGCCAATGGAGAAAATGCATGCCATCAAACTTAGGTCTCCACACGCACAAATGTTCATACATGACCCTGCACAGTTACACACATACACACAAAGGGAAAAAATATGTTTAAAAGAGAAAATTCTCTATTGTTCTTTACTGTTTTTAATGAACATGATAAGCATATTGGCTTGGGCCCTTGCCTACAAAAAACTCTTGATTCATGAGTAGTTATATGAATGCAGCAATATTTGTGGCATATCACATAAACACTGTAAGTAACCTAGAATAACTATTATTCTTAGCTTACTAGCCCCCAAGAAATAATTGGTTGCATTAAGAAACTTCTGATTTCTAGCTAAAGGAAAAGAGCCTGAAGCCATTTCACACAATCTTCACGTATGTTCTGTCAAAAGTTATATAAAATTGAGCTTTACAGCCTGGAGCCATAGAATGTAATTAGATTTCTATTTGGTGATAGAATATGCTGATTTCACTGAAAGTGAAATTATTCTGCCAATATGCTATGGATGGAACTAGAGAAGTTGAGTTACAATTAATTACATGGTTTCATGGAAGAACCAAGACAATGACAGTGTGGAGACACCATGGAGTTAATAAGCGTCAGAAAGTCACTGGATTGTATTTATTTGTTCTTTAGCTTCTACTTCTCTACTCACATTATCTCTAGAATTTACAAGACAGAAACCACTCCGAGAGTGAAAAACAGTGTATGCCTGTAATATAATGGTCCAAGTATCCTAAGATTTAGAGATGGGAGTTTGAGTGACAGGATCATGGGCTGAAAACAGTCTTCCAGAATAAAAACGAATTCTAACAAGGGCTTTTTCCCAAAGTCTGTTGTGAAATTTATCAGCATCTGCCCTGGTAATGCTTAGTCAACCATACCCAAACCTGAAAGTGGTGAGTTAGAATCCCCAATAATACACCTCTGAAAGACTTCCCTGGCAACCTTGAAGGTACAGATTTTCATAACCACTGCCTCCTAAAGACTGAGGGACATTCATAAGGTAATATCTAAGCATATGACACCATGTTCTTAACTCTGGTTTTGTTGAGATGTTCCATCATGGCATGAGGGATAACAGGAGAGATCAAGACATCTGAGTCCCATGTCAGATAGGAGAGCGGCAGGCTCCAACCTCCTGTCTAATCAGAGTTCTAATACCAAGGAAGGTATGGATGTCAGTGGAGGGCACTGCTAGAGCAATATTGAAAACAGCCTGGATTTTTAAAGGAGAGATTCATGACACAGAGGAGATAGCTCTGTGGTTAATAGTGTATATGGTTCTTTCTACAATTCTTTTCACAGCACCCATGGGAATGGCTCACAACCAGCTATGACTTTAGTTCCAGGGCAACTGATGCCTTCTCTGGGCCTCCACAGGCATCCAAATCCATTTGAGAATACATACACAAACAGACCTGCTATGGAATATTTCTTTACACTGTGTGACTATATGTTGCTATAATTGGTTTAATAAACAATTTGACTGGCCAATAGCTGAACAGAACATGATTAGGTGGGAGAGCCAGACTAGGAGAATGCTGGGAGGAAGAAGAGTGGAGTCTGGAGTTGCCAGCAAGAAGCCAAAGGGCACGAGATGAACATGCTGTGCTAAGAAAGGTACCAGAATGTTGCAGAGGGTAAACAAGGAATATGTGTTAACTTAAAATGTTAGCATTAGTTAATAACAACTAAAGTATTGGCCAAGCAGTTGTAATTAATATTAAGCCTCTGAGTGATTATTTGAGAGTGGCTCCAGGACAGGAAAACCCTGTCCTACACAGACCCAGCTATGCATATAATTAACAGCAAAATAAATCATCAAAACAAAAAGGAGTCTAAAGACAGTTGAGAACAAATATATGAAGTCAGAACTTGGTTGGGCTCACTGTATTTAAATATAGGCATTCAATGGTATTTTAATTTTTTTTTTTATTTTTAGTTGTATTGGTGCAAGATAAAAAAAGAAAAAAAACCCTGGGCGGTGGTGGCGCACGCCTTTAATCCCAGCACTCGGGAGGCAGAGCCAGGTGGATCTCTGTGAGTTCGAGGTCAGCCTGGACTACCAAGTGAGTCCCAGGAAAGGCGCAAAGCTACACAGAGAAACCCTGTCTCGAAAAACAAAAAAAAAAAAAAAAAAAAAAAGAAAAAAAGAAAAAAAGAAAAGCAGCCATATCCTCATTATCACTCCCAAAACATATGGACAAAGCAGAGATATAAAAGGAAATCAATCGGACTGAAGGTACAATGAGAACTTTGTAATAATTATTTACTTTTCTATAAAGTATAGGCCAGGCAGTCTAGCAACACTATAGCATTTTATCCCACAGGTTGTTGTATTTCATTGCCTTGCTGTCAATGTATACCGTCTTCATACTTCCTTTACAGCCTCCATGTAAAGAGCAACAATGAAATACAAGTGTTATTCTAGTACTTTCTCAGATATCAGACAGTCTTGTAAAACCTCAGGGAGTCTCGGCAGACTTCTTTGTAGTAGTGGTGGTCTTCTTGGAAAGATCATTTTTTTTTTTTAAGAACCCTATCAAGGCACCTTCTCTCCTAGGCTCCACACTAGGGCCCATAGCCACTGACACCTGTACCGGAGGCCAGAGTGGTCCTAGGGACCCCAGAGAAGACACCACCCACCACCTACTGAACCACCTTAAGCCTGTCAAAAAACCCCAGTCTGCACCCCCTCCCCTAGGACCCACATCCTGGCCCAATCTTTGGCTTTACCAGAGGCCAGACAGGACCAAGGAACCCCAGGTAAGACACCACCCACCATCAGGTAACACTCCTTAAAATCTGCCCAATAACCCCAGACTGCACCCCTGAGCCCCATATTAGGACCCATAGCCCTAGTACCCTTATGGGAGGCCAGCCTGGTCCTAGTAACTCCAGGTAAAGCACTGTCCACCACTCAAAGAATCCCTTTAAAGCCTACCCAACACCCACAGACTGCACCCCCTGCCCCCATCCCCAATTCCCTCACTCCCAGTTTAATACCCTGGTCTACAACTTTTGAAGAAGACTTTCACTTGACTAGAGACCAAATCTAGAAACCCCAGGTCTACAACTTTAGAAGAATTCAGCTTTGCTTGAACACAGGCTGGATGTAGGGACCCCAGTGCCAGCAGTTGTACTAGAGGCCAGGCTGGTCCTAGGGACCCCAGAAGCCAGACCAGATCTAGGGAGTGCCATCCACTTCCCATTCACTCCCCCCAGCCCCATATACCTATCAACAACTTTGGAAGAGGACTTCAGCCTTACCAGATAACAGGTTAAATCTAGGAACCCATAGCTCTCCAAAAAACCAGAGGGGACACCCTACTAAAGCTGAAGACATACTAATCATCAAAACACTTGGCCATTTAGGCCAGAAGACCAGAGAGAAAAGAGAAACCAAGGAACTAAACTAAACATCCATCTAACCAAGATAAATGCAGGAATCAATACCAAATTATCCAAATCCAGATGGCTAAATGTCAGTGTAAGAACAAAATGAATAACAGAAAAGGCAATATGACATCACCAGAGCCCAGCTATCCTACAATGACAAGACCTGAATAACCTAGCACAGCCAAAGTACAAGAAAATGACCTTAAAATTTATTTTATGGAGATGATAGAGGTTTTTAAATAGGATATGAACAAATCCCTTAATAAATTGAGGAAAAGAAAAACAAAAATTGGAAGGAATTAACAAATACCTAAAAGAAAACCAAGAGACAACAAAGAAACAGATAAAGGAAACAGGTCAAGATCTGAAAATGGAAATAGAGCAATAAAGAAAACACAAATACAGGGGATCCTGGGAAATGAAAATCTAGTTAACCAAGCAGGAACTGCAGACACAAGCATCACCAACAGAATATAAGAGATGGAAGAGAGGACCTCAGGCATTGAAGACACAATAGAGAAAATGGATTCATCAGTAAAAGAAAATGTTAAATCTAAAAAATTCCTAACACAAAACATCCAAGAAATCTGTGACAGTATGAAAAGACCAAACATAAGAGTGATCAGCATAGAAAAAGGAGAAGAAATCCATCTCAAAAAAAAAAAAAAACCAGAAAGTATAATTAACAAAATTATAGAAGAAAATTTTCCCAACGTAAATAAGGACATGCCTATAAAGGTACAAGATACTTACAGAACACCAAATAGATTGGATCAGAAAAGAAAATCCCCTTGTCACATAATGATTAAAACACTAAATATACAGAACAAAGAATATTAAAAATGACAAGGGGAAAAGGCCGAGTAACATGTAAAGGGAATTCTACTAGAAGGACACTTGACTTCTCAACAGAGACCCTAAAATTCAGAAGAGCCTCAACAGATGTCTTGCAGACTCTGGAAGACTATGGGGGTCAGCTCGGTCAACTCAGACTACTAAAAGGAGAAAAACTGTCAATCACCACAGATGAAGAAAACAAGATACTTCAATGCAAAGTCAAATTTAAACAATACCTATCTATAATCACAGCCCTACAGAAGGTACAAGAAGGAAAACTCCAACCCCAGAAAGTTAACTACATCCACAAAAACCCAGGCAATAGATAAGCTCATATCAGCAAAATCCAAAGAAGGGAAACACACACACACACACACACACACACACACACACACACACACACACTACTACTACTACTACTACTACCAACAACAACAAAATGAAAGGAATTAACAATCATTGGTAATTAATATCCCTCAATATCAATGGACTCAATTTGCCAATAAAAAGATACAGACTAACAGATTGGATACAAAAACAGGATCCCACATTCTGCTGCATACAAAAACACACCTCAGCATCAAAGATAGACATCACATCAGACTAAAGGGTTTGAAAAATGTTAAAAAATGCTAATATCTAAAAAATAGACTTCTAACCAAAATTAATCAAAAGATGGAGAAGGGCATTTCATTTTCTTTCTTTCTTTTTTTTTTTTTTTGTGTGTGTGTGTTTCGAGACAGGGTTTCTCTGTGTAGCTTTCTGCCTTTTCCTGGAATTCACTTGGTAGCCCAGGCTGGCCTCGAACTCAAAGAATCCGCCTGGCTCTGCCTCCTGAGTGCTGGGATTAAAGGTGTGAGCCACCACCGCCTGGCTCCATTTTCATCAAAGGAAAAATCCACCAAGATGATGTCTCAATTCTGAACATCTCTGCTCCAAATGTCAGGGTACTAACATTTGTAAAAGAAACATTACTAAGCCTAAATCATACATAGAACCCCCCACAATAATAGTGGGAAACTTTAACACCCCACTCTCACCAATGGACAGGTCATCCAGACATAAACTAGACAGAGAAATAATGAAACTTACAAAGGTTATGACTTAAATGGACCTAACAGATATCTTACAGAAAATTTCACCCAAACATGAAAGAATATACCTTCTTCTCAGCATTGCATGGAATCTTCTCTGAAACTAACCAGTAGCAAAAGAAAAAAAAAAGAAAAAAAAAAGGAATAACCCTCTGCATCTCATCAGAGCACCATAGATTAAAGCTCAATTTCTACAACAGAAACAACAGAAAGCCTACAAACTCATGAAAACTGAACAGTTCTCTACTGAATTACCACTGGGTCAAGGAAGAAATAAAGAAGCTAATAACTTCCTAGAATTCAATATAAATGAATGCACAACATATACAAACTTATGGAACACAATGAAGGAGCAAAGTTCATAGCATTAAGTGTCTTCTTGAAGAATTTGGAAAGATCTCATACTAGTGATTTGACAGAGAAACAAACATACCCAAGAGGAGTAGACAGGAAATAATCAAACTGAGGGTTAAAATCAATAAAATAGAAACAAAGATAATAATACAAAGAATCAATGAAAAAAATAGCTGGTTCCTTGAGAAAATCAACAAAATAGATAAACCCTTACCCAAACTAATTAACAGGCAGAGATGGAACATTCAAATCAACAAAATCATAAATGAAAGGGGAGACATGACAACAGATTTTGAGGAAATCCAGAGAATCTTTAGGGCATACTTCAAAAACCTGTACTCCACAAAACTGAAAGATCTAAGAAATGGAAAAAAATTATTGATATATATCACTCATCTATGTTAAATCAAGACCAGATAAGCAATTTAAATAGATCAATAACCCGTAAGAAAATAGAAGCAGTTATTAAAAGTCTCCTAACCACAAAAGCCCAGGGCCATAAAGTTTTAGTGTAGAATTCTACCAGACATTCAAAGAGATAATTTCAATACTCTTCAAATTATTCCACAAAATAGAAACAGAAGGAACATTGCAAATTGTTTCTATGAGGCCAAAATCATCTGGATACCCAAACAACACAAATACCCAACAAAAAGAAAGAGAATCACAGACCAATTTCACTCATTAAAGACAGATGCAAAAATACTGGCATACCAAATGCAAAAACGCATTAAAGAGATCATCCACTATAACCAAGTAGGCTTTGTCCCAGAGATGCAGGGATGGTTAAACATGAAAATCTATCAATTTAGTACACCATATAAACAAACTGAAAGAAAAAAATCACATGATCATCTCTTTAGATGCTGAAGAAGCCTTTAACAAAATTCAGCATCCCTTGATGATAAAAGTCTTGGAGAGATCAGAGATACAAGGAACATACCCAAGCATAATAAAAGCAATTTACAGCAAGTGGGTTGCCAACATCAAATTAAATGGAGAGAAACTCAAAGCAATTCCATTAAAATCAGGAACAAGACATGGTTGTTCATTTTTTCTAAACCTGTTCAATATAGTACTTGAAGTTCTAGCTAGAGCAATAAGACAACTTAAGGAGGTCTTACCTCCACCTCGTACAGCATGTCATGTGCTGATCTAGGCACAGCTGAAATTAAAACTGCCCAGGGCCCCAGTCATAAGGCATTTGGAGCTCTTCATGACACATATTTTTGTCTTGTGTCATCTCATTTTCTATAAAGAGTGTTTGCCAAATTAAATTATGGAGTACATTGGAAATAAACATTTGGTTAGACTTAATTATGTTTCCTTTTCCTGTATTCTGTTTAAAAGATGGCTTGTGAAAGTATGCAGCAAATTCTCCTTTCTCTACCCATGTTCAAAGATTGAACTGGCTTTTAACAGATTAAGATGGTTCTGCTTTCTATGATGCTCACACAGTAAGATCATGTTTTGACCCCTTGAAGAAAGTCTGTCATCTATGGAGATACTAAGAGTTATATCTGATTAGAGTTGCAGGGATGCTCTGACAGAGGAAGGGATGGGAGAGCAGTAACATTTAATTTAAATGATCAAAATGTGTTTACTATGATCTCTAAATATCTTGTAACTGGATATTACAGTATACAATATTATAGTACAAAAAATTTTCTATTATTCCATGTATATGGGTGTTTTGCATGAACGTATATTTGTGCACCATGTGTGTGTCTTGTGCCTGGAGTAGTGCCAGAAAAATGTGTCAGATTCCCAAAAACTGAAGTTATAGACAACTGTAAGCCATTGTATGTGTGTGTTGGGGATGAAACCTGGATTTTATTATCGAAGAGCATGCAGGGCTCTTAACCACTGAACTATCTTACCAGTCCTTACTTTGTTCATATGCTAAGTTAGAAGTATTTTTTACTTCCTACTGTTGAATATAGGAACTGTGCATTACCTTTAACACACATTTTTGAAGACAGACATGCCATTTAGTTTCTCCAGTGTCTATAGTTTTCACATGGAAAGAACTTTTCTTTCACATTTGGAACATGCTGTCTAGGAGAACTGCCTTCCACGTAAGACCAGGGCTCTCACAGACCCTATCACTTCTGATGAGCTATAATATCTACTTTGGTAAGTAATGCTCATTTCTAGTCTATCAGGGCTAACACAACCCAATAACCCATTTATGCAATTTTCCATCTTTTTGGAAGATGGATGCGTGAGCTTGATTTATAAAGAATGACAAAATGAAATGTAGATGTCTGGACAGAATAGAATGACCAAAGAAGCAAAAGAACGCGTCCAATCATGAGTACCTGTCAATCCATCCTCCCCATTGACATACTAATCCTCAAGGTTGAAATTAGGTGTCACGGAATAACTATAATGTAAAGATACTTTTTACTTTTTCTTAAATAAGGGATCAATGAAATGCATACCCAGAAAAATAAATGCAACCAGTGTTGCTTGTTATATTTTTTCACATTTTGAAAACACAGGAAAAAAATCTCTGCTTCATATTTAAGGTGTCATACAAGGAACACGGGCATTTAAGAATAATTTCCTGTTCCTTAGAGAAAAGTTTCACAGTTTCTTTACATAAGTGTAATCTTTATTGCTGAATTATGCCATTAATAACGCATGACTATGATATACAGAAAACAATACATAACACATCCACTGAAAACAGGTGCATCTGGTCTTGTCATGCATATAGCATGTATAAGAAAAACATATTTTGAAATATATTTTGGGTTTCTGAATCTTGAAATAGAAAAACAAGTGTTCTGAACTACTATCATTAATTTAGAGAATGTTAGAATGTTTTAAAATAACGACTACTACATTATCATCGTTATTATTATAACATATGGTGTATTTTACAGCTTCAACTTCACTCTCACTATGGCTATAAACTTTCTGTAAATAAAAGAACAAGAGATTCCCTTGTGATGCACAGATATAAAAAGGGAATGAAGAAAAGTGAGCTAACAACCAGTTATATGTACCTAGCTTAGTCTGTAATAAAAGCGGGCCTCCATATGAGCACAGAAGATATGTATTTTCAGTAAATTTTTATAAGAATATGAGAAAACCTGGATGTACTAATGATAAAAAGTCCACTGACTAGTCTCCTACTCATGGTGTTTACTATAGCAATAGAATATGAATAAGAATAATAACAAACAAATAAAAACAAAACTACACTGTGCTTCAGAAGATTTTTTGAAAGTTATATGCTTTATTTTTTATCTGCCTTATAATTTTAAAGCCACATACTCACTTTTCTTAAAATCTAACAAAATCAATAGGCATGCAGAAAGCTAGCCATGGTGATAATTATCTTGGCCTATATTTTTAAATAATTGTGTTTTTTCTCTATTTTATAAATTGTTATGCTTTTCTGTTTCTTGATATTACATGTCAATAAACAATAAGACATTTTGGAGAGTAGCTAGCTATTTACAAATGCCCTATGGTCAAGGAAGAGTGAGAAATAAACAAATGTTTGCCAACAAATAAAGATTTTGCCAAAGAGCCCCCTCTCTGATGACCACTTGGCACATTCATAAGAATTGCCATGAGGATCTCCATGGAGATCATGTTTATTTCAATCTCTACTATTGCCAGAAGTTTTCCTATATACCACCCGCCTGGCAGAAGTTTATAAAATAATCACTCAGATGCTTAATATTAATTACAAATTCTTTGGTTTATGGCTCAGGCTTCTTGCTAGCTAGCTCTTTTATCTTAAATTAACCCACTTCTATTAATCTATGTTTTGCCCTGTGGCTTTGTGGCATTACCTGTGTTCCATTACGTCTTGCTCCCTTGGCAGTACTCAGAATCTCCTCCAACTCTGCTTTCTTTTCCTTGGATTCTACACCTGGCTCTATTCTGCCTTGCCATAGGCCCTAACAGCTTCTTTATTAACCAAAAGTAGCAACATGTATTCACAGCATATAGAAAGACCTTCCCACAGCACTCTATTGTCCAAACAATGAGTGAAGTTTATAAATTATTTTCCAATTTTAGTGCCTCTCAGGATTACTTTACAGATTTATTAAAAACACAGATTGCTGTGCCTAGCATATTCAAGGCCAAGGCACTAAAATTTTTATCCCCACCCAACTCTCGAAAATAAAACCACGTATAAACACTGGACTGCATTTCTAATGTATTAGATCCAGGGAGTAGAGACCCTTCTGTATTCTAACCATTCTCACAGGTTCTCCCTCTGAATTTTATACTTTTTTATTTTAATGTTCATGATGTTACATTTCCTTTTTCTGGTTTGTATGTTTTCTTCTTCTTTTGTTAACTCATACTTGTTTTCACCACATACCTTTCCAAAATAGGTAGTTAAATAAAGAATTGAAATATATGAATTGAAGAACAAGAAGAAATAGAAGAGGACTAAGAAGGAGGAGGAGAAGGAGAAGAAGAGGAAGAGGAAGAGGAAGAGGAAGAGGAAGAAGAAGAAGAAGAAGAAGAAGAAGAAGAAGAAGAAGAAGAAGAAGAAGAAGAAGAAGAAGAAGAAGAAGAAGAAACATGCCAAGGACTGAAGGGACGTGTGCTGGCTAGTTTTATGTCAACTTGATACAAACTACAGTCACTGGAGAGAAGGAACTTCAATTAAGAAAATGTCTCAATAAGATTAGGCTATAGGTAATCCTTTAGGGTATTTTCTTAGTTAGTGATTGATGTAGGAAGTCTCAGCCCATTGCAGGTAGTGCCATCTCTGAGCTGGTGGTCCTGAGTTCTATAAGAAAGCAGGCAGAATGAGGAGGTAGTGGCGCACACCTTCATTCCCAGAACTTGAGAGGCAGAGGCAGGGGGAACTCTGTGAGTTCAAGGTTGGCCTGGTCTACATAGTGAGTTCCAAGACAGACAGAGCTACACAAAGAAAGAAACCCTTTCTCAAATAATAATAATAGTAATAATAATAATAATAATAATAATAATAATAATAACAATAATAAAAACAAAGAAAGCAGGCAAAACAAGCCTGGGGGAGCAAGACAGCTAGCAGTACTCTTCCATGGCCTTTGCATCTGCTCCTGCCTCCAGGTTCCTGCCCTGTTTGAGTTCCTGCCCTGACTTCCTTCAATGATGGACTATGATTTAGAAGAAAGCAAGCAAAATAAACCCTTTTTTTTTATACCCAAATTACTTTTGTTTGCTGTTTCATCATAGCAATAATAATCCTAAGGCAGGACTCATAACTTCTGTCTAATCACCAAGTTTCTCTTCCTCATAATGATTGCATAACTAGAACGTGCTATTGCCAATCAAGTCATGAGGATGGCCATCCTATGGCTAGGCCCCAAGTTCAGACAAAATGAGTTGGTTTCACATCCTCACGAGGGATTGGGAGAACAGTTTAACAAGAATAAGTGGCTGGCATTTGTAGATGAATTTCTAAACAGTCTTATTAAATAAGAAACACAGAGCCAAATACAGAGGTACAAGCCGTAGAGACCAGAGCAATAGCCACCAACTAACCACCTTGCCATAGTTTCCCAAGAGAGCTTCTTCCTGTTTAACCTGCGCCTTTATTGCCTTCTGGTTCTGCCTTCTCATTGGCTCTAAGCCTGTACACATCACTTCCTTGTCATTGCCTGTCTATACATACAGACCTCCGGGCCTCTATGGTTGGTACTGGGATTAAAGGCATGTGTCACCACTCTTGGCTGTGTCTTTGAACACACAGAGACTCTGCCGGCCATGTGATCGTATTAAGGGTATGTGCTACCACTGCCTGACTTCTATTTATGGCTCACTATGACCTCTGGTCTCCAGGCAACTTTATTTATTAACATACAAATAAAATACTCCATTTCAGCACAAATAAAATATCACAACAGTCATTCTCATGCAGTAATCCTTTACCCCTCCTTTCATCTTCCCAGTAAAGATCTGGGCTCAGAGGAGAACTGTATTCAGAAATACCATCACCTCTTGTCACATTTCTGCCACATCTTATTCATCTTACATTTTTGGCCATTTTATTAAATACCATTGCATCTCAGGTTTTGTATGTTGAAATAAAATATGTATATCTTTGCCTCATTAATGTCAAAGCATAGTTAAGAAACAAATAACTGGTTGGGGAGAACAAAAAACTGGTTTGTATAAAATAGTTTCAACCTTCACACAGCCCACCCTATTGCAGGCTAAAATCTACAACTTTTGACCTTTATTTTTATAAATGATATTGTAACAATATTTTCATTTACTTTCCTATCATATAAGTAATGTATCATTTTAGAGCCCTTCAAGAATGGCATGTGACATTTGGGTCAAAACACACTTTAAATAACAATTACATGAGGGCAAATAAAATCAAACCACATCCTACATATACCCAGTTGTAATTGATGAGATCAGAGCCTCCTGTGCTTGATATTAAGGAATTTGCATGATGATTGCCTTATTTATTAGAATGGTTGTTTAAGAAAAGGACAATCAATCAATACACAAACAATAAGGTTCACTAAGGTAATCAGTAATTATAAGATACATAGTTAACTTATCATGTACTTATTTTCAGTGTTCTGATATCATTTACAGACTATCTTTTGAATAATGTTACAATGTCTTCCCCTTTACTGTATTTCTAAATCCTTCTGCAGTCCAGGTACTAATAAATTCCTCTTCCCCACACCCATGTCAAATCTCATTCAGGTTTATAAGATGAAATGGCTTCAAGAAACTGAATGGTGTCTGGTGTGTTTGTGTGTGTACAAGCATTTGTGTGTGTGTGTGTGTGTGTGTGTGTGTGTGCTGTTTGCGTGTGTGCATATTTCCTTTTTTACTAGAGAAACTTCCTTGAACTATCAACTACATCACATTCCTGTTCTTTTTCTTAATCTCCTCTCATCATTAATAATTTCAAAATGAAAATGTGATTTCGTATCTATTGGCAAACCTCAATAATATGAGAAAGTATTCATTAATGTCTATGGTAGCTAGAGAGATACATCTGTGGCTAAGGGCACTTGCTGCTTTTGCAGAGGGCTGGAGTTCTGTTCCTAGCACCCACATTAGGAGGCTTACAACTAGCTCCAGGGAACTGAACATTCTCTTCTGGCCTTAAAGGTACTCACATACACATATATATTGTGTACACACATAAACAAACACACACACACACACACACACACACACACACACACAAATTAATCTAGGTCCAGTGACATGTGTCAGTGAGTAAAGGTTGTCACCAGAACTGATGACTTGAGTTTGATCCCCAGGGTCCACATGATGGGAGGGGAGAACCAACTCTTGCAAGTTGTCCTCTCACCTCCACATGTGTGTTATGGCAGGTGTGTGTCCACACATAAACAAACAAATAAATAATAAATAAAATAAAACAAAAAAGAATTAAATATCTAAATGTTAGTGCTGTGAATATCTGTATGCTGTGAATGTGTTGCTCTGATTGGTTAATAAATAAAGTGCTGATTGACCAGTAGCCAGGCAAGAAGTATAGGTGGGACAAAGAGAGAGGAGAATTCTGGGAACAGGAAGGCTGAGTGAGGAGATGCCAGCCTGCTGTCCAGGGAGCAAAATGTAAAGGCAACAGGTAAAGCCATGGAACATGTGACAACAAATAGATTAACAGAAATGGGCTGAGTTTAAGTGTAAGAGCTAGTCAGTGGTAGGCCTGAGCTAATGGCTAAGCAGTTTAGTTAATATAAACTTCTGAGTGATTATTTTCTAAGCAGTTCCAGGGTCCATGGGACTGGGCAGGACTGGAGAAAACTTCAGTTACGTGTTAGTCATGTTAATTTTCTGTTCCTTCTCCAATTTTGTATTTTCAGATTTGAAATCTTGCTAAGACCTTCTCTTTGGAATAATAGGTGTGCCTCTTTTTTTTTTTTTTAACCAATTTAACTGCAAATACCCATAAATTTGCCCACCTGGTGGAAATAGCAATTCCTGCTTGGAGCATACACAGCATGAAGACATTTCATTGCAAGCTGACTCTGAGTGACTGTAAGTATGGACTTTTTCTCCATATGAAACAGAAATTAAAGGCACCCACTAAGTATTAACCCACAGCAGTTCTTCACACTTTAACCAGCTAACTATTGGGTTTCCAAATATCTGATTCTGCCTCCCCATACCCAAACCGCTCTGCTAAAAATGATCATCAACTGTCACTGGATTCATGTGTCCTTATCGTCAAGCTCACAGGGAAGTTTTCTTTGGACCACCCTAATACACAGAGAAATGTGTGACATTCTTTTCTTCTTTCTATGGTGATTTCCAATTTGCTATTCTTCCATATTTCAGCCAGGAAGGAGTGGTTATAAAGCCTAGGAAATGTGTTTTCTCTTTTAAAAACCTATTAGAAGAAAACAAATATGGATTAAGACGTAATGTTTTGGGTTTTTTCTTTTTTAATCCAAATGTAGTGGAAACAGTGGGATGCCCTTTTATGATAACTATGTCTAGGAAAGAACTGAAAGGCTTGCTGAGCCAGAAACATAAATGGCTTTGATAACTCTGGAGCTGAAAACCTTTATTTACATTCACTCAGTATGAATGGGAGTTTCCATATGGTCAGACCTGTGGCTGATGAGTCTTCAGGGAAGGTTAATATGTTATCTGGCTCTTTTAGCACAAATTATATTTGGATGGCAACCATTAGCCTTCTCAGAGTTTTCTTTCCTTGATGGGCATTCCCAAAGACTTTTCTCCTTTGACCTGCACACAGTTTCCTCCTTTCACCAGCAGGTTCAGCACGAGTGACTCAGGAGGTGTATTTCTTTCCCCTCTACTGCACACAAGCAAGGCTTTGTCGAGAGATTTTCTCTGAAATCATTCAGTTGTTTGGTATTTAGACCAGAGGAAAAAGAAGACATATGCTTGGCTTAAGTTGGAAGATTTTATTGCACAGTTATGCTGCTTATGATGAAAGATTATAGTCAGAGACATTTTTCCTTATAAAAGTACATTTGTCAATGTACTGTTTCTACACTTATTGTTTGCAACTCAAATGCTCACTGCTGTCTAGCCTCTTGCCTAAAGCCCTAAAATCCTAAGCAATGAATGCAGTAGAGTGGCAGAACAAAAATACAACTTGGGAGCACGTGCAGCTGTTAATCATTCCTTTATCCATTTTGTCTTTATTCATTCAATACATATTTACAGAGGTTATATCTCTAAGGTTACTCTTACAACAGCAATTGAGATTCATACTAGCCTGTGTGCTCCTGGAGGCCTGTTAAATATATCCCCATGTGAACAGCTTCCATGGGCCTTATTTATGTTAGTAGAAGGTAAAAGACTGTGTTGGGAAGCAGACAGTATGAGATTTAGATGAGAGTGGGGAACTGGCTTGAAAACACAGTGACATTCCTACCTGTATATGAATTTTTGTTCTGGGTTTGAGGTGACAGAAATGTATGGAAACTGTAGATTCTGTTTTCATATAGCAGTATACGTGACATGTAGAGACAACCTGAAATCCTTATATCTCCAGACAAAGAGAAATGGGACAGAGATGAGAAAAGGGCCCACGCCATTTCTTTCCTGAGCAGAAAAGATATAGATAGATAGATGATCAGTAAGAATAACTGTCCTGATATTCCAGTCTCAGACACTTTGGGAGCTGTGGATTACTTTTCAGACATGGCCTAGTGCAAGAACCATACCACACACAACCAATCCAGAAAATGCCACAGAAATGGCATAAAGAAACCCAGTCACAAAGATATGACTCTCCTAGGGGGTTTGCTGTGGAATAATCCTTTACACTGTGTGAATATATGTCCCTGTGACTGGTTTAATAAAGAAGCTGATTGGTCAATAGCTGAACAAGATAAGGTTAGGCAGGAGAGCCAAACTGAGAATGCTGGGAGGAAGAAGGGTGTAGTCAGAGGAGTAGCAAGCAGAGGTAGAAAGATCAATGCTGTATTGAGAAAAGTTTTCAAGCCAGGAGGCAAAGTATAGGTAAGAAATATGGGTTAATTTAAATGTAAGAGTTAGTTAGTAACGAGCCTGAGCTATTGACTGAGCATTTATAATTAATGTGATTTCTCAGTGTTGGTTAATTGGGAACTGGAGGGCAGGAAAGAAAATTCCACCTACAGGGGTTGATCCCAAGTTCCTGAGGAACATGCACTTTTGCCAAGAAGCACAACAAGAAAGACCTGATGAAGATGCAGGCAAACAATTCAAAGACAATGAGTGCATGTGCAGAGACATTCAAAGCCCTTGTGAAGCCCAAGGTGGGTAAGCTCATGGTGCTAAAGGGCTCCAGCCACAAACTCAGCCATCTTGGCTTTGTTGTTCAACCCACATTTTTGGGAAAAATTAGAAGCTATATGGCCAATGGTTGTAGGCTCTGTCAACAAAGCCCAAGGTTCAAACCAAGGCAGAGCATCAGCTCCAGCTCAGACTCAGGCTTCTGTTCAGCTTCAACTCAATCTCCCAAAGGTGCCTGGGCCCCTGTGAAGGCCCCATAGAAAAGGTTTTTATCTGTCAGTGTATAGACAAATGGACTGGTGTGACATACCTACACACTATTTGCAGATGATCAGTACCTTATGCTATTTTTACAAATCAACATGAGGCAAGATCTGCTTAAAACAAAAAAAGAATAAAAGAATGACTGTTCTGCTTCTAGTACTATGTACTTCCTCAACTAAGTGACACTGAGCTGTAGTATTTTCAGACAGTGTGTGAACACATACAAGAATCTCTTAGAGACTCCCCAAAGTATTACCTATGTGTGTTCATGTTGTTGAGATTCCATGTGCACAGGTACAGGAAAACAAAAATGAATATTGTTGTTCTTAATTTGACTTCACTGTTGCCTGCAGATAACTAAAACCAAAGAAAGATCTCTTTTTTTTATCAAGAGCTAATTAAGTTTACATATAGTGATAATATAAAGGCAATACCTATAATAGAGAAGAACGATATGTCCTATGCCAAACAAGGGTACAGGGGTTTGTGGATGTGGCTCAGTTGGTAATGTGCTTGCACACCGTGCACAATGCTTCAGGTTTGATCCCCAGCATGGTATAAACTGAACATGGGGGGCATGCACATAATACCAGAACTCATGGAAATATCAGATGGTCAGGGTAATTTTCTGGTAAGTTCAAGGCTAGCCTGGGCCATTTGAGGCTCTGCCTTAAAGAAATAAATAAAATAAGTAAGTTCACGCTTGTGTGGGAGGGTGTTATAACCCATAGCAGAGTATACAGTAATAAAGAGACTGTGTGCAGAACCTAGACTACAGGGAGAATGTTCTGAAAGATTTAGAAGAAGAAGAAAATAGAATAGGCCCCAAAGCGCCATCATTGGAAGAGTAATAAAGTGTGTCTTCATGAACTTGAAAGTTTGAGGAACAGGTTTTAGTTAAAGCATAAGCAATAGATGAAAGATCGGAAAACTTAGATCATCGGAAACTTGAAGTAGATTTTAGCTCATGTCAACATGGCAAGTTGTGAAAATTGTAGATTACTGAAACAAAAGTGAGGGTTTTTTTTGGTTCTCCATTATTCTATTTTTTGTGGTAACTTTTGTCCTTTCTATGCTACAAATTACTGCACTCTGCCCAAATGTTGAACCAGATCCTTGGAAGAGAGATTCTTCTGGTTTTCATTCCATTCTATTGTGTCATGATATGGATGATGAAAAGTAAGGTTAACTTCTCTTGAATAACTAAAAGTACAGTTCTTAAACCTAGGTCTTTCA
The DNA here is from genome assembly GCF_007827085.1 of Peromyscus californicus insignis. Taxonomy (NCBI): domain Eukaryota; kingdom Metazoa; phylum Chordata; class Mammalia; order Rodentia; family Cricetidae; genus Peromyscus; species Peromyscus californicus. The sequence goes on along the minus strand of NW_026294584.1, from coordinate 95,595,523 downwards.
GGTGACCATAGACAGTGCAATGGATGAAGCATAGAAACCAGATTTTAATAGGCAGTAAGACTATCATGCATGCCTGGTGTCTCAGCTACTTTCATATGTCTGTGAAGAGACACCATGACCAAGCAAACATCTAGAAAAAGTTATTTGGGCTTACATTTTCAGATAGTTAGAATCCATGACTATCATGGCAGGAAGCATGGTGCTGGAGCACTAGCTGACAGCTTCCATTATGATTCATAAGCAGGAGGCATAGAAGCTAACAGGGAATGTTATGGACTTTTGAAATCTCAAATCCCATCCCCAGTGACACACCTCCTACAACAAGGCTACACCTCATAAACTTTCCCAAAGAGTTCTAACAACTAGAAAACAAGCATTCAAATAGATGTGTCTGTGGGGACCATTCTTCTTCAAACCACCACATAGTAATCCAGAGGTCAGATTTTAGTAGTCAAGAAGACCATCATGAATACCCTAAGAAGAATAAGGAGTACTGGAGACATCCTGCAGGTAGGGAAGTCCCTGAGTGAAGCTGTGCTTGAGACTGATGTAGCATGAATCTTAGAAGGTCTTATTAATAAAATCAAATGTAGGGCCAGTTATTGGGGTGAATGCTGGAAGATCAGAGAAGGAGAACAAGCCACAGCTACCTCACCTTGCCAGTTTCTCAGCTGATCCTATTTCCTCAGACTGGAAGCCTCTGAGTCCTCATCCAGGATGAATCTCAGCTGAACTACAGCTCGAAGCCTAAAAGCTAAACCAGCCAAAAGCTTCTAGTTTCTGGTCTTCACATCTTATATATCTTTCTGCCTTCTACCATCACTCCCTGATTAACACCACGGGAAGACTGACTTTGGACTACAAACTGGTCAGGACAATTTTAAGATGGCTAGTTGAGATGATCCAGCCTGACAGACTACTCAAACAAGGACTTGAGACAGCCCTGCACTTTCTCATTATGCAGCGACTGGACAAATGATACAGGACTTGACAATTAACCCAAAAATTTTCTTTTCAGGTTCCCCTAAATATGTATTCACCCCCAGAAAACAGGAAGTAATTTTAAGAAAACTACGCCCATATTCCCAAGAGGTGGGGTGGGTGTTTTTTGATCATTCAATGGCTTATGGATAATTGTCATTGTTTACAATGGTTGACTACAAGTTGTTAACTGTTAATGGTCAGGAAAAAAGCTGAACAAGGAGATTAGATTCAGAGTTTTTGTTTGAAAAAAAAAGAAAGAAAGAAAAAGAAAAAAAAAGAGAATATAGATATGAGGTGCATCACTGAGTCTACTCGGAGAAAAAAGATAAAGAAATAATAAGATAAATGGGTAGATGACTGAATCTACCCTAAAAAGAAAGGAGAAGATATAAAAATGACGAAAGGTAGATTACGAAAAGAAAAAAGAGAGAATATGAATATGATAAGATAAAAAGGTCAATTTTTAAATCTACTTTTAAAAATGAACTACTTGTTTTTAATAGGATAAGTAATGAAAATTTTTGTCTGTGTTTATCAAATATTACTGCACTGGACATTGTTAATATATATAATGGAGTTTTTTGTCTGAATCTGTCAAATGTTAATGGACTAGACACTGTTAATGTAATTCTTGACTGTATATATTGTATATACTTATTGGATAGTTTTTCTTGTATTAGTTATAAGCTTTTTTTAATTTTAGACAAAAAAAGGGGAAATGTCATGGTATAAATATTTTGCACACTAATAAACTTATCTGGGGTCAGAGACAGAATAGCCACTAGATACAAAGGCTAGAAAATGGTGGCACTCCCACCTTTAATCCTAGGATTCCAGAGGTAGTAATCCCTCTGGATTTCTGAGTTCAAGGCCACATTGGAAACAGCAAGGCTCTGGATCTCTGAGTTCAAGGCCACATAGGAAACAGCAAGGCATAGAGATACACGCCTTTAATCTCAATACCTACCATAGAAGATCTGGAGGTCTGTATAGATGGGCAGTGAGGAGGAGGTCATGTGGTTGGGTTTACAACCAATGTGAAGGCAGAACAGAAAGTCTATAAGAAGACAGAGACACAGGAAGGAGGTCTCTTGGCAGAGGGAAGGACAGGAGCAACAGTGAAGGGTAAGGTTTTTAGCTCTTAGCTATTGCTCTGATCTCTTGGGCTTTCAACTCTGCATTGGATCTGTGTTTCTTATTTAACAAGATGGTTACATCTACAGACTGAGACACTCTATTCTTTTTCCATGAGCCTTTTAGCAAGTCATTCATTTGTTTATTCTACTTACAGTTCACATAGTTTTTGAGGAGTTGAGCCTAGATGCTTGCGTAAATCAGGTAAGTGCTTGACTACATACGTACATCCTCAGGCTAACATTTAGCCTCTTACATTTGGGAAAGAAAATAAAATGGCCATGAATAATAGATGTAGCTTAGATTTTTTCAAGTATATGATAAAAAATATTTATTTGTGTATGTATGCTTGTGTCTGGATACAAGTATGAATACTGAATGCATGTGGAGGTCAGAGTAAAACTTGCAAGAGTTGGTTCTTAGGTCCCAAAGATTTGAACTCAGGTTATCATCAGGGTTGGTAGCAAGCATATTTACCTATTGCACTATCTTGCTACCCTACATATGATTTTTAAATGACAATTTTAGGTGGCAAAGAAAACACAACAGGATATTTCTACTAACTGATATATGTATATCACATATACACTCACAAGAAGATTTGAGAAAAAGGCAGCTCATAATGTGTAGTGATCTAGTCTCCTAGAGTACACACATTGACATAAGTGTGAACAAAATAGGCAAACTCTGGCCTGTTACATTGACAAGGAAAGAAAGCCAGGAAGCAGTGTTTAACTCAGGCCCTGGGTGGAAATCCAGAGCAAGGCCCCCTGCAGTGGTGAAAGTCAACACAGGAAGCAGTTGTATCTCAGACTTTGGTGAGAAGTACAGAGTAAGGTCTCCTAAAGTTGCTGGAGTGGACAGGTGATGACTGTGAGCACCTTCCCAGTGTTTAAAACTCATGCCAGAGATAGTGGGGCGCTAGATGACATCATTAACAGTTTAAGAGTAGGGGAGCTGAATTTAATTACTGTTTCTATTAATGCATTGGATTTCATTAGTTTTTAATTTTGAAAAGGTTAATGGAAATTGGAAAACTAAGTTTTGTATGGTTACACACCACCATTTAAGTGTCCTCACGTACCCAGTTAATATACCAACCTCATTATTTAACATTAGCTTTGGTTTTCTTGTAAAATTGCAATACTATGGTTTGTCAAGCTACTAGCTGCTATTTGACCCAAGTTTAAGTACGTGTTTCCACTGTATATGTTTTAAAATTTTTATGTTTAATGAAGAAACCAAATCTGTTTTATCATGTTGTTATTTAAAAAAAGTGTAATATATATTCACCCACTATTATCTCTGACTGACCTTGTCATAGATGCCACATGTTGGTGCATCTGGGAACTGAAACGGTGTGATAATGATGTTGACAGTGTGTTTTCTGAATGGGAAATTCTGAGACAGCAGAGAAATAATTAATTTCTTGACTATCCCTCACTCAAAAATTTAAGCATGAGATGGTAACCAGGAACAAAAGAAAGAAATCTCCATTCATTTCAGTATATACTTCAGTTGCTAGACTGACCTAGTAAAGCCAACTGGGCTTTGGAAATCCAAAATGACTTTAGTTATAATAATTTAATGATAGAAATGCATGTATCTACATGGTGTATGTATATATGTATAATATATGAATGCCATATGAATCACAGTACGAAATTCTTAGTCATATAATCCTGTTGATACATGTTTTGCATATTTTTCCAGAATTTCACTTATATTTTTCCATGAAAGTCTCATTAAAAACTACAAACAGGCCGGGCGGTGGTGGCGCACGCCTTTAATCCCAGCACTCGGGAGGCAGAGCCAGGTGGATCTCTGTGAGTTCGAGGCCAGCCTGGGCTACCAAGTGAGTTCCAGGAAAAGGCGCAAAGCTACACAGAGAAACCCTGTCTCGAAAAACCAAAAAAAAAAAAAAAAAAAAAAAAAAAAAAAAAAAAAAACTACAAACAGATATTTTATAATAGTTATGAGATGCAAAAGGCTAAATGTCCACCAGTTGAGAACTGGAAAATAAAATGGTGAAACATATACACCTTAGTATTCTATCAAGCTGGAATGAAAAATGAAAACAATGAAATTCATAGGTAAATGGGTAGAGTATAAAATATTATTCTGAGTAAATTATCTAGACAGAGACAGGCAAACACTGTATGTTCTTTCTTAATTGTGACCCAGACCTTAATCTTTAAATATGAATATGTTACCTGGAGCAACTACAGAAATCAAGTAAAATATAAAGGAAAAAAGAGACTACAGTGGGGGACCTAGAGAGGGGATACAGACATTATAAAGGGGGAAGGGAGAAAATGGACGGGGGACTTTAACCAGGAGGGAGGAAGAGGACAATGGAGAGGAACAGAAAAGGGGAAGAAATAACAATAAAGGTGTGTGAGAAAGCAGTAGAGAAATATTAATTTTTACACTTACTTAAAATACATAATATATATACACTATGTATCTATATCTATCTATCTATATGTGTGTATGGTTGATTTATTGTTTTTATTAATAAGACCTTTTGAGATTCATGCTAAGTGTGTGTGTGTGTGTGTGTGTAGTTTAATTGAAGTTATGACACATGGCCACCAAGAGCCTGAGACTAACAAAATCCCCAGTGCCAGGCATAGAAAACCTCCCTTCAAGTTGTTCTCATGGTAGCCCAAGAGAACCCCAAAACAATATGAGTCATTGCTATTTCTCTTGGTTGCTTTCCAGAATGTGAAGGTAAGACTTATTTCTGAAAATACTGAAGAGTTAATGTACAAGACTTCATGGAACTGAGATGGCAATGACCGGGAAGCCTTCTCCTTGAGCACTGGCTTTCATAGTATCAAATGACGCTATGCAAGTTTAAAAGAGGAAAAAAAATCAATCTATAGCCCGTCCTATCTTTGAAGCCTTTGAACCACAATGACTATCCCAGTAAGATTTTCTTCTGACCTCTACACTCTGGCATATACAAGTGCACATGCACCTGAATGAACAAATACATACATTTGCACACACACACACACACACACACACACACACACACACACACACACACACATTCATGTACAAAATGGTAGCCTGGCTGCTACATTTGTATCATTATGCAAAGGAAAATCATACAGGTTATAGAAGATTATGTTGGGGAAGATCAGTTTTTCTCACATTCATAGTATAGTTTTTTTGTTTGTTTGTTTGTTTTATTTACTGAAATGCATGAGTGGCCATGAGATTCAGTTTTGTCCCATGTGACTCACAGGATACTTGAGAACATTGCACATTTGTGTCACCTTCCCTTACCCCTGTTCTTCCTGCTCTGAGCTAGGACATGGTTCTGGAGTAGGAAATGGCTGCTGACAACCTGAGGCCAAGGGCCTTACATTAAGGTCCTCAGAGCAGAATAAAAACAAACACTGGAGACACTGGAGACTTCCTGGAGCCAGAGCATCTACAAGAAAGTGCTAATGCCCAGCTTTGCCATCCTGAGAAGGCAAGCTACTCATTTCAACTCAGGTAATTATATTTGCTGAAGCCCAAAGCATGCTGAACTCCCTTGTTCACTCAAGTCAACTTGATTATCAGACTGAAATGGACACAAAGCATCCACATTTGCATAAATCCCCATAAGGGAAGAGCTGACAAAGAAAGAGTTGTGTATTTCCAGAGTAAAGTTAGAATAATTTTCTGTATTTTGGAGGGAGTCAGAGGATAAAAGTTTCATGGTTGGAATAGCATACACACTCAAAGACAATTGTCCTAGGGTAGTATCTTTTAAAACTCATGAATTTAAGTGGCTCCTCTTATGCATTTTCCCCAGAGGGAATTCTTCACCTTTTATCAAAGCATTGCTACTGTTGAGAAAATTCTTTAAATTTCTAGTACAAAATTATTTTTCCTAAGAATTAAATTCTCAATTAGATTGTTTTATTTTGTTTCAAGATAGTTTCTCTGTGTAACCCTGGCTGTCCTTGAACTCAGCGATCCAACTGACTTTAATTACTAAGTGTTGGGATTAAAGGTGTGCACCACCAGGCCCCACTTAAATTAGAAGTCTTGATGGGAAAGTTTATATGGGAAATATCTAAAAGTTGTGTATATTTTAACAAATCACCAGCTGTGAATTAACTGGGAAAGGTGATGTTTCATTTACAAAATTGAGAAATTTCTTCCTTTATAGGAATAAAAAATTCCAGATTTGGTTTCATCTTCCAGCCCTTGGGGCCAGCATTTCCCTTCTTTCTGCTGCCAAGGCCACAGGAATGGAAAGGCTACACAAGAAAAAGTAGCCTGGCTCTTTCAGACACCTTGAATGGCAGCTAGGCAAACAGAGACATCTTTTAATTAGCTTTAATAACACGAAGCAGGATGAAAGATCCCCTCCTGAGACAAAGGATCCCAACCGCTGAGAGGAGGTTGGTGAGAAATCTGTTCTTTCTAAGTCTTGCTGTGTGATTTGAGGGACTTAGAAAGGATACTAGAGGCTTCTAACAGGCAATAAAAATATATGGACTCAGATACTTTTGTTACTATTACGATGTTCTTTATTTTGTGCATTGGGGAGGCATGCACATGCCATGGCATGCCTGGGGAGGTCGGAAGACAACGTGCATGAGTTGGTTCTCTCTTGCCACCATACAGGGTCCAGGGTTGTCACTTTGCATACAAGCACCTTTACTCACTGAGCCATCCCACTGGGTCCTTGCTTTGATTTTTAATAAAAGCCTAACTTGTTTTCATGGCTGGTCCTCAGTATTACTCAATAGCTCTGTTAATTTTCCCAATACCCTGGGCCCTCTGCATATATGTGACAGTTGTGTAGCATGGTCTACTTGTGAGACTTCCAGCAGTGGGAGAAGGGGCTGACCCCGGTGCTTTGGCTGGCTGTTAGGAACCTGTTTCTCATGTTGGATTGCTTTGCCCAGCCTGAACACAAGGAGAGGTGCTTGGTCTTGGGGCATCCTGATGTGTCATGCTTTGCTGATGCCTATGGGAGGACTGTATCTTTCTGAGCAAATAAGGAGAAGGGATAGATTGGGGAGGGATGGTGGGTGGGAGGGAGTGGGACGAGAGGAGGTAGGAGAGGCTGTGATCAGGATGTAAAATAAATAAACAATATAAATAAATAAAATATAAGTAAATTGTAAAAAAATAAAAAGTGATGAAGAAGAATGTTTAGGCAGTCTAAATCGTGGACAAATAGAGTTGTCCTGCAGCTGCTCACACACCTCACAATCTTTTAGTTTGCACTGCAGGGGCTAAATTCAAAGCCTTGACCTCTGATCTCTACTTGCATCCATTCCCACTCAAGTTCTCCCTTACACATTTCCAGGAGCAGAAAACAAACAACTTGCCCTCTGAACCTCAGAGCTCTCAATTCAGTCTTTCACTGGGTTGGATCATACCACATTAGGTATGGGATGCTGGGCTTTACATCCACAATTCTTTACATTCATAGCTCAATTTTAGCATCATGTATCATATCCAGAAACAGGGTTGGCTAATTTATTTCTATCTGCAATGACATTAATTTCAGATTTTCATCAGAGTCTTGGCAGTGCTACTGTTTTTGAGATGTCTCTTGTTCATGCACATGTATGAGTTTTCAATTATGGACTTGAAGAGTGTACACTTACAATTTAGGACCTCCTTTGTGCTGAAAAGCTTTTTGTCAACTTGACACAAACTAGAGTCATCTGGGAAGAGAGAATCTCAATTGAGAAAATGCCTCCATCAGACGGCCTATAGATAAGTCTGTGTGCTATTTTCTGCATTTTGATTGATGTGAGGAGGGCCAGTTCACTGTGGGTGGTGCCATCTGTGGGAAGGTGGTCCTGTTTTATATATATATATATATATATATATATATATATATAGACCAAGTAAGCCATAAAAAAAACAGTGTTCCTCAATAGCCTTTGCTTTGGGGTTTCTGCTACCAGGTTCCTTTTTGAGTTCCTGCCCTGACTTCCATCAGGGATGGATTGTGATGCAGAAATATAAGGCAAATAACCCCTTTCCTCCCAAAGTTTGTTCTGGAAGATGTTTTATCATATTACTATTAGCACTCTTGGACTCAGCCACTCCTACAACTGCTCTGTAGACTTCGTCATGATACAAAGCAGTACATTCCAATTTTTCTGATTCAGCAAATTTGATTTTTCTTTTTGTTATAAATAAGTTAAGTATAGAAAATATATTACTTCAGTTTTACTACATAGAATTGTTGATAGAAATTGCTTCATGCCTTATATAGTATGAATAATTTGATGCTAATTTTATATGAAAACCAATATCTGATTCTAGGGAGAAGCTTTCCAATAAAATATGATTACTTTATGCAAGGCATCAAATTTATTATTTTATATGAATGACATAGGATTTGTGGTACAATTATAAAAAAATAAAGAAAACATAACCTCTACCACAATATATTACCATGCTAAAGACTGACTTGGTAGTGAACAGATTTATCAATTTGGAGCTGTGTGATCAGTATGATAACTAGCAGGTATTAACATACATCAGTGAATTCTAGTCCAGGACTATAAGAATCATAAATCATCAGTCATCCCTTCAAATTTCTCCAAAGGGAGCCACAGAACTATGCAGAAGCCAAACAAGATATACTGAGTGGTTTGAATAGGATTTAAATGTGGCAGTTGCACTGTACATATTGTTTGTGAATATTATTGAGGTCCTCCTTAAATAACCGTAATCATTAGATGTTTATGTTCAACAAATACAACCCTTTTTTCCAGTTTTTACTTTTCTCATGAACTTAACAGTTCCTGCCAAATTTGGCAAAAGAAAAATCCAAGTTCTTTCCAGGGAGCTGGGATAGGAGATGAGCATTTCAGCTATTAGCCACAAATGGGTAAAATAAATCCTCCTGCAGTGTTGAGCAAAACAAATGACCTGGGAGGAATTGTGCCTTGCAAAGCAGTTTAGGCACCATCAATCGTTATGAAAGCAGAATGAATCTTTTCTTAATTCTCACTCCAAGTATCTTCAATTTGTTTTTTTTTTCCCCAATAATTTGAAAGCCTTTCTAATAGGTACTCTTGGGAATTTAATTTCTATAAACCATTATATAAATAGTTAGATTTTCACTCTGCTGTCTCTCTTTATTCATGTGGTGTTTCAGCTTTGCCAGTCTTAGACATAGTGCTTATCTGAAGTAGCATAGAAGAAAACTAGGTCTGGAGCACATTTATTTCCTTAATATTCTACCCATAATAGTCCATCAATTTCACACAAAGAAATCATCAATGATGGTGATGGATTTAAGGTGAAAAAACTTTTTTTTAGGCATAAAATATTATTTATGCTTGTATGTGCCTATTCGTGGGTTTAGGCACATGAGTGCAGGTTTCCAAAGAGGTCAGAAGTGGGATCTAGACCCCTAGAGCTACAGATGTGGGGAGTGTATACTATAAAAAAAACTTGGGTCCTTTGCAAAGCATGCTTGAGCAGAATATGTTCTTAAATCTCTCCTCCCCCTCAAATAGTGATTCTTAAAATACTGACTTTATTACTTAAAGAGTAAGTGTTCACTTGTTCTCCAATCTGGAGAAATTGTTGACAATTTTTGATCTCCAATGTGTAATAATGGCATGAAGAAAGATTGTATATTTTGATTCTAAAAGAAGGAGTTGTACTGTAATGTGAAGTTACAATTACTTTTTTTGAGAAGTAGACTACCAATAGTTTAAGAATGAATAGTCTAGATATTTCTTTTCTGTTTGTAACTCAGACTTGGAAAGATGGGGCTAACTAATTATTAACTAACAGCAATTGAATCATTTAAAAAGTGGCATTTCTTTTTGGATTATTTAGTATTGCAGTGGCACTATACTGTACTGTGTTAAACTATGAGTATACCAAAAGTGGTTGAGACAAGAAAAAACATTAAAACAGAAATGTAGATGATTACATTATATTTTGCAATAAATAATAACCTTTGGCTACATGATTAGTAATAGGAGCCATGTCGATACAAAGCTGAATAGACAGTGGCTGGGTGGGTGTAATTTTGGGTGGCCTTTTTTGAGTCAGCTTGTGGTAGCCTCTGGTCAAACATATCATTATGGGAGAATCTTCTATGAAACTCATATAGCAAGTCCTGTGTGAGAAGCATTCCTTTATAACTTCCTGGAATTGGGTAATTATGTTGTTATTGTTGTTAGGATTAACACAAGTGACTCCATATGATCATGTTAATATTTCTTCCACATCATTAAATCTCCCTTAATCTTAGGATCTGAAAACATTCATATAAGTAACAGTATACAGACTGAGCAGATTATTTTAGGAATCTATATGTACATGCATATACTCAGATGCTTGTAATAACAATTAGTCAGAAAAGAGGCCATGCATTTGGAGGGGTAGACCTATATGAGGGTTTCAAGGGAGGAAAGGGAATGGAGAAATGTTGGAATCATATTATAATCTCAAAATTTAAAAATAAATACATAAAAAGAATAAAGAATAGCATTGTCACAGTTAGGATTTCTATTGCTGTGAAGAGACACCATGACCATAGCAACTCTTATAAAGGAAGTCAATTAATAGACACTGGCTTAAAGTTTCAGAGTTTTAATCTACTCTCATGATGGGATATGGGGGCATGCAGGCAGATATGGTGTTGGAAAAGGAGCTGAGTGTTCTACATCTTGATCTGCAGGCCACAGGAGTCTGAATATTTGGCACAGCTTGAGCATATATGAGACCTCAAAACCCACCCCCACAGTGACACACTTTCTCCGAGAACGTCATACCTACTCAAACAAGGCCACATACCATAGTGCCACTCCCTATGGGTGCCATTTTCTTTCACCACAAGCATATTTAGCATATTTCATTATGCTTATAAAACATTAAGAAATTTTCTCCCTCAAAAAAAAAAAAAAAAAAAAAAAAAAAGAACAACCAGGAATAACAAACTTCAGGGTGTTATGCTGGAGATTAGATTTAAACCACTGAGGATAAATAAAAAGTTTAGGGTTGTTCTCCATCACACACCTGATCTTGGAATCTAAGCAGGATTTGGGCTGGTTAGTTCTCACAAGAGAGATGTAAAAATAAACCTATGCCTTTCATGTAAAAGTTAATAGCTGTAATATCACTTTGAAGATACTGCTGACAGATTTTTTAAAAGATTTATATCTTTATAAATGTTCACATGTGTAAGTACCCATGTGCTCTTTTGTATTTCTGTGTAGGGTATTATTTTCTGATGTCTGAGAGAAACTCACACCCAACCTTGGGTTGTACATGCTCATAAACTATCGTTGACAAGTGTGCTTTAAACTCAACTCTGCTTCCAAACACTGGAAGTCTGTGGTATGAGCCGGTACTCTCAGACTAACCAACAAATGTATAGCTTGTGCAGAGGAAATGGAAGTTCACACACTGGAAGGAAGCAATGTCAGGAGGCACAGAGAGGCTAAAACAATGATGGATTACAGGAGAGGGGCAGGCATTAGCTTCAGTGGTGTGCCCACTGAGAAGAACAACTTAAGGATGGAAGGATTTCATTTGGCATACAGTTTGAGGGTATAGTCCATCACAGTGGAAAAGGCATGGTGGTGAAAACATGAAGTAGCTTGTCATTTTGCATCTGCAGTAAGGAAGCAGAGAGAAGAACAATATGACTCAATTCTGTGTCTCCTTTTACTCAGTTCAGGGATGGTGTCACCCACATTCAGGGAAGGTCTGTTCAGTTCTTTTCAACCACTACAGAACATCTGTACATACAGGTACAGAGGTGTGTCTCCTAGGTTATTTGTACCATGTCACATGACAGTCAAAATGTACCATCACAGAGGTTAGCAAATGCCAGCCCAGGTCTGAGGTGCTGGGCTGTTAACAAAGCATTGGGCTGCCAAGACACTGAGAATGTCAAACTTTGTTGAGCAATTAACTCTTGGGTCAAGGTTTCTAGTCAAATTTTACTTCTTATGCTCCACCTCTACCTCAGAACATCAAATGTAGTAAAAAGTATCTGAAAGAAAACAACTCCAGGAATTACAGACAGGAATCTACTACAATACAACTTACTAATCTTTTCAAGGGACAGTCATACTTGGGAGATGGGGGAAATGTTTTAGGATGTTCTTTTGATTTTTTTGTTTTGAAAAAGAGCCCTATTAACCAAATTATGTATATTGTATTGTCTAATGTCCATTATTAGCTTTTCTGATGTTAACACAGAATAAACAATTATAAAATTGGCAACAAATTGTTGTTCAGATAGTACTGAGTTCCCATTAGGTGTGAGATAGGAGAGATCTATAAGTGAGGAAGGGGACTCCATAATTAGCTGAAGACGTGCCAGGAAGAGACTAGACATGCACAGGGGACACTCTATTGTATATGGACATCATGTCACCATGTATTTCAGTTCTTTTTTAAAAATTATACATTTATTTGCTTTTATCATATGAGTGTGTTCCCTTTCATACATGTCTGTTCTCTATGTGTGGGTGTACCTGGTCCCTGTGGAGGTTGGAAGAGTATATCAGATCCCTGAAACAGGTGTTCCAGGCAGTTTTGAGCCACTGTGTAGGTGCTGGGAATCAAACCCAGGTCCTCTTCAGGAGCAACCAGTGCTTTTCACTGCTGCAGCATCTTTCTAGCCCCACATAAGTTCTTAAGATATTTTCCTCATCATTCCTTACAGAAGAGACAGCAACAAGATGAGCTTTCTCTTGATATAAGATTTCTAGGGCTGGTGAGACACCTCATTAGGTAAAGGCACCTGCAGCCAAACATGGTGACCTGAGTTCCATCCCTGGAACCCACATGGTAAAAAGAGAAAGCCTTGACACTTGCATGTTGACATCTGAAGTCCATATGTTACATGTGGGGACATACACACACACACACACACACACACACACACACACACACACACACACACACACTACATAGACAAAAAAATAAATGCTAGACAATATCTCCATAATACCCTAGATGCCATTAAAAGAGATCAATGAGTTGGTCTAGGTGACCATTGTTTAGAAAGTCCATACTACTGAAACAAGCCTCACAGCATCCTCTGTTGTAAAATCATGGAGGAGCCATCACTAATAAGGTAAGTATCTGTGGCCTATAAATGGAAGCTGGATCGATCTCTGGAAGTTTCCAAATTCTTAAAAGACAACAAGGAAAGAAAGAGTTAAGCTACTGCTTTGCAGAATTACAGAGAGAAGCCAACTCGTAATGATTGCATTCAATAAAGTAAGGATTTGTTCCTAACATATACCTCTAAAAGTTAATAGGAAAAAAAATAAAAACAGGAAGAACTATAAAGCTATGTTGATTACTAAGTGTTCTCCATACAGGTGATGTCTTATCTGGAAAATGTGACAAACTTCTCAAGTATTTATGACTGCAGTGGGAGGCTAAGAGGAAAACAGCTCTGATAAATATTCTTTAGAATTAAATGTACAGAGATACTAATGACTGACGCTAAGCATCCTGACAATTTGCCCAGGTGAAGTGTAAAAATAAAAGTGTAGCTGCAGAAAACAAGATCATATATATATATATATATATATAATATATATATATATATATATATATTGCATAATAGAGTTAGTGCCTCAAGATTTACACTTCTGAGAACTTGAGAACTGTTTTTTTTAGGGGACACACTCCTTAAGATGCCTTCCTATAACTAGGCAGGGTCTGTGTACATTCAGGAAGCAACAAAGACCATGCAGTGAGCCTGGCCCCTGCACTTGGTGAGAGAGGAATGCTGGTCTTGGCCAAGAGAAGGAGCCAGAGCTAAGGAATAAGGTGCAGTCGGGGAATTCTGAATATTTATGTAGAATCATACAGCTTTTGGATGTGTTCCTCATAATCCCTTATTTCAAAGCAAATAAAATTTTAATTAACCTGATTTCCTTCATTCTGATTTTATCCTACCTGGGCACTGATCAATTTATCAAGCTCAATCAAATGAACTTCAAATATTGATGACATTTCTGACAGTGATTTGTAGGGAAGAACACCACTTTCAGTTTTTATTTACTTATTTATTTGGTTATTTGTTCATTTATTTATTTTCCCATGTAGTTTTAATACATAGGCCAAGTGTGTTGATTGTAAATACATGGTTGTGTCCTAAAATTGGTTTCTTTCTCACTATCAATAGGATGATTTAACTAATCTTTTTTAAACCCAATATTTAGATGATTTACTTGAGTAATTCAGCCCTACAGTTCAGATTTCACCCATGGACTCTAAGACCTTGAAGTAATGTGACCAAACTGAGGTAATATCTACAAGACCTAGCAAAAACAAGCCAGTTGCCTTTGAAACCATGCTGGCCCACTTGCTCTCTGACTCTACTAGTATTTAATTTATTTCAAGTCATGGTTTCTCTTTATAGATCAGTCTGGCCTCAAATTACAACCTTTCTGAATTGACTACCCAAGACCGGAAATTACTGGCATTTGCCACTGTGTTTGGCCTATTCTACCAATTTATGCAATCCCTTTTTAAGCAAAGACAAACCCATAAAGCCATTGCTAGGTATATAAAGTTAGTGATTTACCTAGAGGAAGTTAAGGCAACATTTTAAGCATTAATACTCCATCATGAAGCACACTACATTTGCTATCTTAGGGAACTTGTTGTTTCATGTTTACTGCTTCATGCATTAGTTACCAAGGCTACATCATCAACTCAATAGGTAGCAGAAGATGACTCAACCATTTTTTCCACCAGATGTACATTGTTTGTCAGCATACCTTAAATAAAGTTATGTTAAACTGTTGTCCTACCTATGTTGGAATCTACTTACTTACTGAACAAATACAGAGAATCATCCATGTACACACACACATGCAAACAGCAAAAATAATAATAGAGGCTAGAGAAATGGCTCAGTGGTTAAGAAGGTGCTCTGCTCTTAAAAGAAGATTGAGTTCTATTTCTGTAGCTCATATTAGGTGGCTCACAGATGCCTGTAGCTACAGCTACAGGGGCCTAACACTTTTGGCCTCCAGAGGCACCTATTCTCAAATGTTGTGATGGTTTGAATGAGAAATTCCATCATAGTGCTTGGAATTTGAACGTTTGGAGTCCAGCTGGTGGGGTCGTTTGGTGTGATTTAGGTGGTGCAGTTTTGCTGGAAGAAGTATGTCACTAGTGATTGGATTGGAGGATAGAATCCCTTCCTGTTTTCTGTTTGTTTTCTCTGCTTGGAGGTTGCAGTTCAAGCTCTTAGAAAAGCACCTGATGGCATGCCTGTTCTTGGTGCTATGCCTCCCTGCCCTTGATGAACAACAACAAAAAAGTAACTAACACAATTGCACATAACCACATGCCTACCTTCCGCACACACTTAATTGCATTAATTGCATTAATTTTGAAAAGTAAAGTAATAATTGTGGTAACAGCAACCAACCGCAAAGCCAGGAGTTTAGAGGGAGGAACAGGAGTTTGCATTTGGCAGGAAACCCCTGGTAGTTTCTGTTTGCTTTGAATCTGAAGTTCTATAGTTACATGTATATCTCCCTTGTAGGAAAAAAAAATCAGTGTGAAAAAATGAGAGTCACTTCTGCAATCTCTGTTTACCCTTTTATCGTTCCTCCCATCCCCTTCTCCCTTTTCATCTTTCCTTACCGTCAGGGAAAAGCAAATGTTTCTGTTGGTCTACCCTGGCTTATGACTCATCCCAAACCCTTTCAACTCAAGCTACTACAAAATCAATACATCATCTTAATTAAATCAGAATCATAAAGACTATTTCTCAACAGCAGAGGACTTGTAACTACCAGTCTTAATGCATGTTTTCTTTCCATTTCCCATCTAAGGAGAAGATGTAATCCTCAAGTGAGCAGTTGCAGAAAAGATCTTGATAGAATCTCAAGATGTACTTGAGCAATTGGCACACAGTAATGGGGACTATGCCTTAAGATCTCTGGGGTCCAATCACAGAGTGATACAAATACAGCAATCCCAGAAAGAGAACACAAAAGGAAACCAAGGGGGCTGGTGAAGCAACTACAAAAGACACCAGGCAGCACAGAAACTGTTTCTCTGGATTTCATAAAATCAGCATGCTGTTTGCCTAGATGAGGTCAAGTAGATCACATCTGTTTTGAGCCATGAAAGCAAGTGAAGGACCTTAGAAATTTCCCTATCTTTTCCACCTTTCTGAATTTCAAATTAGAATCAGTTAAGTTGTGAATATGGAAGAAAAAAATCTGCATAGATTAGCCAAATCAAATTTCCTTCACCTAGATAATACTTAATTCAATTTTGTCATTCATAACACACTACTTTGAATTTCCATATATACCCATTTTTCCATCTGTCTCTAGATCTCAAATAAAAAATCATATTAAGCAATGACATAGTTCTCAGACTTTGTGTGTGTGTATATGAGTGTATGTGTTTGTATACATGTGGGCGGGGTGATAGAGATTAACTTTGTCTTTCTCAGTCATTCTCCAGCTTAGTTTTTATGACAGGGCCTATTATGGTCTTGGAGTTTGACCCTTCCATTTGACTGGATAGCTAGCTAGCCCCAGCAACTCTTATGTCTCTTTCCCAGCACTGAGATTTCAGACATGTAATGCCATGGCCTGCTTTATTTGGGTACTGCGCTCTGAACTCAGATCTTCATGCTCACACACTCAGTGCCTCTTTGACTCTGCATCAATGTGGATCCCAAACTTTCCCCAAAGTGTGCACACATGGCATTTTTAGATGGCTCCTATTGTACCTTAAAACCAAGTTGTTACAGTTTAAGAGTGTATAAGCTGTGGTGTGACAGCCCAATAAACTATGAAAAGAAGCAAATGGACAATGATAATAGCTTCTTTCAGCCGGGAAACTGTACAGTAGATCACTCTCCTTTACACTTTACTGAAGGTAGACTGAAAAGTATAACCTACATGCTCTTCTCGTCTTCTTAGCCTCATTTAACTTGATGAATGGACCAAACAGTCAGACAATGGCTGAGATGGAGGAAGACAGGGAGAGTGAACCCACAGGTGGAGAAGCATGACCCTGAATCAAAAGCAAGAATGAGCCTGCGGAGGCAGCTGGAGCATGGTGGCATGCTAAGCCCTCATTAGGGAGCAATTTGCTCTTCAGGACTGAATGTACAGTCCGTCTCCTTCTCTGCCTTAAAGGACTTCTAGGCCAAATAAAGTGATACTAATTGTGTGGTCTCCTGCCTGACAGAGCTGCTGACATGTCAGATGCCAAAGACTGCTATAAGGGATAGGCTAGGAGAGGCAGGCTTTGTATGCAAATCTACAGTAAAAAGGCTGCACACATTTATGTTCTTTCTCATGCTGGGCTTCTCTTCGGCATATTAGGAAAGAATTGATCCCTAGGGAACCTGCAATTTCTGATACTGTTGAATGTCTGGGGGAACAGTAGACTGCAAATGCTCAGAATTGCTGCTGTGTGTGTGTGTGTGTGTGTGTGTGTGTGTGTGTGTGTGTGTGTGCGTGTGTGTGCAACTATACAT
The DNA here is from genome assembly GCF_007827085.1 of Peromyscus californicus insignis. Taxonomy (NCBI): domain Eukaryota; kingdom Metazoa; phylum Chordata; class Mammalia; order Rodentia; family Cricetidae; genus Peromyscus; species Peromyscus californicus. Next base: position 95,577,909 of record NW_026294584.1, on the reverse strand, counting down.
CCATGTGCCTAGGTGATGAGGTCAGATGTCAAGTGTGGGTGTCACTCCTTAGTAGTTGTCTACAGTTTTTATTTTATGAGACTGTGTCTCATACTAACCTGACCTGGCACACTCGCTGTGAAGGTGAAACCAGCTAACCAGGGAGTTCTAAAGGTCTTCCTTTCTCCACATCCACAGTGCCGGGATTACAAATCTGCCATCAATGTCAACTTAAAACAAACAAACAAACATAGAAACTCAGATCCATGTGCTTGTGAGGCGAGCACTGTACTGACAGAGCCATCTTCCAAGCTCAGAATTGTCCTTTCGTAAAAGCCCGTGCTCTAGACGAGAACAGGCACAATAATATTATTAGTTAATTCTGGTACTGTTCAGCCCCTCATGGCATCACCACCCTGCTCTCCTATACTTTTTTTTTTTTAAGTTTGTGGAACAAGAAACAAGACAACGACTTTCTCCTGTTGCCTTGGAAACCTGCAGATTAGAAGAGTGGAAGAATAATCAAAGTCATTTCCTCGGCTCATCCATTTTCCTCTTGTTGTCCTCTGTCCGTTCCTTGGAGTTCCCATACCTGGCTTGAGAAACTTCTTTTGTAACTCTTATTTTAGTGTTCTTCCTCCCTGTCACACTGTCCTTCCTGTCCTCATGTTCCTTTTGTTTGTCCCCATGTTCTGCCTCAAAGTCAAGCTATGTCCCTCCATGTTGACAGTGGAGGGAAGTGTCACACAGGGGCACGCTGGTTCTTATTTGCTCAGACTGTTTTGGCTCTTAGGAAAGCATCACTCTTCTCTAACACTGTTATAAGAAATAAAGAGAAATATATTAAAATTGTCTGGGTGTACATATTTGTAATTCTAAGAGAAGACTAAAATACAGAGGACTGTGAAGACAAAGAGGAGGTGAATATCTGTCTTCTCTTGTGTACAGTGTTAAGAGAAATAGTGAATGTTTATAGACACTGCACAAATATAATAATTTTTAAAAGATCAGAAAGATGACAATCACGCATAAAATCTTCTAAGATACATTAGCTAAATTGTTAAATCTATTCTCAAATCATAGAATATATGCAGGAAGCAATTTATGACTCTAAATTATATATCTCAGTGTGTGTGTGTGTGTGTGTGTGTGTGTGTGTGTGTGTGTGTGTGTGTGTGTGTTATGTGTGTTCACACTTGTGTATGTGAGTATAGGAGCATGTATACTATGGAACATGTGTTGTGATTACAGGATAACACCGGATGTTCATTCTCAACTTCCACCTCATTTGGAAAAATAATCATAGTTTTTGCTGCTGCAAACATCAGACTAGTTTTTCCTTGAGCTTCCAAGGATTTTCATGTCTCTGTGTCCAATCTCACCATAGAAACTTTGAATTTTCAGGTACCTACTACCTTTGTCTACTACTATGTCTGGCTTTGTGTAGGTTTTCAGGATTCAAACTTAGGTACACATGCTTGCTAGCCAAGTACTATACTCACTGTGGCATCTCTCCAGGCCCAAATCAACATTTCAATACTAAGGAAAACTGAGAATAAGTACTTCTGAGGTCTTTGGAAGAGTTATCTGCAATAGTTCTTTTCATGACCACTAAAATGGCAACACAGATATGTTCACAGATTGTACATTTGGATGGCAAATTTGCTGCAGGTAAATCTCTCTTAAGGAGACAGAATGAAATCAGGTATTTACAGCATGCTTATACTGGGTCAGTGCAAAGGGAATGCCCTGAGCCTTTGATTCTGCTTTGTAGAGAGTTCTGTGAATAGAAAATTGCCTTTTCTTCTAATTGCTCCCCTGATATGAGCTGATGAGTATAACTCCATCACCTACACCATCTACAGAAGACACAGCAGAGGTTAAGTGATTCTGCCCTCCACCCAAGATAGCTTTCACATGGCTTCATTGTTCCTTTAATGATTTGTGAATCCTCTCTTTTGCAGTATTCTCATTAAATTACCCAAGATATTAATATCTGCTACACCAAACTGAAATAGGAATGGAAATCAGATACCATGCCAATCGAAATAAGGGTGGAATCCTATTGTTTACTCAAGTTCTTACCATGTTTCTCCAGGCACACCAACAAGGGAAAAAAGGGGCAAAGAAAACAACAACAACGACAACAAAAAATTCCAATGCGTTATGGTGTCAATGTCATACATAGCATCAAACTTTACATTTTCATCTGACTGTACAAAGGAAGAAGTATTTGAGTTTGACAAAGTACATTTGTGCTTATCCCCAAATCCGTGAAAATTAATGTGTAAAGACTCTAACTTTGATGTCCTTTGTAGTTGTCTAATTTATGATATCATTATAAAAAAATTCAATCATTCAAAAACAAACAAACAAACAAACAAACAAACAAAAAAAGCATCACAGAGATACCCAGGAAGCCTGGCTCAGGTTGCTCAGTACAATAAAAGGAAGCAGCTTTGTTTACCAGCCAGCAGCACTTTGGACAGTTTGACTTCTCCACTGATGTGATACTGGTTAAGCTGCTGCTGTTTTGCCATGAGCAAATAATGTAAGGTTGAAAGGGATTAAATGCAGTGAGTGTTGGGAATACAGAGTCCACCATCTGTCCATTTGAATAACATCTGGATAGTAGGCTAAACCCTAGTCTTTGTTATTGAAGACTATTAGCCATATAGAAAACTCTTTATCAGTGTCAAATAATTTACATCAGCTTAGCCAATGCATAGAACTGCCTAGAACACTGTGAACTCCTCCAATTATATAGATCGTATAATTGTTTTCCAGGCCTGAAGGCATGGCAAGGTTATGGCTGGCTATGCCTTTTGGATGACTTGCTTCTTTGTTTTGTAGAATTCTGTTTTTCTGCCTGAGTAAGCACTTTAGGTATAAGCCTTCATTGTGTCTTGCCCTGTGCAGACTCTCAACCACACTGGAGCTGAGAGGAAGGAAATTCATGTTGAAACACAGCTAAACAGTTTTGCTGACATCCCCCTGTCATGTTTCATTCATACAGTGTGAACCCCTGGAGTCTGAGCAGCACTTGAGATTCAAACACAAATGCAGACAGTACACCCTCACGAGAATTGGCACCAGTGAAAAACTTTGTCAAAATGGGTTTGGCACTGAAGCATCAAATGTTTGCAGCACTCAGCACTTGGAAAAAGCTGACACCATTCTCAGATGACTCATGGGACAACCCAAAGGAAAAAATGTCAGATGCAGTGACTTCTCTCAGGAACTGTGTGATTTCAACCCTGAAGTTTCGAAGTGATCTGATTTTTTCCCCACTATGGCTTTCTTTAACAGAGGGGAGCCTCACCAGTCTCCCTTAGAATTTGAGCATGCAGTTTGGAATGGCAATAGTTATTTGAATTTCAAAGGAGATTACAGATGTGATTTTTGTGTCCTGATTCATCTCTCTTAAAAATTGTAATTGTACAATTGAAAATTTCAAAGCATCCTATAAACACATTCAATAGTAACAAGTACATTTTAAAGCACCAAGATGCATGGGTACTTCATGCTTGCAAAAAAAAGTATAATTGATCCTCAGCCTTCTGTCTGTAATTCAGACTAAAGCCAAGACTGCTAATCTTTCTGTTTCAGACACCACATTTAAGCTCCCTTTAGGTACTTCTCAATTATCCACCATCTACTCTATTTCCATGTTCATAGTCTACTATACTTCCCACTTTTGCTGCTTCAAATTGATAAACTGAAATTTTTTGCTATGAAAAAAAGATTTTCTATTAATAAATTCTGGGATTTTATCATGATGTAAATATATATTCTGATTAATATGGAAAAGAGACAAGTGTTTTCCACATCAAGAAAAGATTTCCCACTCTTCTATTGTTCTCTTTTGTCCCAAACAGTTTATCATCATTTCTTTTCTTTTCTTTTTTTAACATTTAACATCTTTAGTTTTAACATTTTATTGGGTAAATGATTTTAAAGGTAATAACAATAGTGTCAAAACTACTACAATATCTTTCCACAGCCATACCATACAGACCCACATAAACCTTTTCATATTTTTTTTCTTGTTCATTTTTATTATTTTAAAGCCATATAGATTCATACAAAATGCTCACTTGCAATAGCTTCTTAAAACTAGTAAGCAATTCAGTGTGGAAGGAGGGAGGACCTAGTTATAATGAAGGGGTTTCAGGTAATCCTTGATGTCTTACTGTAATCAAAATACCAGGTTACTAAGAAGGGAAGGGAGAGTTACTCCAGGTAGCTTTTTGCTCATTACAAGTCTCACCATTGCATCACCAAAAACTCTTTATGCTGGTGACTGATTCAAAGTAATTTTGGGGAACATATAAAACACTTAAATAACTTAGAAACTAGATCCAAATATCTCAAAAGTAATCAACTTTGATATACAAAAGCAGTCAGAGGTGGTTACAAAAGTATTTTTTGTTTGTTTGTTTGTTTCGTTTTTCTCAGTGCGTCTATGTACCAGCGCAGTTACTGGGTCTGGAGCAAAATAAAAGGTTCATTTTCTTCTGAAACAGTAATAAAAAAACAAGGAAAACATATCTTTGTATATAAAGAATCAATGCTGGTCTTAAGAATAATGTAATCAGAAACCCTTAAATCGAGAGGCACACAATGGGTTTCCACTTGTAAAAAAATAAAAGGAAAGTCACCAGTTTATTTAAATGGAGGAGGTGCTTACACTCCTCAAATAAACTTAATTCATTTTAACGTCACTAGCAAAAAATCACTTAGAAACTGTACAAAAATAAAAAAGTTAACACATTTAATCCTGCAAGGTTTTTGTAAGGACCGGAAGGCAGGCTTTTGGAGCAGCATTTGTGCATGGCTGGGGCCTTCTTTGGTTTGATCTAACACACATAAGATATGGAACGCAAAATTCACCAGTAGAGAGAAAGTCATAGCTAGTTTTATGTATCATCTCGACATACCTAGAATTATCTGAGAGGGGAGTCTTAACTGAGGAATTACACAGATCAAATCAGTCTATGAGCATTTCTGTGGAGGGATTGTCTGGATTGCTAATGGATAAAAGATTCCCCAGCCCACAGTGGGTGGTGGTGTTACCTAGGCAGGTGCCCTGGTTGTATAAGGAAACAAGCAAAGCATGATTCTGAGCAAGGAATATCTTCCATGGTTCTTGTTGTACCTTATTAGCTGTGAAGTATTTTGTTGGTCAGAGGTAATATTGTGTATAATAGCAAGAAGTCCTGTCTTCAGGTTCCTGCCTTTGCATCCCTGCTCTGACTTCACTGAATGATAGATGTGGAAGTATAAGTCAACTAAGCTGTTTCATCTCTATGTTGCTCTTGGTCATGCAGTTACATAACAGCAACCTTAGAAATGAAAATTGAATAGGGCCTCATTTTTATAAAGTATTTATTCATTTTATTTTTCCAATGACAAGTAAGAATTTTATACATGCATAATTTACAACAAGATGTTTTTGTCATTGTATGCATCATAGAAAGGCTAAATCGAGCTTGTTAACATAAGAATTAACTCATATCCTTGTTATTATTTTTAATGAGAAATTTCAAAATTTATTCTTAGTGAATCTCAGAAAACCCCTGTTATTGAACAATCACTTTGAAACACAGGAAGTCTTTTGAATTCATTTCTATCAACTAATGAAACTGTACACTCCTTTTATTCTGTCTTTTTATTATAGAAAACTCCTGTGTCTAGTGCCTAGCATTTATTCTTTGCTACATACTTTAAATTGTGAGTAGTCTACATGTAAATGAAGTTCTATTGTCTTATATTTCCATGCCTGTGTTATATCACTCAACATATGTCCCCAGGGTGCCCAGCCCAATAAAACATAGTAGGGTTCCTTTCATAATGAAAGGAAGAATAAAATTCTATTGTGTATATTACATAAATTGTGTTTTCTTTATCCATTTTCCTGCTGATGGCCACAGGTATATTCCATCCTGTTATAATGGGCATGAAGGCACTGTTATCTCTTTGGCAAGCTATTCTCATGAAGAGAAACGTTCTTCAGGGTCTTGAATAAAGTCATATCTGCTTTTCCATATCCTATCCGTAAAAGTGACTGATGCTTCTAGAGGCACTTGCAGAACCTTTGCTAAGTGGATGAATTTACTTTCCAGAAAGAAATTCACCACTAAGGTCTTCTCCATGGACAGCTTCCTAGTTTCAGACCGACTATATGCTGAGGACATGAAAGAGGTTGTTAATTTGCTTTTTTCACAATGTGACCACAAGAAAACAACAGTGAAACAGAACTGATGAACGGCACATTAGCTACCAGTTTTAATACTTTCTCTAATATGATTTGTCAACATCCAGAATAAGTAACTAATAGTTTTTTTAAAGTCACATATTTCAGGTATGAAGGTAATTATCAAACAATCATTCAATTTTTTTCTTAAACACTACCTGTTAAAAAAGATTTCTTTTTTAATTTTTATTTTATGAGTACAGTTGGTCTGTATGTATATATGCTCACCAAGTGAGTTCCTGGTGCCCTCAGATCCAACAAAGGGCACTGGATCCCCTGGGACTGGAGTCTGCTGTGAGCTGCCATATGTGGGATCTGAGAACGGAATTTGGGTCTGATACTAGAGCAGCAAGTGCTCTTAACCCCGAAGCCACTTCCCTAGTTGTCACCACACTTTTCAAAGGTAAGAAAAGAACTTGATTTTATATATTTGACCTAAATCATTACATTGCAATATATTGTTTTAATATGATCACAATTTTAATCAAATTGCCAAAAAGATTATATATATACACGAGTGTGTGTGTGTATGTGTGTGTGTGTGTGTGTTGAAATTTACATTAAACTTTTTAAATCAAGGCCACATTTTTAATTTTATTTCCATATATGACATTTAAATTAAGACCAGTTACATTAGTTTACTAGCTATGAGAGTTAGTTGCTCTCACATTGGATTATACAGAGATTAAGGATGCATTCTTGCAGTCAAATCTTATATACCTATGGGATATATAGCTATAGGAGTCTATTCTGGCTTAATTTCTGTCCTCAGTGTTGTGCCTGGTCTCTGTGAAGCTTGGTTTGCAAAGGTGAGCAGTTGCAGTTGACGGGTGAGAATAGAATGGAAGTGAAAAGCAGAAGGGAAAATTGCAGCTTACATATGTTAAAGCTTTTCCAGTCTGGATGCATTAACTCAAAACAGAAGCTGATGCTCTTTCCCATGGACCTAACTACCACTGTGTTACAAAATAGGCAGGTACCAAAGGAAGAGACCTATTGGAAGTTGAGCAAGATCTCCATAACTACATAGAGATCTGGTGTATCAATAGAGCAGGTAACAGATGACAGTTTCAAGTTCTGCACCAAATCTTTAGGTTTGATATTTTATTATTTTTAAATTGTGTATGGGTATGTGCATGTGAGTACAGGTGCCATGTATTCACAGGGCATCAGATTTCATGGAGTAAGAGTTAAAGGCAGCTTTGAGTTGCTCATCATGAGTGCTAGCATCCAAACTCAGGTTCTCTGTGAAAGCAGTACGTGTGCTCTCTTAGCTACCGAGTCATCTCTCCAGCACCTTTATTAAACTTTAAATAATAAACTATGGCTTTGTTCTCTTCTGTCTTCCACATTTCTTGCAAAATACTCTTGGTGGCTGATACAAACCCCAAACCATATGGGAAATGAATCCTGGGAAATATAACTCCAGCTTAGCTAGATTGAGGCAATGTAACCACTCCATAAATGGATAGTGAAGCTTACTTGGGGATTTCCAAGTCCTGTCAAACTTGGAATTATCCTTCAGAAATATTGTCTCAATATTACAACACAGGGGACTGGAACAGATGTTCCAATGAAGCTTGCTCTATTGCATAACCCAGTTTTACACTGAGAAATTAATGCCTACCCAGATTTTATTGGTGTCTTTCTTTCTTCCTGAAGTTCATTCTTTTTTGTTTTAAACCCAAGCTATAGACAGCAACACAACATTGTTCAACTGCTAGAATGTTAAGGGATAAAAATAATCACACCTGCAAGGCTCAGGCAAGATTGATGAATGTTAATTGGGCAGGAAGCCAAAATTATCCACAGTTTTTTTTCTTTTTTTTTTTTTTTTTTTTTATTTAAGAAAAGTACCAGGAGCTTTTTATAAATAGAACTGGCCTTACAAATGTCTGTTGTTAGAGTTTTGAGTTTTCCTGCCTGGCCCACAGTCAGGACAAATCTCTCTCACCCGCCAGTCCCACAGCCACTCAAACCCGACCAAATAAACACAGAGACTTATATTGCTTACAAACTGTATGGCCGTGGCAGGCTTCTTGTTAACTGTTCTTACAGCTTAAATTAATCCATTTCTATAATCTATACCTTGCCACGTGGCTTGTGGCTTACCGGTACTTTACATCTTCCTTGTCCTGATGGCAGCTGGCAGTGTCTCTCTCACCCAGCTTCCTGTTCTCTCAATTCTCCTCTCTGTTAGTCCCGCCTATACTTCCTGTCTGGCCACTGACCAATCAGTGATTTATTCATTGACCAATCAGCAACACATTTGACATACAGACCATCCCACAGCAAATGTCCAAACTCCATCTTCAATAAAGGGACACCACATTTGGTGACTTCCAAAATCACCAAAACTATGAAACAGTTCAGCCAAACGGGGAATATGTTTTCAGAGATTTAACAGAATATAACTCAAGTAAGAAAAGCTGGAGAGATGGCTCAGCAGTTAAGAGCAATTCTTCTTGCAAAGGATCTGGCTTTCTTTCCCTGCACCCACATGGCTGCTCACAACCATCTGTAATTCCATTTCCAGGGGTTCCAATGCATCTTCTGACATCTGTGAGTACCAGATATGTATATGGTACACAAATATACATACAGATAAAGCATTCTAAAGCATTCATACACATAAAAAAGCAAACCTAAAGAGAAGATTACTAAGTTAACAAAAGACACATACTTATTTGTAATGTCTTCCACTATTTATGGCATACCTATATAAAGAGTAGTTGGCATTAAGTAGCTAGGATTGTGACACATCCATATTGAAAACAGGATAAATGTTTAGAAAGATCTTTTATTCCAAATTGTCACATAATTATAAAGAATATGGCACTAGTGCTATGAATATGTAAATGATGCCATGAATGAATGATTGAATGGATAAATGACCATCTCCATGTTTTCTATAATTCTCATATTTCCTAATTTTGCTCAAAGATTTTCCTTTGAAAGGGACCACTACTCAGTCAACTTAGGATCAACCCTGAATCTGAAGAGTGGCACCACCCAGAACACCGAGGCAGAAACCCAGGGTGGGTCTGGGTCTTGACTCTGGTTTGTTTCTTCAGCTTCTACTGGTTGTCTGTACAGAGAGGCTGTGATGTGTGACCTGTCCTGGCAAAGAAGAGCCAGAAAAAGCACATTAATATTTTTTTCTAGCAGCAGAGAAGGGTGTCACTGTCCAGCCATCTTGCCTATGAGATCCAGACTGAGGTAAATGATGCCATTAAATAAGCACCACAGAGAAAGTCACTAGGTGAACAGAAGTTGAGGGGTTTAGAACTATAGCACGAATCTTAAAAGTTCTTATTAATAAAAACAAACGTAGAGCCAGGTATTGGGGTGAATGTTGGAAGATCAGAGAAGCAGAACAAGCCACAGCCACCTCACCTTGCCAATTCCTCAGCTGATCCTGTTTCCTCAGACTGGAAGCCTCTGTGTCCTCATCCAAATGGCTATCAGCTGAACTGCTTCTTGAAAGCCTGAAAGCTTAACCAGCTCTAGTTCCTGGTTTTCACGCCTTATATACCTTTCTGCTTTCTGCCATCACTTCCTGGAATGAAAGGCGTGAGTCAACATGCCTGGCTGTTTCCAATGTGGCTTTGAATTCACAGAGATCCAGACAGATCTCCACCTTTGGAATCCTAGGATTAAAGGCATCTATGCCACCATTTCTGTCCTATATGTCTATCTAGTGGCTGTTCGGTCCTCTGACCCCAGATAAGTTTATTAGGGTGCCCAATATTTACAGGTACACCTGTGGATGTGTACACAAAGACAGACACAAGCACACTCACATACACAATACATACACACAAATACATAATAAAATGTAGCAATTTTTTTTGTTTTTGTTTTGTTTTTCTAAGTGAAGTGAGAGGTAGAGGCAAGAAGACCAGAAGTTCCAGGTAATCTGTAGACTCCGGGGTTGGAGTCAGCCTGGGCTACATGTATCTTTGTCTCAAAACCCCAATGATAAATAATTGAACAAACATTGAAAGTGATGTGAGTAGGATACCCGTGCCAATGGTATCCCTAAAACAAGTAACTTGCTGGGCTATCTTGAAACAAGGTAATAATCAGGGACCCAGATTCTGACCCATGGTCAGAGGTCTGTTGCCAGCTCTAAGGCCTTCATTGAGAACACTCTTTCCTCCATATCCACAGACCTTTTTGTAAAGAACTGAAGGGAAATCAGTACAGATTGGTATAGTTACATACACAAAAGTTCTGTTTAATGCACAATATAATCAAATTCATTGTCAAGTGGGTCTGAGCACAGGGGCTTTGCTGTGCTCAAAATTCCCATTTGTTCTTGTTGATGATCTATTTTATGGATGTCAGGTCTTCCTGGACAGGCTTACCTTCATGTAAGCCAACTTTACCCATTATCTCTTAATGGATATTCCCTGATTTTTCTTCCTCAACTGCACAAGAAAGATGTTCAGCTTTTAGAGACACTCTTTTCAAGTGAATATGGGCAATGAAAGAGCAAGAAAAGTACCTAAAGAAAGACATGCGCGCATGTGCGCACGCGCACGCGCACACACACACACACACACACACACACACACACACACACACACACACACACACTTGAGAACCATAACTTCCACTGAAGGAGAATCTGCAAGGCTAATTGAGTGACTAGAACTTCAATGATTGTGGAGAGTTTGCAATGTGGCAGGTCCAGAGCCAAACTCTCTCGGACCGTTTTTAGCCCCTATGACAGCCATTTATTGTCCTCCTCTGTATGCGACCTATCATGTTTGTGAGTATTAATTAAATCATCTAAATCATCTGCAACATACAAACACTAAGACTGTGGGAAAATAATTCCGGAGACTGATTATGGAGGTCTCCTGTTTCTCTGAAGCCTATATACTTGAAGCTTCTCCCAGTGCATTTGAAGTGTCTTGATTCACAATGTTTTTTTTCTTTTACTATAGAAACTTTATAAAACTGTTAAGCACATCAGAATATAGGATATAGAATTCTGCGAGATTTCAAACTTTGTTTTGGGGCCATAGCTGCTTGAGTGTGTGTGGTAGTAACACATTTTCCAAGTGGAGAGACTGAATCAGAGTAAGAAAGACTTGAAGACTTAAGTGTGGCTTTCTGAGGCCTGATAAGTATGGCTTCCAGGCCAATGTGTCACACCAGCTACAGAAGGCTCCACTTGTACTGCAATCAGACAATATCTGCATCAAGGCCCATCTACCTCATCCCAACAGATGCTGAGTTACCTCTCTCCACCCAGGCTGTTTCTGAAGAAAAGCAGCACCTTCTGCCTCTGCAAATGCAAATACACATTCCCCTACAGAGGTCCCTGCTCAGATGATAAATAGAGGCCTTGAAGTGTTTCCTCCAGCGAATTACATATTAGAATTACACTTTCTATTTCTGGGGTCTCCACATTCTCACCTATTGCCTCATTCAACATTTGCAGCCTCTGGCTGCAGAAACTGATTAGGCAGCAAGGCCAATTGGAGATCCAAAATGATACTTTATTGACTTTTTTTTTTAATAAAAGAGAAATAGCCAACAGAGAGACTTGTAATCACACTCTTTCCTTGACTTTTGTTAGGGACATATCTTGTTTTCTTTACTTCATAGGAACACACCAGAGTTACCCCTGCTTCTTGTCAATTACACACAGTTGAAATATATCTGTTGTTGCTTGTTTTAAAGGTATAAATAAACAACAGTGAGTCATAGGCTTTGTTATTCCTCCACTGTCATGAAAACAGGATATTGATTATCATAGAGGAGAGCCAAGAGTAGTCCAGAAAAGAAGAGAGGTGTGGTATTATAACTGAAATCTCCTGTTTTACGCAGTCACATCAGGTAGTTCACCTGCCCTCTTAAAGTGAGAGTTAAATTAAGTTTCTGTACTTTGACATATAATTTTTAATGATTTATTTAAAATAACTGTAGGCTGAAATTCCTATTATAAAACAAATAATGTCTTTACTTCTTTCATTCATTCTCTTTTACTTAAAAACATAACGTTTAGTAGATTTTACTTTGTTGGGGGTGGGTGGTCACATGACAAGCAAACAAGTAGAAGGCAGAAGGAAGTAGGCAGGAGTTGGTTCTCCCTTTCTGCCTTGTGCTGGAATCACACTCAGGTCATCTGCCCTTTATGTACTGAGCCATCTTGCCTGCCCAGCTGAACCCCTTTATGCCTCTTTCCTGTCTGATTGTGAATAAGATGTGAAAGATGATTTTCTTCTTATTGTAGCTTCCCTAGCACCTCCACCAACTCTAAGATGTAAATATAGGTGAAAGGAACATTTTTCTAATGCTAAATAAAAGTACAGTCTACTTCTGTCATGTGTTTATGTATCTCCTAGAGAGAAGACAAATTCTGTATGTAAGGTGTGTTTCATCAGACCTAGCCATGGTCATAAAAGATGCAAATAAAATATATTATTAATTTAAATATCTTCTCTCTTCCTGTTCCTCTCCCTGCTTTCCAGAATGACCATTAAAATAAAAAAGAGAAAAACTAAATGGTCAGGTGTTTGTTATTAAGCTATTAAAGATAAGCTTTCAGAATATTTATAATTAATTTAATAATTAATTAATGCAGCCTTTCACAAGCTTTTAACGTATACAGATGCCAACCACTTACACATAGCATGGTTGTATAACCATAAACCAGTATATATTAGAGGATATATGCAAAAGAAAAAGTGTTAGGGGTGGAGAGGTTGCTCAGCAGTTAAGAGCTTTTGCTTTCCTATGGAAGACCGGAGTTCCCTTCCCAGCACTCACAGCACAAAGCTTACAATCACCTGTAATTTCAGATTGGACACCATTTTCTGGCCTGTATAGAAATCTGTACTCAGGTACATACACACACACACACACACACACACACACACACACACACACACACACACACACATTCACATGAATAAAAATTAACCTTAAAAGTAAATAAAAGAACAAGGTTAGTTAAATATAGATAAGATATGAAGCAATAGTCATATGACACTTTAATATGAAAAGATGGTTTGTATAGAATTGAGATAAATCATCTATGGATAAATTTAAACTTGGCTTATTTACAGATGTTACAGGGACTGGTTATTGGGAAACATTGAAAAGAATTTACTTGCATTTGATGTTTTTGAAAGATAATTTTCATTTCAAACATTTAATTTCTGTGATATAATGAAAAGCAGGTTCCCTTAAAAATGTTTTATTTTCTTTGTACAAATGCCCATTTCACCTAGCAGTAGGTTCCAAGCTCTATATGGCTTTTGTTTTGTGCCTTAGCTCTTTCTCTGACTGTGAGCAGGTGACTGGAGAGCAGGAAGATTCTTTGATTCCAGAAAGACACCTAAGGGGTCTTTCATTTGTTTATGACTGGGGCTTTTCAATTTGCATCCTTTTGAAGAACAAACCAGCATCTGGAGACCTTCTTGGCTGCTCTTCTGTGTAAGGACCACCATGTTGGATGGCTATTGACTCAGATTTCATTTGCTCTCATTCTTGTGTGTGTATGTGTGTTGGGGAGGGGTAGGTTGTGCCTGGACTTGTGCATGTGAGGGCACCTGCATGTGTGTGCATGTGTATGGTGTGAATGGAGGCCAGGAATGTACATTGGATTTTGTTCTCAGTTGCTTCCATTGTTTTGGATGCAGGGTCTCTCACTGAATCTGGAACCTACCAAATTTGTAGTCTTGCTGTCCAGCAACCCCTGTGATCCCCTAGTCTCTGCCTTACCAGTTTTTCAGGGCTGGATTTTGCCTGTATTCTAATTATCAGAACACTGCTCCTCATGTTTTCAACTTTTGCTCACTGAACCAACTCCCCATCCCCATTGATTCAGATTTTTTCTTCTGGTAAGGAATACACTTCCTCTGTACCTTAGGGAAATCACATTCCAGCCAATTTCTAGACACAGTAGATTTTTATTATCGTAAGGAAAGCATACTTTGCCTTGCCTTGACTTAAATTACAAACTGCTAAGAGTTCAGATGAAATTAAGGCTGATGTTAACTCCGAATGCTTTCTGATACAATTGGAGAATTCAGTTTTAGAGAAAAGTTTAAAGTCTAAGAACTCACATCCTTGATGAAATTCACAACATATAATTTGCCTACAAATAAATGGAATGTCTGCTACAATATCTTTTGTGAAAACAAGCCTTGAAGACCTGTAGAACATATCAATATTGTATTTTAATTTAAGAACATGTTTATAGTTAAATATGTTGTAGCATAACTTATTGGTTTGTTTGGGATTTTTAGGGGTATATGGTATGTGATGAGGAGTAAGTGCATGTGTGTGTGTGTATTGTGATGTATGCATGTGCATATGTGAGTGCAGCCTATGTGTGTGCATAATGAGGTCAAAGAGTAACATAGGGGTAGGGTCTTCTCCATCACTATCGACCTTATATTCTTGCAACAGGGACTCACACTGAATCTGAAGCTTGCTGGTTCAGTTTTGATGGCTGGCCAGCAAGTCTCTAGAATCCATCTGCTCCTCTCCTTCCCAAGTGATAAGGTTTTCGTCCCTCAGTGCTGTGCTTATTCTTTACTGGATACCAGAGATTCAAACTTAGTCCCTTGTGTGCACACAGCAAATACTCATTCTCACAGAATTATTGTTACACTGCTTACAACTTAAAAAAAAAATTTAAATCTCCATATTTCTACTTAGTCTATCATCTCCACCTCTAAAGAAAAAAATGAGGAATACTGAAACAGAAATATAGTGAACTTACAATTCCAACTCAAATTTATGACCGGGAAGGTGTCGCACAGATTGTTCATTGCATGGAGCTGTAAAAAACCTAATGACTAGGATAATAAAACCATACTTTAGACTTGTTATAGGAAGTCAGAATATAGCTTCCCTAGCAATAGCTTCCCTAGCAAATAGAATATAATGACTATTAGAAAGTGGGTTATATTCAATGAAACGACTCTTTAAATCATATTGAAAGGGCTGGTATCTGGGCATGGTGGTGCACACCTTTAATCCCAGCGCCTGGGAAGCAGAGGCAGGCAGATCTCTGCAGTTCAAGTTCTCCATAGTAACTTCAAACACAGACAGTACTATGTAGAACGACTGTCTCAAAAGACAAAAAAAAATTATATAGAAAAGATTCACATCTTTAGGACAATATCTGGCACACTATACCTATAACAGCCAGCACCCACTAATGCTACTCAGGAACAGATGTAGATAAAAAAAAAAGCCAAATTCTAGTTTCTGAAATCCCCAAGCCAATTGTAAGAGACACAAATTTAGGTATAATAACAGATTATTACATCAGTGTTCTCATTATGCCACAGTAGATTAAAAAAGGCCAGGAAATTTTATTAGTAGTAAGGTTTTAACATGATTAAAAAAGTCTTTAAAATAAGTAGTGATTCCTTTGGAGGAAAAATGCTAAAAAAGTGGCAGGGAGGCCACTGGTGAGGGTTGAGAAATGGCAGAAAAGATGCCAGTGAGGCTGGGATAGAAGTGAAGTAATTACTGCTGGGAGAATCAAATGATTCTCATTAGGAATTTTTTTCAATAGTGAATTATTGGCAACTCCATATTCTGAATGACTTGAACAACATGAACAATTCTGTTTCTATGGGGAATTTTAGCTGGATATGGGCATTTACTTCTTTTTTGCTCTATCTTTACAGATAGAGGAAGAAAAAGATATTTGGTATAAAATCTTGGCTTTACAAGATATCATATGGCTAATATTAGTATAATATTTACAAGAAGTATTGGGAGAACATATAATGGTATAGAATTAATTTAGTATGAAAGGAAAACATCTTATCTAGTCTCCCATCCTGAAAAGTCCCTCAGTTTACAGAATAGCTTCATGATTAGAATCATGACTATCATCATAGTAAGACTCTTGGTCAATGCTTAAGAATTATTACAGACATATCTAGAAAACACCTGCACTACATAACATAGCTATTCAGAATATTAAAGTTATTTAATCTATACATAAAATAGACAGATGCTCATTTCATAACATTTGATTTTTACTCTGGGAATAAAATATAAACATGAACTACAAACACATGTTGTCTATAGCATTTTTAAAATATTGAAATTTGGAATCAGTGGGAGGCAGTTCAGCATGGAAAGGAACCTTCGGGCACATGATTTTCTGATTTAAGATAGCCCACGAAGAAAGTCTCCAATACTGGCCATTTCTTACACAAAGTAAAACTGTCTTAACTCTTTGGCTAGAAACTTCTAGGTTTTCTAGACTTGAGTCACCAGCACATGTTGAGATATGAGGATATAGAAGCTGTTTGAGGTAGGCCATGGGCCTCTGGAATACCCAAGGCACACAAAATAAGGTGCAAGCAAGATGTTGCATCCGACTGCAAAAATTATTTAGGAAATAAATCATGGGTTTCATAATGAATGGGACAGTTTGATTAATATACCAGAGTTGTTGGGAGGTTCTGAGTATACCTTATAGATGAGAATGTTGACTCTTGTGTATTTTATGAGAATTTCATATATGCATATCTACCCCTCCATCCATGTTCCTAAATACTGCCCTATGCCTGCCCCATCTTATCCTTCCCAACTTCATGTACTTTTTAATTAATGCTTCTGAGTCAACTTAGCATTACTATTATGTGTATAGGTATAGGACCATCTTCTGGAGCATGGACATCAAAGGTGGTATCCTTGAAGAAAACTGACACTGTCTTTCTTCCAGCAGTAACTAGTTGCCAGTAGCTCCTCAGCTAGACATGGGACTTCATGAGCCCCACCATTGTCCATGCTGAGATTTTGGTTGACTTAATCTTGTGTGGGTCTTATGCATATAGTCACAAGTGAGTTCATGTGAGAAACAGTCTTGTCACATTTGAAAAATACTGTTTCTTAGCAGTTCTCCACTACTTCTGGTTCTTAGAATCTCTTTGTTACCTCTCCTTTGACGATCCCTAAGCTTCAAGGGGAGGAGCCTCTGATGTATAGCGAATATTGAATACGGACGCTAAGAAGCAGTTGAGGATAAAGTGTTCCATCAATGGTCTACAACGCATCACTCCATCTAGCTATTGATCATCAAAGTGATACTTTTTCACAGGACTTTATCTTTCTGGTCAGAGGGGCATTAAAAACCATGCCACAAGCAAAGGCATGATACGTGATTGCACCTTTAGGTTTGCCAGCTGCTGCCATGTGAAAAAAAAATAAATAAAAAGATTACAGTTCCTTTACTGAGAAAAAAGACCACATGGGGAGGGATGACTCAGTCATGTCAACTGAGCCCATGTAACCTAGCCTTCAACCAAACTGTCATTTGAAGATATCATAAGTTTTGTTGATAATCTGGGTGGTATTTGTAGAAGACGTTTTCTTCCAACCTAGTCAAATAAAAAATAATACTGTTGTGTTGACTTTTGAGGCTTCTAATTTTTTCAAGAAGGCATACAGCAGTAAGTAGTAAAGATAAATAAAATAATATCAATTAAAAATTAGTTAATTGTGTGTGTGGTGTGTATGTAACTGTTCAGGTGGGTGTGTGCATGTGTGTACATAGTTATATTTGAACACTTGTCCCCATAACTCTTCAAGTCAGAGGTCACATCCTAGTATTTTCCTCAGTTCCCTTCCTGCTTAATTTTTGAAAATGGTTGCTGTACTGAATCTTGAGATTATCGAATTGGCTGCCCAATGAGCTCCAGGAAGCCAGCCCCCTGTCTTCTCACTAGCCCATGCTTGGATAACAGATGTACGTCACCAGACCCAGCTTGTAAAAAAGGTGCCATGGATCCCAAATCAAGTCCTCATGGTTATTTGGCAAGCACTTAACCAACTAGGCTATCTCCCCCAACTCTGCTACATTTTTAACTATACATTCAAGATAGATAGTGGATAGATACATCTTAATATTCAGATATATTGGGCTACTATTGCCAAAATCACATTGATTACAATATCCTTCCTTCACAAGTGTTGTTATAGTTAAAAGCTCCAAGGATTGCTCACCTCATAAGTAAGTTTTGGTGTGAGGCTACCATTTTCCACATTCCAAAGAGAAATCACAATTATTTCCATGAATGTAAAGAAGCAAGAAAACCTGTGTTTGTTATTGTTTGCATTGAATTCTGCAAGGAATAGGAAAGCTATTTTACTACATAGTCTCCCATGTGAAAAAGAGATTCTGTATGTAAATCACTGTGAAGGAAACAAAATATTCAGATTCTATATTTTAAAGGTGGGAAACAATATTTTTCTACTGAGAAGACAGTGATGAACACTGCGGAGTTTACACCATCACTCCCTAAATGTGTTGAGCCAAACGGACAGGGTTTATGCTTGCTTGAAATGTAGTAAGTTATTTGATGGCTAATGTAAAGTGGATAATGTTTTACTAGAATTTTCAGCTGACTAGACAGTTTGAGAGTTATTGTTCTCTCTTTCAAATGCAGTGAAAAAGAACTTCGTTCCATTTACTTGAAAATGTTTTATTTCAAGTCATGCATGTCATTTATATTTATACACTTATTTGTTTGTTTATTTGTGTGTGTGTGTTTGTGTGTGCAAATCACAGAACATGTGTGTAGGTCAAGGACCACCTGCTACCATCATTTCCCTCATTCCACTGTGTGGTTCCTGGGAACCACACTCAGGTTATCAGACAAGGCATAAATTGCCTTTACTGCCAAACTCTGACTAGCTCTGTATTTCTGTGTTTTAAGTTATGATAAGAAAATGTATCCTTCCGCAATTACTGGAAGTTTATATCACTTACATAGACATTCTAAATCCTAACAAACAGTGAGATATATAAATGCTTTATTTCACAGCCTAAGCACTTAATCCCTGAATAAATCATACATACTGTCTCACAAAACTAGTTTGAGTACTTGTGGCATGTTATTATTAATCCTTTCAAATAATTCTTTTGATATCAATTGGTTTATGCTTACAAGATGCTCTCCTCTTGTGCTGTTTACAACAGAGCTAATCTTTGCTCCTTGAATAATATCAACAGGTATTTTTATCCTTAAGGAGTCCATAGAAAATGTTAGAGGAGGTCTCTTCTGAGCATCGATGTATAAAAGAAGTTTTGCTTGTTGCCAGCTACTAGTCCAATGAGCAATTATCTCCCCTTGTTCTGGGAAGACAGTAAGAAGAAATGGAAACATGCCTTATCCTCCTCCTTCCCTAATCCCTTCTTTTTGTTCCTGTTTCCATCCTTCCAAATTTAGGCTCTTTTGTCCCCTTAAAGCCAGAGTGCACATAAATTATGTCAGTGTTTTAACACACATGTGTGTCACAATATGAACATTATTGGGTGTCAAGAAGCATGGGGCTCATCGCTTCTTTCTATTGCACAGCAGCTCAGGAGTGAGAAGAAGGAGGAAGACGGGCTAGAAGACAGGTTCAAAACCAGGTGGGATATAGATGGGGAGCCAAAGAAGAATACCCAAAGAAAGAACATAATGTCACGAAGGCTTGACTAATTCTACCCTCTCCTCTGCTCTTGCAACACTTGCTGCTTCTGTCTTATATTTCTTATTGTGGGTGTCATCTTGCCCACAAACAGCCCCATAGCCCAACAGGAGATTCTAAATTGGGTCAGTGTTCAAAAGCCATAGAAGCCAATAACGACTCTTCTAGGCATTGATCAATTATCTTGATAAGTAAGCCAGCCATGGGCTTGATTGCCTATTAAATCAGCATATAGAGCCCTGAAACAATGGATGCAAGCTCCTGAATAAGTCGGGTATTACAAAGGTAATCAAAGGTTTGTTTTCTTGGCGATAAGGGGGTCTCCACATCTCTTCTTTGGAATATGTTTCATGGTGACCACTCTGAGAAAGAGAAATCTTCTTTACTATAGCAAGGATAATAATAGCCAGCAGTCAGGCTCTGAGAGGGTTCCTTTTCTTTTCTTTCTTTCTTTCCTTCTTTCTTTCATCATTTTTTTCTCTTTTGAGACATTTTGTCAGCAACATTGGAACAATTCTCACTGAAACCTGAGAATGCAGAAGGACTATTCTCCTGACTTTATAGACAAGAGAAATGAAGTTCAAGAAGTTAGAGACTTAGAAGAAAGACATTTACTATGGAATCTGCCACACTACAAGACCTAAGCAGTGACTAAAATAATTCCATGGCACCCCCATCTCTTCAGTCATGATGGTTCTTTGTGGTATACCGTGACTACCAACAAGACTGGATTTAGAATGACCTTGGAGATGCACCACCAGGCATGTCTATGATCTTGTTTCCTTTGATATATAAGTGTAGCACTATTCCATGGGCTGGGGGCCAAGACTGAAGAAATCAGGAAAGCAAGCTGATGGCCAGTTTTCATCTCTGTCTGCTTCCTGACAGGACAAGGAGACCAACTGCATCATGCTCCTCTCACCATGCTTTCCCTAAAAGTATCCAGTCTTAAACCATGGTCCAAAAGACACCTTGCATTCTCTAACTTGCTTTTATAAGATATGTTGTCATAGCACTGTGAAAATTAGTGTGAACACTCCTTCTTGCTTTTCTGGTAAATTATTTATGGATCACCTCCATGGCTAGTTATGAAGAAGCTTTGCTGACCCAGAAAATGTAAGGTCGTCTCCTTTTATTCCCATGATGCCTTATACCAACGAAAGTGTTATGTTAGAGCAAGGCTCAATTTTTAGTGGGAAATAGGAGCTTTAATCTGAACACTGCTTTTTAAGGTTATATGGAGGAGATGAATTGAGTATAGAAAGGGACTAATACATGTTCTTTAAAAATAGCCTACATGCTAGAGTAAATGGTCACAGCATGCAGGAATTAATTTGCAGTGCATGCCTGCATCAGTGCATTAAAGGGTAAGAAGCAGTGACGTGCAGCTAATCTTTATCACCAGGTGTGATCAGAAGAGAATGGATGGATATGCACTCATGGTAAAAATGGCTTGCTAACCAGTACAGAAGCATTTTAATTTCTTAACAGATGGCGATTAGACCAGAAGAGCATCAGTTCTGAGTGCCTCTTAAATGTGTGTAGTTAGTGGGGAATTTTCTTAACAGTTATATTATCCAGTACAGTCTAGTATTGTTATTGTTAAATCTCATGTCAAGGAGCAGTGGAGATGGCTCAGTGGGTAAGTGTACTTGGTGTGCAAGAGTGAGTACATGAGTTTGAATCCCCAACATTCAGGCAAAAGCTAGGAATGACTACACAGGCCTGTCTTAAGTATCGTGTGTAGTAGAGACAGGAGAATCACTGTGGCTTGCTGGCAGTCAGCCTAGCTAGGTTCAGTGAGACTGTTTCAAAGTAAAAAGGAAGAGGGTACTTGAGCATCCCTTCCTCCAAAACACACAGAGAATCAAAGTCACCATACATATCCTTCTGCTGTACTATATCTTCATAATGAAATAACAAAATACAAACAAAAACAAAAGCAAAACTGTACTCACTACAATAAAGTTTTAAAGATGTTTTGATTAATTCAGGGTTTTTTTTGTCCTTTATCTTACACATGAGATTGTACAACACATTTCTTTTTTTTTAATTAAGAAAAAATTTTCATTCATTTTACACACCAAAGATCCCCCTCTTGCCTCCTCCTGCCCCCAAACCCACCCACACCCCCCCCCAAAGAAGACAAGACCTCCCATGGGGAGGCACATCCAGTAGAGGCAAGTCCAAGCCCTTGCTTTGCCTCAAGGCTGCAGGAGGTGCCCCATCATAGGTAGTGGGCTCCAAAAAGCCCGCTCATACACTAGGGATGGATTCTGATCCTACTGCCGGGGGAGAGGGGCAAGCAGATCAAGCTACATAATTGTCTTGCCATGCAGAGGGCATGAAAGTGGGATCAATGGTTGTGGAGCCAGCATGGAACTGCACATATAGTATTTCTCACACACAAATAATATGTTAGGGAAATACTATAAACTTCAAGGCATTTGAGCTTACATATACTTGAGGGATTTTAGAGTACATAATTATTCCCATGTCTTAACCATATTGATTTTAATGTATTATATTTTAATGTCCAAAAGCATGCATTCATTATACTTTTTTTAAGAAAAGGACAGTCTTTCTCAATACAGAATTAAAATTGTTAAAATTAGTAATGAGATGTTTTCTTCGATTGCTTTATTTAAAGTTTTGAAAAGAAGACAAGCTTGTAAAAATGCAGAAACAAACTGGCTTGGTCTGAAGGGGAAACATCCCTCATTGGCTCATGTATTTCAATACATTGACCCTATTTGGTAACTATGATCCAGAAGGCTGTGACATCATTAGGGCAGTGGTTCTCATCCTTCCTAATGCTGCAACCTTTAAAACAATTCCTCATGTTGTGGTGATCCCAACCATAAAATTATTTCATTGCTACTAAATAACTGCAGTTGTGCTGTTTTGAATCATAATGTAAAAATCTGATATGCAGTTACCTGATATGTGATCCACAAAGTGGTCACAACCCACATGTTGAGAACCACTGCCTTAGGAGATGGAGTCTTCATGGAGGAAGTGAATACCTGGGGGTGGTCCTTGAGGGTTAGAGGCCTGGCCCCTCTTTGTCTTCTTTCTGTTTCCACATGCTCTCACTTCCATCTCTTCTCTGCTGTGACAGAGTCTGTTCTCTCCAACTGTCAGTCTCAATAAACAATTTCATCTTTAAGCTGCATTGTGCCAGGCATTAGGTCACAGCAATGAGCAAACTAAATAACGCACACACGCTAGCCTCATTATTCCCCTCTCCATATTCACAGCACACTTCATGAAGTTTTGCTCACATGAAAAATTCATAAACAATTATTGGTACTACACACTATTAGATGCATGGATAAAAGGAGTGTTATTCCAACGTTACTAAGATATAGAGAAGGCAATTAATTTGAATTTGAAAATACAAAGCAAATTTGGAAGAAACAAGAGGTATCAGAATGCAACATTTGACTCACCAACAAGGAATGAAAGGTACAGACATTAAGAAAGTTGGCTAATATTCAACAGAGAAATTAATGCTAGGAGCCAAAACATGAATGCTGATCTGTCTCAGAAACCACTTAAAAACATCAATCAGAATATTTCCAGGAAAAAATACCTTGAGTTTGGATCAATGTTTTACCCCCACCCCCATGCCATTAAGACACTCAAACGTTCCCAAAGGAGCATTCAGAGATGAAAAGATTATGATTTGTCCAGGCATTAGGTTTTCTGAGATGATATTGAAAGAAGGTAAGAGGAACAGTGGAATGACCTTACAACTTATCTTTTCTGTATTTCCAATGAAAAGTGGGCTGGCTATTATACTTAGCAACAGGACCATATAATAAAAAAGGGACAATATGATTCTGACTAAAAGAAAATAGAATGAAAGAAACAAATAATAAGTGGGATGGTGTCAGGGAAGGCTAAAGAATGAAAGTAAAACTACCAAGAATTTGACTATCAGAAGACCTAATGTTGGAATCATCTATAAAGAACCTATCACATGAGACAAGAAGAAGAACTTGAGCCTAGGAGCAAACTAGTAAACAGTGTTCTTACATTCCTCCATTCCTCCGTAGTTCCTGTTTCAGTTTTCTGCCCTACTGACTTCCTTCCTTGGCTTCCCTGGATAATGGACTGTAACCTATGAGCTGAAATAAACCCTTTATTTCCCGTTGCTTTTGATCACGGTGTTTAGCCCACAAGGAAGGATTAGAGCAGTAAATAAGACAGCAACAACTAAAGATATAAATGCTACCAAGTATGTTCTTGCTCAAAAGAAAAGTATTTTTCTCTGTTAAAGGAATCATTTTCCACCTCAAAATGATTTACAACTGAGTATCTGAAAAGGGTAACAGATATTATCATGTGCCTATTCCCTTATGTGTTTGTATGTGTTCCTTTGCATCTCTCTGTCTATAACATACATCTATGAATAAATATTTTGCAAGGATTTCCTTTAGACTGTAGTTTTCTGTCCAGCTATTATCTTTCTGAACTTCCATCTTCTCTCTCCTCTCCATCTCAGTAATATAAGTTCTTTTGTTGCTCTGGTGTAGCAAGATCTTAAAAGGTCTTATTAATAAAAGCAAACATGGAGCCAGGTATTGGGGTGAACGCTGAAAGGCCATTGTAGCATGAATCTTAAAAGTTCTTATTAATAAAAGCAAACCTGGAGCCATATATTGGGGTGAATCCTGGAAGATCAGAGAAGCAGAACAAGCCACAGCTTCCTCACCTCGCCAATTCCTCAGCTGATCCTGTTATCTCAGACTGGAAGCTTCTGTGTCCTCATCCGAATAGATCTCAGCTGAACTGCTGCTCAAAAGCCTAAAAGCTTAAACAGCTCTAGTTCCTGGTCCTCACACCTTATATACATTTCTGCCATCACTTCCTGGGATTAAAGGCATGAGTCACCATGCCTGGTTGTTTCCAGTGTGACTTTGAACTCACAGAGATCCAGACGGATCTCTGCCTCTGGAATGCTAGGATTAAAGGTGTGTATGCCACCATTTTTTTTTGGTCTCTATGTCTGTCTAGTGGCTGTTCTGTTCTCTGACCTCAGATAAGTTTATTAGGGTGCATAATATTTTGGGGAACACAATATCACCACAGGCCAGAGAAGCAGAACACAAACCACAGCTGACCTCACCTCGCCAACCTCTCAGCTGATCCTGTATCCTCAAACTAAAAGCCTCTGAGTCCTCACTGGAATGAATCTCAGCTGAACCGCTGCTCAAAAGCCTAAAAGCTTAACCAGGCTCTAGTTTCTGGTTTTCATGCCTTATATACCTTTCTGCTTCCTGTCATCACTTCCTGGGATTAACAGCTAGTGTTGGCATGCCTGGCTGTTTCCAGTGTGGCTTTAAACTCATAAAGATCCAGACAGATCTCTGCCTCTGGAAAGCTAGGATTAAAGGTACATGTGCCACCATTTTATGACCTTTATATCTAGTGGCTGTTCTGTTCTCTGACCCCAGATAAATTTATTAGGGTGTACAGTATATTGGGGAACACAATATCACCACACTCTGGTCCAAGTCTTGACTTGATTGTCAATTCTTCTATTCCCAAAGTCTCAGTAGATCAAGTCATGTTAAAGATACAAAGGGTCAAATCTCCTTTACCTATTCTTCACTAGTTCTTCCAGTACAAACCACCACCACCTTAGGCCTGAAATATTCCATTTGTCTCCTAATCAGCCATTCTGATGGTGTCTTCTGCAACTCTGTAGTCTTTTCCTGCCTCAAAGCCAGAGTGAAATGTGTTTGCAGAAGTCAGATAGAACTGTACCTCCTCTTTCTAAATGCTTTACGGTCCTCATCTTGATGTGTGAAACATGCCATATCATCAGGATCCCCAGTCTCTATCCAGAGCTCCCAGCCTTACTTGCTGTCATTCTAGCCTTGGCCTTCACACATTTTGACAGTCTGCAGGGCCTATAAGCTTACAATTGCCTTTCTGTGAAGCATTTCCCTCAGTTTGCCACCTGGATAACTACTTCATTTACTCCAGGTCCCTTCCCAGTTTTCGTCATGTCAGAAAGGTTAGCACAATAATCACACTACAGCAGTCAATCATGCTCTGTCCCTCTGTTAATTATCTGTGGAGTTTTATAGCATTTACCATCTGACTATGTCTATCTTTTTATTATGGTTCTTTTGCCTTCCCCTTGATTATAATTTTATGAAAGTGCACATTTAGTTTTGTTCATATGTCCAGATGCTAGAGCAGAAATTGGCACAAAGTAATGAGATATAATCTATTTATCAAATCAGTAAATTGTAATGATTTTTTTGTTTTCGATCTAACAAATAAAGCTTGTCTGAAGATCAGAGTGTGGAGCTAAGCCACTAGTCAACCACTGAGGGCAGGAAGTGGTGGCACACACCTTTAATCTCAGCACTCAGGAGGCAGAGGCAGATGGATCTCTGTGAGTTCAAGGCCGTACTGGGCTACACAAGATTGATCCAGTCTAAAAGAGAAACAGAGCCAGGCAATGGTGGCACACACCTTTAATCCCAGCACTAGGGATTTCTTGCCTTTAATCCCAGCAATAGGGAGGTGGAGACAGGAAGTGATATGGCTGAGCAGAGAGAGGAATGTAAGGCAGGAGGAGAAAGGAGCTAGGGCTCTTTTGGACAGAGGTTGGCAAGGGAAGAACTCTCTGGCATCTGACTGCCCTGCTTCTCTGATCTTTCAGCATTTACCTGATATCTGGCTCCAGGATTTTATTAAGACCAATTCGGATTCATGCTACAGTAAATAAATAATGAAATCACTAGGGAAAAGAAGGGCTTGACTATGAAGGTCATTTTCTTATATTTTATTTCATTTTACTATGAAACATACAGTTTGAGGAAGCCAATGACCGAAACGTATTGCAAAGTCATATATTTGAATGCTGGTGCCTAATATCAACACACAAGCAATGTAAGACTCTTCCAGAGTCTCCTTTAAAGCACTCTTAACTTTTGAAGCATGTTTATTTGTAGTAATTACGTCTCAATAACGATATGTTTGGGTTTACTCATTTGTCCTACCATTGGTTTTGCTTGGCTGATTTTATGGAGAGATAATGTAAGGAGTTTCTTTTTTGTTTGTAATAGTAGTTAGACCCTAGAACAGGGTTCTACCAATTTCGCCAAGTAAGAATGATCCATCCATGGCATAAACTTAATATTTTTGCTTAACTATTCAAGAAATAGTACAACCAAAAAAATAAAAATATAAGAAAAAGAAAGAACACTGTTTTGAGATTTTTTTTTAAGTTGAAAAGAAACAGAAAAGAATATCTTTAAACATCACTTCAAAGGAAGGAACAGTATTGCTTAGGAAACAACATGGGCCCTGATCTATTCAATATTTAAAAGTCATATGTTCCAAACAAAATTGTTGTCACCAGGATTGATTATTTAAAATGGGCTCTCTCAAGAAAGCACTGGATTTATATTTATGGAGACATTTATTGCACACTAAATGCCAAGTAAAGTTTATAAAAAATATCTTTATTGAAATCTACCCATAGTGAAAGGCATTTTCTATTAGTAGTATAATTAGATCATAATTATGTAAGTAATAAATGCATAGTTAGGTTTTTATTCTTATAATATTAATACATGTACAAAAATTGGCCATGAGGCTGTAAATAATATTGACAAATTAAATCAGCATTTCCCTATGTAGTGAATAAGACTTCACTTAGGAAGAGATATTTGTAAAACTGAAATGTTCAATATTCTACTAGTAGTACACAAACCTTGTCCCTTTCTGTTATGCTAATACATTATAATATCTCACACTTGAGGTGTAGATAGCATTACTCTAAAATCATCTAAAATTTTTCACTGGAAGTTAGATTGGTCCCTTTATTCATATACTTCATTTTCAGCATGAATACAGACAATTCCTACTGTACTATCTCAAAAGTTAACTATTTCATGAAGAGAATTAGAAGCTACAGATAACTAGTTTATGGAAGAAGAGAGAGATTCTAAAAATGTTAGGTATTTAATGGACCTTATAGTTTGTACCCGTAATCCCAGAGTTCTTGAAGCTGAGTCAGGACGATTGAGTATTAAAGGCTAGCCTGGGCTATGTAGCAAGTAAGATGTCATCCTGGGCTATAGAAGAAGACCTTGTGTCTCTCTGC
The DNA here is from genome assembly GCF_007827085.1 of Peromyscus californicus insignis. Classification (NCBI taxonomy): domain Eukaryota; kingdom Metazoa; phylum Chordata; class Mammalia; order Rodentia; family Cricetidae; genus Peromyscus; species Peromyscus californicus. Next base: position 95,550,070 of record NW_026294584.1, on the reverse strand, counting down.
CCCATTTTATTTCCTGCGTAGGGATCCTGAACTGTGTAAAATGGAGAACACAGCCAAGAATACATCAGTCACTCTCTGGTCTTGTCTGCAGATGCAATGTGACCAGTCCCCTCTAGCATCTGCCTCTGTAACTTCCCTACCATGATGCACTGTGCCAGAATAAACTGTTTTTTCCTTACTTTGCTTTAATCAGGCTTCTGATTACAAAGGTAAAGCAAGTAAGCCACATATACTCTCACGTATATATGACCCAAAGCTTTTGGCTACACTGCAAACTGTCACTTGTCTTTCCTCATCACCTGGCTGATTGGCACCTAAGACTTTGCCATTATTAGTCAGCATCTCAAGAATGTATCATTGACCAAGAAAGATATTTGAAATATATTTTTTACTGAATATTTATTTCTGTGGAAAAAATCATTAAGCAGTTTGATCATAACTTGGAGACCATTTATATACACTAAAGACGATAAAATATATTTTAAATCATTTGTATGACTTAAAAATTTCAAATTGCAAAATCTGCTCTTAAATCTCTAATTTACAAAAGGCACAGAAAATACATACAGGACTTCAGGAAATATTTTAAAGGGAGCATTCTTGTAGTTCCAGCTCAAGTCAAGAAACACAAATGTGTCTGCACCATAGATGTCTGATCCCAGAATTTCAGTTCACTCACAATTCCTTTCATCCCTGCAGAAGCAGGTTGTCCCTTAGCCTGTTAACATAGTTCTATGCATGTCTCAACTATTATTCATTTTTTTTTATTTTTTAAAGGGAAATTGTTGACTTTTCCACAGTATGCATGTGGTGCATTAATTTTCCCTGTCATCTTGACAAAATCTAGAATCATCAGGGAGGAGATCAGTGAGGGATTTTAGAAGAGATTGGACCATGGCCAGGTCTGGATTGGATTGTCTTGAAGTTAATTGATAAGGAAAGACATCATCCACAGTGTATGGCACCACTTCTCAGTATACAGAATTTTGAACAACATATGAGAGAGAAGACTGAGGTTAACATGGACATGATACACTAATTCATTGATTTCTGCTGTTGAATGTGGATACAATATGACTAGTTCTCCCCAGCTCCTGCTCTAGTAACTTTCCTCAGTGATGGACTGTTATCTGGACATGTGAGCTACAACAAACCATTTTTCCTATAGGTTGCTTTTGTCAGGATGTTTTATCACAGCAACAGGAAACAAACAGGATGCAGCACCTTGCATTCCTGCCAGCGATGCTCTGAGTGAGCCTTTCCCTCTAAGTCCTCTCCATACTTTGGTGTGGCTGCTCATAATATTTTCTAACCACTCTAACTGGCCTAGAGTGACCTTTCACTGTGAACTTAATTGATTTTTTAACACTTCACAAGGTTAGATAAGATTCATTATGATCTGCATAAAATCTAAAGTGCTGTATCTTTTTCCATCCAGCCAATGAATGGATTTTTTTTTATGATTTAGGTATTTTATACTCTAATTTAAAGAATACGTTTATTTACTCTTTGTGTATGTTGGGGGAAGTTTCTCGCTTGCTCCATGCACATGTGGAGACCAGAAGACAACCTGAGGGGCTTGGTTCTCTCCTTCACTGTATGGGTCCCAGGGATCAAATTCAAATCACCAGGCTTAATGGCAAGCATCATTATCACAGAGACATGTCACCAGTCCCAAGTTCTTTCTGTTCTAGATGTCAGTCCTTTGCATGATAGACTGCAGGAAATACTTTCTGATACTCCACAGTTTCACTTTTTCCCATTAACAAAGCCTTCTACTGGATGAACGGATATTTTGCAATTGATTCCAACAAAGTTCGTGACAGCACTTTTATCCTTTGAGATTATTTTCTGTGTTAGTTGTGAAAACTCTTTAGCTTGTATTCTTTTAATGATTTTGAGATTCTTTCTTGTTCAGTTGTTGTCCTCTTTATACTGCTTTGGTTTTGCTCTCATTTTCTTAGCTCCTTATGCTCGTTTCATTTTGTAGGTTTTTTTTTTAAATGTGGGTTATGAGGATGGATATTATTGTTCAATATTTTATTCATGTTATTATACTATGTAATTTTATTTCTCTTTACTCTGTCAGTTTTACCAGCAAAATTATAATTGAGTATTGCATGTGTTCCTTGTCTTCAGACAGAGCCTGTCTTTGTAGCCCACACAGCTTGAATAACCATATTCCTACCTCGGTTTCTCAGGTACTGAGGTGAGGGGCATGCATACCCAGACCCAGCACTTTTAGGTTTTTCACTTGCTTCTTGAAATGGCAGCCCTGATTATGATTTAATGAGTGGAGACTTTTCTTCTTATATGCATTATGCATTTAGTGTTGTAAATTTCCTTCGTATCAGTGCTTTCTCTGTGTCCCATAAAATGCCCATAAATAAGAATTCTCATTTTTATTCAGTTTAATAGACTTCATGGCTTTCTTTGAGACTTATTTTTGGCTCACAACTTTTTAAAGGGTATACCATTTAATTTCCTAATATGGGGATTTTTTTTGTCTGCTATCAATGAAGGAATCTAATTTCTTATTTTTGATGTTGACACTTGCATTGTTTACATGTTGTGATAAAATTTTGAATAAAAAAAAATAGCTTGAAATAGAAAGGGTTTACTTTGGTGCACAGTTCCTGGTTAGAATCCATCATGGAGAGTAGTCTTGGTTGCAGATGGACACACCTGATTTTATCACATAGGTGAACAATACAGAGCAGAGAGTGATGAATTCATGCTAATATTTGGCTCACATTTTCCATTTAATATAATCTAGGTTACCAACTACTGAGTGGTCCTGCCCACATTGAAGCTGGATCATCATATATCAAGAAACACAGTCCGGAAAAAAAAAATCCCCAAATGTCTCACCTTTTAGGTGATTACAGATTCTGTCAAGTTGACATCTCCACTACCCATCGTAAGACCTAAAGAAATATCCCTTCATTATTTCAGGGTGTAAATGAAGATTTCAATTTTCCATGATGTCTTGACTGACACTGTGGTAAGGATGGTGCCTATTTGACACTATGGTAAGGATGGTGCCTAATCCAGAGGCTATGAAAAGCCTAAGTCTCAGGGATTTCTGCACAGCAATCCTTCAAGGAAATGGGAAGGGACTTTATTATGCCAAATAGGTGGACAAGCATAGCAAGCCCGTGGTCCTGACTGCTGTTGTGGTACAGCAGATCCTGCTCCCATCCAACCCTGGAATCCCAACTCTTTAGTCTGCTTTCCCTGACACTACCTTAGTGGCAATATTAAGGTAGCTTGCCGCAGCCTCTGGATGATGCAAGTCTGTTCTTCCCTCATAGCTGTTCCCGGAGTGGGTGACAGTCGGGTGGGTTTATTTGTTTTTTCTAATGGTACTAGGATATAAAAGCATTTGTTCTGTAAGTATAGTTTCTATTCACTTGTATGTTTTTTTTTTTTTCTTTTTAGATTGTCCTTAGGCTAGAGAGAGCTCAGAAATTTTTCTGCGTAGCTTGGCACTTCTGAGCTATTGACTCGTTTATGTTCAAACCTGAAACACATGAGGCAAAAATACATAAACAACAAACAAAATAACAGGGGACTTTCCACCGTATCATTTCTGAAGTCCATCAGTCATCAGTCACTTCTGTCTTTTTTTTTATATCTGTCTTTAAAAGACTACCAATTTTTCTTATGCATGATAGCCATGAATTTTAGAACTCTTTAGCAGAAAAAAGGGGCAAACTAGATTCATTCTATTTTCTTAGAAGTTAAAAAGGCTCAGCTTTAGTTTTTGAATTGAGAAGAAGGAAGGGGAGGAAAAGGAGAAAAAAAGAGATGCTGATAGGGTATATATGCTAAACTCAATAGTGACTGATGTTTGCAGATGTTCCTCCATAAATTTCTTTCTTATGGAAGCCATCTAACTAGATTCTAATTAAATTGAAGTTTAAATTAAAAAAAAAAAAACAACAACAAAATTTAGCCAGCATTGTTATACAGAGAAATCCTGTCTCAGGAAAACCAACCAACAAACAAAAAATACCCAAATAACAAAAACAAATTTTAATGTCTAATACAGCATTTTTTTTGCCAAAAGGTGTAGGCTTTTCATATCATAAGAAGTCATTTAGTCATTTAATCAACATGATTAAACCATATTGACTGAGTTGTATCTGATAGTCTTTAATGAATCATTTTCTTGATCCATAAAGAAGTATAAAAGGCTGCAGTATGAATCATTCATTTTAAGTTGGGAACTAGCTAATTTTCACATGACTCCAGTAACCTGATAACAGGTGCTTTTTAATAGTATGCCCCTTCTTTGGTCTTAAGTCAGTAACTTACTATGTTCTATGTTAACTCATGTGGACATTTTTCTGTTACAATTTTAGTCATCCAATTCTGGTTTTCTAACAGATTCTTCAGAAACTCCTGGGGAAGCTAATTTATGAATTCCTGCATACTGCTTAGAATTTGTCTGGACTCTTTACCTTTGAATGTTGAAAGGAGTAGATACAAAAGTCTTTGCTTAAATAAATTTCATTTCTCTCTCTCTCTTTGTGTGTGTGTGTGTGTGTGTGTGTGTGTGTGTGTGTGTGTGTGTGTGTGTGTGTGTAAGTGGGTGGTCACCTGCAAAGGCCAAGGAACAACATGGCTGCTTTCTCCTACCATTCTCCTATCACCCCCCACCGTATTACATTTAAATAGTGTCTCCCTCATTGCACTTCAAGGGAGGCTGGCTGTGAGTCAGCACCAGAGTCAGCAACTCACCTGTCTCCACATGACAAAGGATGGGTTAGAGGAGAGTGTGGGAACTTCCTAATTTTTATGTGTGCTATGGGCTTTGAACCCAGGTTCTCATTTGAGTAGCAAGCACTCTTACCCACTGAAACACTTTCCTGAGTTTTCTATTTATTATTATTTTAAATAATATTGCACTATTAAATATTATTAAATAATACTGCATTGCTTTTTTCCCATTGGATAATACTGATTTAGAAAATTTTAGTTGATGATCAATAGCTATTGATAACCAGTTTTTTCCTTAAAATCAATTTCGGCTTCTCTGAAGCGCAGCCATTTCCTCCTTCCTTGCCTTCCTCCTCCTCCTCTCCCTCACTGCTCTCTGTCTTTCTCTTTCTGTCTCTCAGTCTTCTCTCTTTCTCCCTCTCTCTGCCTGCCTTTCTGTCTCTCTGTCTCTTTCGGTGCTTCTATTTCTGTTTCTCTTTCTCTCTGTCTCCCCCACCCTCCTCTATTCTCTCAGTAAAGCCTATGTAATGCATTCAGTGTCTACTGTTTACGTCATCACTCTTAGGAATGTGCCATGCTTCTCTGGGTTGGATTCCATTCCTCACCTGTCAGATTTGTCTTTCTCTGGGTTTAATGTTTGTATTGTGTCTTGAATAGTCAAGCTTTTTCATCGTGTTTTCTTGAAATTGAAAATACTGTTTCACAATTTAACTTACATTTTTTTTTTTTTTTTTTGGTGTTCCGAGACAGGGTTTCTCTGTGTAGCTTTGCGCCTTTCCTGGAACTCACTTGGTAGCCCAGGCTGGCCTCGAACTCACAGAGATCCGCCTGGCTCTGCCTCCCGAGTGCTGGGATTAAAGGCGTGCGCCACCACCGCCCGGCTTAACTTACATTTCTATTAATATGCATTCATTTGCTTTCACACTCCTAGTTTATCTGGTTATTAGTTTTTGTTATATTTTCAATTCTCAGTCTTAACTGAGATCATCCTAATATTTCTTAATCTGTGCTTTTCCTTCCTTCCTTCCTTCCTTCCTTCCTTCCTTCCTTCCTTCCTTCCTTCTTTTCTTCCTTCCTTCCTTCCTTCCTCCCTCCCTCTCTCCCTTCCTTCCTTTCCTCCTTATTTCCTTATTATCTTACTTCTCTCTCTCTCTCTCTCTCTCTCTCTCTCTCTCTCTCTCTCTCTCTCTCTTTCTCTCTCTCTCTCTGGGTATTTTGTTCTTAATGTTAGTTCAGTTTGAATGAAAATTCTACTTTGGGGTAAATATATCTTGAGGAGAACCTACTACTGTAATTTTACCTAAACCCATTTAACTTTTAACTGCTAAAACTTATACTTGTAGCCACAAAAATTGCAACTCTCACCCTTCATCAAAGAAGCTTGTTTTGCAGCAGATTGAAACTGCTACAGAGATGAACTAAAAACTGATTATGGGTGCCCAACCCGAATCCATACATCTACAACACAATCCCTACCCATAATGCTCACAGAACACAGTAGTAGAGGCCCAAAACCATGATGTCTGATGCTAGATACTATCCTCTAGATTTGGTAAAGAAACAAAAACAGAATGTCAATGGTGTGGTTGTTTAAACAAGATCTGCATAAAGACAGCATTGGTTGGCATGCCAGTGTGAATGGGGCTATTCCCTCTCCTGTGTGTGTGTGTGTGTGTGTGTGTGTGTGTGTGTGTGTGTGTGTGTGTGTGTGTGTACGAGCACGTGCTTGCACGCGCACATGCTTGGGAAGAACAGAAGACTGACTATAAGTTTAGAAATGTGAAAAACTGCCCTAAGTTCATATTATTTTGATAGTTCAACTTTACACCCATATGAATTCTCAAGAAACTCTGTTGAAGAAATTGCCCAGAATAATACCTTATTTTTTTGTAAGAAAGACACTCCCTGATACAGCTGCAAAAATGCTGATTTATAGCTTTCATGCATTGTGCCTTGGTGCTTCTTCCAAAACAAAGTTCACTCTGCTCTTTGGTAGCCCCAAACTGTATAGTCATACAGCATTTATCATTACAAATAGTTTTACTTCAGGTGGTAGTTAAAAACATTTAGCCAATAATGACATTTAATTATTATCAGGGGCTTTGGAAAAGCTCTGTACCCTTAGAATAAAACCTGATTAAACTCTGAGGAGAAGCCTAATGCTTTTCAGACTTCAGGCTTCAACTATCCCTGGAGGGTTTTCACATGCTCTACTCTGTAAGAATCAGTTTAGACTCTTCACTAATGAAGATGTGTTATTCCCACAGAGATGTTCATGTTACCATGTAGAAGCTAAAGAATACAAATTGATAGCATGTTCATACATGAGAATAGCAATGGATCACCTGCCTAAAGAAATAGTGTGGACTGAAAAGCAGATGTCATATAGAAGCATTGATATTTGAAGGAAGAGAGATTTGTGAGTACTGGAGAATAGAGACAAATAAAATAAATGAAAAATAAACTTCATTTTTGGGAAATAGTATTTCTGATTTTATTCATGCAGGGATTGCACAACATTAAGAAATATAATATCAATTTTCTGAGTATGGGTTCCTGTTTTGTTCAAAACTTAACCATTATTAATTTCTCCAGAAAATTAAACTTGGTATGTTAGCGATTTTACCTTTTTATAAAGATTTATTTGCTTTTATTCTATGTGTATGAGTGTTGTGTCTTCATGTAACTCTGTCCACCATGTGCATACCTTGCCCATGGAGGCCAGATGTGGTTGCAGAATTTTCTGGAACTGCAGTTACAGATGATCCTTAGCCTCTATATGAGTTCTGGAAACTGAACCCATATATTCTGTAAGAGCAACAAGCTCTCTTATGTACTGTGCCATCTCTCCAGCCTCTCAGAAATTCTACTTTAAGAAAGTTGCCTTGATAGCTCATTCTCAACAGAAACATTTTCTACTAACCTGACTAATGTGAATACCTACTAACCACAGTGTGACTCTTATTATTCATACTGACTTGGCATTTCTAAGTGGCAATTTTAAACTTTAGTTTCCTTTTGAACTTACTGATATCTCTTATTCCTTAATTATGTCACATATTCTGTGAAAATAGATGTGTGCAGACACTGTTATGGCTCTATGTTTTTGATCTGATAACTCTGGCTCTTGGCTAGATTACTAGATATTGCTAAGTTCCAGGACACAAGAAACTGTATTCCAGATCAATCAATAATAGTGACTGAAGCACAAAGATAATGAAGAATTTAAAAGATACATTTATTTTATTTGTGTGTGTGTATTTGTGTGTGTGCGTGTGTATGTAATTATGTGTGTAGTATCTACGAAGGTCAAAAGAGGACAACAGATCTACTATATCTGGAGTTGGAGGATGTTCTGAGTCACCTCGTGGGTAATGGGAAGTGAACTCTGGATCTCTGTAAGGGCAGCAAGTGTTCTTAACTACAGAGCCATGTCTCCATCACCTAATGTTCTTTTTATGATTTTTTTTTTATTTTCCAAAGGATAATTTATCCATTTCCTACTTATGTCATCTTTGGAAATCTAAATATGTGTTCTGTCAATCCATCCAGACATTGAAATTATTTTCTAAACTAGAATTGTGAAGGGTTGTTCTAAAATTTTCTAGAGGTGATTAAGCCCTATTTAATTCCATTGAAAATACAAGTTACCAAGATATGTTGCATTCTAAGACTGTCAAATAACTGTCCTTTATTAGCTCAGATGATCTAGAAATTAGACTGAAATGAGGAAATCAATTTCACCAACTTTATTTTACCTAATTCTTATCATAAAGGAAATAAGGTGGATTTCCTGGATAAATAGTGCTATCTGTAAGGAAATCAAGATCTAAATGTATCTAACATCTCCTCTTATATAGAAGCAGAAAATATGGACTTCATAGATCTTGATTCCTTATTAAAAGTCTCCATTTAGTTAAATATGTATTAGAACAACTCAGCAGTTTTTCATTTGACATATGAACAACAGTTATTAGAAAGCAACATGGTCTCCTCTTATCTTTCTTTGAGTCTTCAGTTCATAAGGAAACCCATCACTGAGATCTCTGTGAACCATAATATTTACCTCTGAAATCATTGCCTTATCTTTCTGATATGTTTTGGATATGGAATGACTACACAGATTTATGTGTTGAAGTCTTATATACCAGCTGGTGGCCCTGCATTTGGAGATGCTGAAAAATTAGGATATGGGGCTATAATACAGGAAGTAGTTCACTGATGAAGTACCCGGAAGATAGATTTTGGTACATAGACCTTCCTGTCTCTTCTGTTCAGGTGTCATAATCTAATCAGTGCTGTGTTTTTCCCCTCTTCTGTACTTCGGACATAGTATTTGCAGTCATGATGGTCCAGTAACCATAGAAAATATTAATCTGAACTGAACACTCTGAATTTATAAGCCAAAATAAATATTTCTTCTTTTCATCCTAGGTATTTGTTGTAGTGATGCTATCCTGATTAGCCCACTTTCAATGAATTGGATTTCACATATTACCCAGCTCCTAAATATTCTGCTTGCCTTTCCATGTAAAAGCAATGTTCATATAAAGTGTATAAATATCCATAAGCTACATTTTTAATTTTTATTATTACGAACTTTTCTATCATTTTACATACCAGCCACAGATCGCACTGTCCTCCCTCTTCCCACCCCTGAGTCTCCCCCCACCCCGCAATCCAACCCCCCATTCCTACCTCCTCCAAAGCAAGGCCTCCCATGGGGAGCATAGTACATTCAGTTGAGGCAGATCCAAGCCCCTCCCCACTGTGCCAAGGGTGCATAAGATGTCCCACAATAAGCTACATTTAAAAATCTATTATCTTGTCATTAGCTTAACCATGGAAAACCTCATTCATTTAATTCATTGGTTCTGATATGAAGATCACACACAGATCTCCATTTAAACATATGTAAGAATTTAAATAGCCAGAAGGGATATTTTAAGTGGGATTTAAGCACACAATTTGTGTATGCATATTTTGTTTTCCTTTTTCTCATCTCTTCAGCTTGGAGCATCTACAACCAGAGTTTATTTTTGCATACAAAATTGAATAATTACAGATTGCACATGCTCCCTCAGTGTTAATCTCAGAATTTAAACTGGTTTCATATTAACACATTTAGTAAGAAGTACATGTTCATATTGCTCACTATCTGAAAGATAGGAAGAGAATTCTGCAGGAAAGAAGCCTGAAGCTAGAAAATCCCTCAGGCTCCCTGTTGTATTTGAATAGGGAAGAGTGGCCTCCAACTATGTCTATTAGAGCTAGCTAACTCTTTTCTACCATGAAGACCCTTTAAAACTGTTTGTGATCTCTTTCTAAATATTTATTAAACAATAGCTATTTTAGTTACATGGAAGTTCTCATTGGGTTTTAGTGTAGAAAAATGGCAGGAACTAATTCAGTAGTGTTCAAACAATTTTCAATGATTCTTCTTGAGTATGTCAAATGAGGAGAGTGGTACAATTACCGCAGTGCACTCAAAATTCATTTTCTGAAATGAGCCTAAAAAATGATTATTTTCCATGGATATTCAGACACAGTTTTGCAAGTAGGACTCACTTGACCTTAGGCATGTTGAGCTAACTAAAGTTCTAAAATAGCACTTACTTTTGTTTTGCATTGGTTCACATTGGCTTATCTTTTTTGTAAGTTGCCATTTGTGTTCTGAATGTCTAAATTTTGATTTCAGAAAAAAAATATTGCTCAGATTCCAGATTCCATAGAGTCATAATTTGGTATCCTAAATTTTACATGCCAGTAGCAGAGAAAGGAACATTTTCAGGCTCCACGCAATTTAAAAAATTTGCTTTAATTATCCCTACTAGCACCTGCATGGGGCTACTGAGAATGCTGGACTGATAGTATGATCATTTCCTCACTCCTGCTTTAGAGTCCTTCATCCTTTGCAAAGGGAGACCTCAGGAAATTTATTTTTGAGACATAATGAATTAAGAATTTTCAGGCTGTGTGTGGTGGTTCACACCTGTTACTCCAGCACGTGTGAGGCAAAGGCAGGAGGGGGATGATACATTTGAGGGCAGCCTGGTATTCAGAGCAAAACATTGTCTCCAAACAGCAAACCTATGCAGACTAAACAAAATAAAATTGATACAGAAGAAATGGATTTTCTTGATAATTCAAGTAGGTAATGGGATCTTTGAAGTGTTTAGTATACTGGTAAATACAATTCTAAGCTTTGTTTTCTTGCATTTTATTGTTTTACACATTTGATTTCAGTATCAGACTAAAATGAATGAGTTCAGGAACAGTATTATGTGTGGTCTGTCTTCCTCAACCTACAACAGACATTTTTCTACTGCAAATTATATGGCGCAATTTCCACATCTACTAGTCTGTGGGTAGAGTCAATAGATTACTAAGATCCCATTGCAGTTCCTGAGAAGGCAGAAAGATAATACATATTTACAATATAATAATCAACATAGTTAATGGAACAATAATCAAAACTTTGTTGCTCAAAGATACTTAAGGAAAGCTGTAAATTTATAAATGTGCTAAAGAACTCTATTGGACCAATTAAAGAGTCAATGAATCTGACATCTTAGAATGAGAAAAGCACAGTTTAGAAAATGACCCCATATTGGTTAGTATTGTTTTCTCCTTGCCTTTGACTTTAGGTATGAATCATTAAAAAAAGTAAGAAGAATTTAACTATTTCCTTTAAAAATATTAAGGGAAGTCTGCTGTGGAACACACTTTTTTATGCTATGAATATGTATTACTCTCATTGGCTAATAAAAAGCTGATTGGCTGATAACTAGAGAGAAAGAGATTGAGCACAAGAATAAGACTAGGAGAATTCTGGGAAGAGGAAGGGTAGAGTAAGAGAGTTGCTGGCTAACACAGAGAAGCAAGAGGAAAATGCCATAACCAAGAAAAGGTACCAAGCCACATGACTAAACACAGATAAGAATTATGAGTTAATTTAAATGAAAGAGTTAGATAGTAACAAGCCTGAGCTATTGGCTGGATATTTAATAAGTAATATTAAGCCTCTGAGTGGTTATTCAGGAGCTGGCAGGTGGGAGAGAACCATCCCTTTACAGAAGTCAGTGGATAATATGAAATATTCAGGCGTATCAGCTTTAGTGATGATTTACACTCTTTAAACATTGCTGACAGCCTTTTCCTTTCAGTGATATAACTGAATCTTCATGCTCTGAGATCATAAAAGTTCTACATGATTGTAAAGATAAATATAGCAAGTGACACCACCAATGTGTTGTCTACTTGTTAAAAATATAATAGGGGCCAATGACATAGCTCAAGGGGATAGGACACTTATCCACAAGTCTGAGCACCTAAATTCAATCCTTGAATAAAAAGAAGATAGGAGAAAATTAAAACCATAGTTTTCCTCTGACCATCACACTCAAACCATGCTATACACATACAATAGTAGCAAATAATAAAAAAGAAAAAAACACTATTTAAAAAATGAAAAAGCCCACATTGTCTATTAAATCATTAACTTGTTTGCATATTCAGACGAGATCTATATTAGACTATTTCTTTTTAAATGTTATTTATTGTTTGATCATTTTTATTTTGTTTTAATCTTTATAAAAATGCAAAGTTCATTTCAAAATAATTAGAACAACATAGGATTCAAATATGGGAGATTATCTTTAAATTTTTAATAGAATAATATTATGAAAGGAACAGAATTCAACATCACAAATCTATTGTCAAATACAAATAGAACCCTACAAAGTAATTATTTTTCTAGGTGATGATTATTTGATGTTATGATATACCTGCATTATAAACAACCATAGTCTATGGATCTTGTAATATCTTATTGGTTAAATAGGGTTTTTATAAAGAATAGTTTAATGTAAGGGAGGGAGAGGAAGAAAATAAAAGAGAGGGTCTGGTATCCTGTAGACTGATTTTTTTTGTCTAAGTCTATGAATCCCTGTAAAACTATGAGTTTTCATTAATTTGTAATTAATAAAATGTTGATTAAAGATATCTGTTCCTGTTTTTCTCTGCTGAGTAGTATTCCATTGTGTATATGTACCACATTTTGTTTATCCATTCATCAGTTGAAGGGCATCTAGGTTGTTTCCATGTTCTGGCTATTACAAACAATGCTGATATGAACATAGCTGAACAAGTGCCCTTGTGGTATGATTGAGCATTCCTTGGGTATATGCCCAAGAGTGGTATAGCTGGATCTTGGGGGAGATTGATTCCCAATTTTCTAAGAAAGTGCCATATTGATTTCCAAAGTGGTTGTACAAACTTGCATTGCCACCAGCAGTGGAGGAGAGTTCCCCTAGCTCCACATCCTCTCCAGCATAAGGTGTCTTCAGTGTTTTTGATCTTAGCCATTCTGACAGGCATAAGGTGGTGGTATCTCAGAGTTGTTTTGATTTGCATTTCCCTGATGATTAGGGATTTTGAGCTATTCCTTAAATGTCTTTCAGCCATTTGAGTTTCCTCTGTTGAGAATTCTGTTTAGTTCTATAGCCCATTTCTTAATTGGACTGTTGGGCATTTTGATGTCTAATTTCTTGAGTTCCTTATATATTCTGAATATCAGTCCTCTGTTAGATGTGGAATTGGTGAAGATCTTTTCCCATTCTGTAGGCTGTCGCTTTGCCTTGTTGATCGTATCCTTTGCTCTACAAAAGCTTCTCAGTTTCAAGAGGTCCCATTGATTGATTGTTTCTCTCAGTGTCTGTGCTACTGGTGTTATATTTAGGAAGTGATGTCCTATGCCAATGTGTTCAAGACTACTTCCTATTGCTCTTCTAGCAGGTTCAGAGTAGCTGGATTTATGTTGAGGTCCTTGATCCACTTGGACTTAAGTTTTCTGCACGGTGATAGATATGAATCTATTTGCAGCCTTCTACATGGTGATATCCAGTTATGCCAGCATCATTTGTTGAAGATGCTTTCTTTTTTCCATTGTGCACTTTTGGCTTCTTTGTCAAAAATTATATGTTCATGAGGTTTTCAAGTAAATGGATGGATCTAGAAAAAATCATTCTGAGTGAGGTAACCCAGACTCAGAAAGACAAACATGGTATGTACTCACTCATAGGAGCATACTAGATGTGGAACAAGGATGACTGGACAGCTACTCACATCACCAGGGAGGCTACCTGGAAACAGGACCCCAAGAAAGACACGGGGATCGCCCAATGACGGAGAAATGGAAGAGATCTACACGAACAGCCTGGACATGAGTGGGAATAATGAAGGGCGAGGGAAAGAGAGCTTGGGGGAGCGGGAGATCCCAGCGGGATCAACAACAGAGAGGGAGAACAAGGAATAGGAGACCATGGTAAAGGAAGACCACATGAGAATAGGAAGAAGCAAAGTGCTAGAGAGGCCCACAGAAATCCACAAATACCCCCACAACAGACTGCTGGCAATGGTCGAGAGACAGCCCGAACTGACCTACTCTGGTGACGGGATGGCCAAACACCCTATTTGTCGTGCTAGAAACCCCATCCAACTACTGAGGGATCTGGATGCAGAGATCCATGGCTAGGCCCCGGGTGGAGCTCTGCGAGTCCAATTAGCGAGAAAGAGGAGGGTTTATATGAGCGAGAATTGTTGAGACCAAGGTTGGATAAAGCACAGGGACAAATAGTAAAACGAATGGAAACACATGAACTATGAACCAATGGCTGAGGGGTCCCCACTGGATCAGGCCCTCTGAACGGGTGAGACAGTTGATTGGCTTGATCTGTTTGGGAGGCATCCAGGCAGTGGGACCGGGTCCTGTGCTCATTGCATGAGTTGGCTGTTTGAAACCTGGGGCCTATGCAGGATCGCTTGGCTCGGCCTGGGAGGAGGGGACTGGACCTGCCTGGACTGAGTCTACCAGGTAGATCTCAGTCCGCGGGGGAGGCTTTGCCCTGGAAGAGGTGGGAATGGGGGGTGGGCTGGGGGGAAGGTGAGGGGGGCCAGAGTGGGGAGAACAAGGGAATCTGTGGCTGATATGTAGAACTGAATTGTATTGCAAAATAAAAAAAAAAAATCCCAAAGACAATATAAAAAAATTAAAAAAAAGAAATTAATTTACACTTTAAATAACTGGAAAAAAAGATATCTGTTCCTTCCTTCCTCAGTGCTTCTCTCTTGAACCCCTTTTATTTTTCTATACTTTATCTCATGGTGATGGATCCAGCGACAGGTCTTCATTTGCTAACTGCTCAGAGATAATGACTAGAAATGAACAGGTTTTGTTTAATCTAACTGAAAATCTAAATGAGATGCACATAGGGTTATAGCCTATGAGACAAAAACATATTGTCAAGTTGACGAATTTCAATGATGCCTTGGCAAACTCGGACTTAAAGAAAAATTCATGAAGTTTGATTTGATATTCAATGGTGAACTGTCCATAAAACAAAAATGCTAAGAAAATTTCCAGTACAGTTATGTATTTAAATGTAAGCCACATACACTTTCTAGTGAACATGAGCATCATAATTGGCCTCAAGATGAGTCTGAAAATAAAAGAACAGAAATTTAGAAGCAAACTTGAGACTCCTTTTTTTGTCATTACAGAGAATGGGAATGGTGCTAGTCCGTTTTTCCTTCCTTTTTTCTACATAAATATTTTAATTGCATTTTGAAAATTACATAGAACATATTTTGACCATATTCACCCAACTCTACCTATTAGCTTCCCCCTTAACTCCTCTCAGATCCACCCTACATCTGCAACTTCATGTCCATTAAAGCAATTATTAGTCCATGAACTCTAATTAGTGATATCCATATATTTCTGGGTGTGTGTCAGACATTGTAGTGTGGTTTACTTGACAGGAGCCACATTTTTAAAGAAAAGCAACTCTGCTGGGCGGTGGTGGCACTCGCCTTTAATCCCAGTACTCGGGAGGCAGAACCAGGAGGATCTCTGGGAGTTCAAGGCCAGCCTGTTCTATAGAGAGAGATCCAGAATAGGCACCAAAACTATACAGAGAAACCCTGTCTTAAAAAAAACAAAAAAAAAAAAACAAAACAAAGCCAAAAAATGTAAGAAAGAAAGAAAGAAAGGAAGAAAGAAAGAAAGAAAAGCAACCAAGAGTCCACAGTTGGGGATGGGGGCTCATGAACCCCCTTCACAATCCACACTAGAATGTTGACTGAGTTTTATCTTTTGCTGGTGACTACAGCATTTGTGAATTCATTAAAGCTTTTGGAATGGGTTTTAGCAGCTATAGGTCTGTCTTTTAGTGCCCTGGAAGAAAAATGTACATACATTGGGCACTGTTAGTGGGTGACATTTCAGGTAAAGGGAGATGTGTCATGTTTCCCTGGACCCTGCCTTTTCCCACCTAAGATTCTCTAGGTCTCTTGATAGATACCTGTTTTCCTTTAAAAATATCTATTCTCATTTTAAAAATGTTTATATATGTGTGTATTCATTTCTGTGGGGTTTCCTACAGAGGTCAGAAAAAGGTGTCTGATCCTCTGCAGCTGGAATTGCATTTGGTTGTGAGCCTCCCAACATGAGTGCTGAGAATTGAACTCTGAAGCTCTGCAAGAGCTGTGAGCACTCTTGACCAGTAAGCACCACTTCATCCCCAATCCACAATTTTTTGTAGATTAGCTCTGCCTGGGAATTAGGATGAAAGTATGGCTTTCTCAGTCTTCTGTATTTGTTTCATGTTCACATTTCATTGTCAGTGGTGTGTGAACAGATATGGTTCTGTGGGAAGAAGAGGTCATTCTTTCAGTTTTGCTTAAAGATATCATAGGCAGACTCTAATCTAGGCATTCAATTTCAGGCTTAATTCTCTCATTGCCACCCCACCATCTTCTTCGTGGTTAACTTCTAGCACCAGCTGCCCAACTCTGTTCCTAGGGACAAAGGATGGTGATTCAGGCATAGGCTCAAACCATATTTTATTCTTCTCCAACATGATATGCAACATGGCAAGAAACACTTATGAGAAATATGTCATTCCCTGAAGGGAATTCTTATAATACTTATATAGGGTTTTGAATCTGCATAAATTAATGTCATTGTTTTCAAACTATGTCTTCTACAACTATCAAAATCAAGCAATAACCCACAGTGACATCTCATGTGGAGAGACAGAAAGAGTTAAGTCTGTACAGTCTTACTCAAAAGAATGAAATACAAGAATATTTCATCACAACCAGAATATTATCATATAAATGTGCAGATTACAGCCAAGCTCTATGAAGGATGATGAATCGGGACCAGTCTAATGATCCTATAATCTGGCAAAATACCTCCTGCAGACATCCTTCATCTTAAAGCCATGAGGGATTCTTGTTGGAATAATGACTAATAGATGCTAAGTTCTCTGCGTAAGTAAAAAGACATCAGTTATAATTTATCCCCAATTAGCCAAACAGCTTTAAGCCCACAGCTTGGGCAAAATTCAGCCCTACATCACCACAAACATGTCGGCCTGCAGACTGACTCTGGGAGTAGTACATCTAGTGGGAAAGGGCAAACAGGGAGGGGTATAGAATTCTTCCAGTTTCTTCTGAACTTCCTTATGCTTTAGACTTTATGGTATTCCAACATTAAAAGAAAATGAAGATAGTAATTATTACTGTATCTGAAATTTTAGGGAAAGTCTTGTAGATATTTTAATGAACATTGTAGATCTTATGGTATTCCAGCACTGGTCTCCTAATCTGGAAATGCACTTTGAAGAAGAGGCTACCCTCAGCTTTTGAGAGCCATGAAGCCGTTTGAACATAAATCACACAAAAGCTGTGAAAGTAATATTATTTTAATAGAGCTAAGTATATACCACAGGAATAAAATAGTTCAGGCAAAGAACATCTGTGAAAGGTGGTGCTTAGATTCGCTCATCATTCTGCCTCTTTCATCAGACAGTTTAAACATCAGTTTCTATAGAAAGCTCTAAGCTGCTAACCTCAAGCCCATCCTCTTAGAAGGAGAGTTATTTTGGAAAAAAAGATCCATATAACTCTTAAAGCTGCTATCCAAAATGTCCCTATGGCAATGCATTTTCTCAATAAGTTGAAATACTATTCAAGTGTGTTTGTGTGGTGTGTGTGTGTGTGTGTGTGTGTGTGTGTGTGTGTGTGTGTGTATGTTTGTGGTGTTTGCAAAAGGTGGGGAATTTGGTAGGAGTGAAAAAGTAACTTATTGGTCATCTTTTTCTTGATTAGTAGTGGGTTTTGATTATGCAGAGGCAAAGTCTATAGACATGCTTATATTTATGCATGCAAGTATATAAACAATGCCAATATATTACATGTGCGCATATAATACAATTAACTATTCCTATATAAATGTGTGTGCATATACATGTACAGGTTGACACAAATGAGGCTCATATTATGTTAGTGAAAGTTGCATGCCTATAACAATTATCTATTATTAAGTCTTCATTGTGTTGTATATATTCCTTCTAGATAAGCTAATTTGGGGAGGGTGAGATTGTTCAGTGCTTAACAATACTAGATGTTTCTTCAGAGGATCCAGATTCTATTCCCAGCACTCACATGGTGGATAAAAGCTGTCTGTAAGTTTAGTTCCAGGGAATCCATTTCCCTCTCTAACCACATTGAGCACCAGGCATGCAAGTGGTTCACAGACATGCATGGAGACAAAATACCCTTACAGATAAAAACTTAAATTGTGTCTACATAAGAAGATACGAATGACAATTTTTTTTTCAGAAAGTGATAATAGGATCAGAAAGATGAATCCAGTCCAAATATACTACAGTGAAACGGAAAGACCTAATGAGCTCCAGAGATGTGTGAAATGAATCCTGGAATTCGTTTAAATGTATTTATTACAAGACTTTTGAAAATTTCAAACAGTAGAGCAAATCAAATAAAAACAAACTAAAGCATCTCCCAGTGAATTTCTGGGGTCTCATTACTGAAGTACGAGAAAAATAATTCTAGACATGCTGTCATTTCACCTGTAAATTTTATATTTGTTCACCTCTTTACTTCTCTATTTATTTATTTATCATTTCTTTTTTCTTTTCTTTCTTTCTTTACTTATTTATATGTGTGTAAGCAAATGTGTGGTAAAGAACAATTTTTGAGAGTTTGTCTCTCCTGCTACCCGTGGGTCCTGGGTTTCTACATCAGGCTTGGTTGCAAACACCTTTACCTACCATATTACTGGACCTGTTCATCCTTTTACCCAAAATACAGATTTATGTTTCAGCTAAAGCAAAGTTGCCAATGTTTTTGATAGCACCTAGCCTCTAGGCTGTGATCGAATTTCCCAGACAACTTTAGAAACACTGTTCGGTTTCTGTTTGAATCCAAGTCCTCGCTTTGCACTGTGTGTGGTTCTTGTCCCATAACTGTGGAACTGTGACCTTCCTTGTTTTCTCAGTGCCACTGACTCCTTAAGAGACCACGTGAGTTGTTCTCTAGGAAGTCACTCCCTCTGGATTTATTTTCCTTTTTCTCCTGCCCTCTACCAATGCTCTTTTGCTTTCTCACATCACTTGAATGGAAATCAAATCTAGCATCTTGCTCAGATTCAACTATTCAGAAAGACAACTTCATAGGTTTCTTGTGCTCTGTACAACAAAACTGAATCAATCATGGAAGCCTAGAATAAGGAATAGCTGATCACAAAACACACATTCTTTCCTTTGAGACGCTTTGCCTTTTTAATTTTAATTATTATTTTAATCGTATGACTGTGTTCCTGTGTGAATAGACATGCATGCCTGGTGCCCACTGAAAGCAAAAGAGAGTACTAGTTCTCTGGTAGCTGGAATTACAGTCGGCTGTGAGCTGACAAATGTGATTGCTGGGAACACAACCCTGGTCATCTGCTAGGGCAGCAAGTATTATTATCAGCATCTATTTTTTTTCCTAGACCAAAAGTTGTCTTCATTTAAATTTCTCTTCAAGCTCCATTTCTGGAGGGAATTTTAAAGACACTAAGGCAACAGAAGTGCAAGACTGACAATGAACACATACTTCATCTCTTGGAGAGGAAATAGTTATGACATTTTTGTAAAAGTTGGGTTGGTGCACACTAATAAGTTTTATGACTCTACGCAACAGTACTGTTGAAAGTACTCTGCATGGGGATGGCACATAGCCCTGGAAGATGCATTCACCTGAAGGAGAGTGCCTGAAGTACATACTGTTCAGCTGGTAGACACAGATGCTTTGGCATAGAGTACCCAAAGCATCCCAAGCAAAATGAGCCCTGCTATTCCTAGGAACACGGTGACTCATTCACACAGGGAAAATGGTAGGAGGCATGTGATTAAATATTAAAATCAAATTGCAGTTTAAAAAAAAAGGTCCAGAAGGGAGTTTTTGCCATTTTACACACACACACACACACACACACACACACACACACGCACCAAAGAGGGTTTTTATAATTTAGGAAAGACATGATGACTTTGAAGAATGTGAAGCTTTTCCATCCTAGTTATAAACAAAACAAATGATTTTATTTCCGATGCATAAACAAATGAAAGGAAACAGAAACCTAATGCTTTGAAATGAGATTCTTTTGATTGCTAATTTCTTCTAGGGTAGGACATCCGGTCCTTTTCTGGAAGCAAACTTTCAACAATTAAGACACCATTCTACCACAAGTTTAGTTATGTCTTGGAAATTGGTTCAGAAATGTGTTACATCTCAGCTGGGGAGGAAACTCTACAAGAAAAATTCTTTATTTTGATAAGCCAGCCCAATCTTGCTTAACCTTTAGCTAAGTATTTGTTAAGTATAGTGCTGTAAGAATAAGCCATCCTTAATCACTTCAGGGTATGAATTATATTTTTTCTATATTAATTCCTGAGCAGAATCCTCAAACAAACTAAGCACTACAAGCACAGTGTATTAGTTAACTATGGCTTCTCTAACAAATAGTAGAAAGTGAATTATTTCGATAGCTGAACATGCTGGGGAAATTCCAGAAGCTAGAAACCCATGTGGAACCTGGGCACTGGCTGGGCTGGTTCCTTCCGAGATCTGAGAGGAAGAACCTCCTCTGCTCCCTACAATTTTCCATTGAGCATGAGTCTTCACTGAACTGTAGAAGCATAGAAGCACCGCCAGCACGGTCAGTTCTCTGACATGATCTCCTTGAGTGTGCTGTATCCACATCTTACCTTGATTCCATCAGTCACCTAAATAGGTGGCCAACCTTCTCGAGTATCACCCAACCACATCTTCAGTTGCATTTGCCATGATCTAATTTCTGAACAAATTCACAGCTGAGGTGGCAAGGATTAGACTTGAATATATGGAGTCTAAGACTATACTTTCAGGAATCATTTCTATAGTTCGTTACTAGAAGGAGAAGGACACATTTTTTACCCAAACACAGCAAACCAACCCTATTACCATGGTAAGTTATTTGGGCCTATAAATATTGTAGTTATAGGGAAATTAGATATTGTGCATTTTTTACAATTTGGATATAGGGTTGTTCTGTACATTATGGAAGTTCAATAGATGTTGGTAACATTCCAACCTCCAGTCACAACAACAAAACAATGAAGCCAGACTGCTCTAATTCCTAATTATCCATTAGGGATAAGGTAGAGTAGGACAAAATATCTCCAATGGAGACTGATTATGCAGCTTTCAAGTAATTTCCATGTTCTCATTAGAAGTTGAAAATAAATATATACAAGCTAACTGATATTACTTCCTTTCTGCAGTAAAAGTGAAATAAGGTACATTTTTCAAAGCAGGATATTTTTGTTGTTTTGTTTTTAAATAAGACTTTTTAAATTTTTTAAGATTATAATGTAATTACATCATCACTCTCCTTTTCCTCTCTCCAAGATAATCATTTTCACATCCAGATATAGAAACATATTGACATGAAACCCATCTCTGTAGTCAGAGTTTTCCTGTATCCCACCCAGTACTGCAGCCACTCAGACCCAAATAAACACATAAAGGCTTATATTAATTACAAACTGTATGGCCATGGCCTTTGGCTCATGCTTCTTGCTAGCTAGCTCAGCAAGCTCTTACAACTAAACTCAGCCCATTTCTATTAATCTGTATGCTACCACATGTTCCATGGCTTTACCTGTGTGCCATTACATGCTGCTTCCTGGACAGTGGGATGGTATCTCCCTTGCCTCCCCTTTCTCCTTTCACTATCCCCCTTAGATTTTTCCACCTGGCTCCATCTTGCCCTGCTATAGGCCAATGCAGCTTTATTTATCAACCAATCAGAGCAACACATATTCACAGCTTACAGAAAGAAATCCCACAGCACATCTCTTAATTTTCTCATATTGTAACTCTCTGGACTTTTAATTTTATTTTTCCCAAAATAAATATAGGTACTTTATTAGTTATCTTCTCATTGCTGTAACAACATGCCTTACAAAACAAACTTGATAGAGGAGGAGTTGTTTCTATCTCACCAATTAAGTAAAGATATAAACCATCATGGAGGGAAAGCCATAATGAAACATCTGGTTCCATTGAGACCAAATTAGGAAGCATAGATCAGACAGGAAGTGATTTTACACTATAGAGCCTCAAGGGATGAACCAATTCTAGATATTCTGACTTATCAAAAAACGCAGTAATATCAAATTCTTATATGAATTATTTTGATTTTATTGTTTGTGGTGAATTAAAGTCAAAAGAAGAATGGAAAAATTAGCTGCCACAATTACACACACACACACACACACATATATATGTGTGTGTGTGTGTGTGTGTGTGTGTGTGTATGGCCAAGGACAGTAACTTAATTTCACTTCAAAATGGAATCTGTGGAAACTAAGGTAGCAGAAACTTCTAGAAAGAATTTGTGCAATAGAATAATCATCAATGTAAACCTGTGTATGTGGCAGTCATTGATTTCCCATCATGGAAAAAGTTGTTCCAACTGTCTGCATGATAGTGACAACAGCAGACAAGATCTACAATCGAAACCATATTTTTTTAAAAATTGTATTTATATATTTTTTTCTGCAGGAAATTATATGTTATGTCTTTGAAGGAGTCCTTGGAAGCCAGAACAGGGTGTCTGATCTCCTGAAACTGAGGTCAGAGGCAGTTGTAAGCCATGGTTTAGGTATGGAGAACTGAACCGCTATTATATGAAAAAGCAGCAAGTACTCTTAACCACTGAGTAATTTCTCTAAATGCATCTTGAGTACTGTCAAATACGCATCTCACCTCATTCTTCAGCTAGCTATATGACCCTGACAATACCTAATTCTCCTAACTATACTTTCTAGTTCAGTAAGAGGAAAAGAAATCATATTTTTTTGTGGACTTTATAAATAGAAATATAAACATAAACTAGTTGCTGTGAATTATGTTCACCAGAGTAAACACTCATTAAATATTAACCATCATTGTCCCATTGTTTGTATGACAAACATTTTGATAATCCAATCATCTATTCTCTAAATAATCAGCCCTTCAATGGCTTATGTTTCCAAATGACCTAAAAACATTGCTTACCTTTACTCTTCTGTATTAACTTCAAGAAAACAAACAATAGACAGGACTAAACCTTAGAGTAATGGTTCTTAACCATGGGTGCCTTTCTGCTCCATGGGATACCTGGTCACACCAGCAGACAGTTTAAATTATGAAGAAAAATTAGAGATACCCCTGTCAGGCAGGAAAAATCCAGGCATCCTGCTAAAATCTACTGTGCATAGAAAATTCCCCTCTATCCATAAACCATCTGCTACAAATTATTAGCAAAATTCATATTTAGAAATTTATGAATTACAGCTGTGAGAGTGGTAGAAATTGTAATCAGAAAAGGATGCCACATCCAAACAATGAATGCTCCAGTGCTCAACTACTGACTGGACTTCCATACTGCTTTCTCTATTGCTTGGTGAATGACACAAAGAGAAGCTGGGAGGAATCTGAGAATCAGAAGATACAGGAAAAGACTGGGAAAGTCTATCATCTGGGCATGACACAGCCAATCACGATCTCACAGCAGTACAGACTGTCAACAAAGAACCTGCACAAGACTGGACCTGCCAAGAGTCAACCATAATTTAAGGAGGGCCTCATGTAGACCTACTGATCCATGCTGAGCTGTGAGCCATTAATAGACTCTGGAAAGGATAGACATCGTCTTCAGTTGTGTGTCCATTGATGCAGCCATACATTCTAATTAATAGCAGCAAAATCATGGAAACATAGATAGCCCTGTTAAACTCAGTGTCTCACAAATTGAGTAAAAGGTTGTGTTGGCAAGAGATTTCTGTGGGTTGATAATAGGGATTGAGGGAAATAAGAGGGAATGTCAGTAATCATAATGCACTCTATACATATAAAGTTATCCAGAGAGCAAAGAAAAAGAAATAAAATACCCACAAGGGTGAATGAGAGAGAAGGCATGCCTCCCTTGAAGATGAAGTTCTCTATGCTAAATGAATTAAGAACTCCTGTTTGATATCCAGGAGGTTGACATTCAAAAGAAAGCTTCTAGGATCAGCATGAATCCATCATCTTTATGCCTACCCTACCACTAAGCAGTGGAAACCAAAATGAATGAAATTCCCCAGTGGATCACTGGCCATGTGTGCAGGTCTACTCATAAAATTAATACATGTGACACCGTAGCTAGAGATGACTTCCCAGACTTTTTCCAAGGGACAGATAATATAACACATTTTCAAAGGTCTCTAGGTAGCTCTAAAGGCAGGTTTTATGTAAAGCTGTCATCTGCCTGCATTAACTGTTTACACAAAGACTAAATTGATTAGAAATTTTACAATCTGAGCACCTGGATAAAGTCTTTTTTTTTTAATGTCTGCTTTCCACTCTATCACCTTGTCAATTAAGAAACTAAGAACAGTGGGTGGTTTCCAAGGCAGTAGTGGAATCAGTTCACACCCACCCAGGTCCTTCCGGCCTGCTACTGGTTTAAAATAGGCATTTGTTTCTAATAGCTTAAGTATTTTCATCTCCCTGTTTCCTTAGAAGCTATCAAAAAAATGTGTAGATTTTAAGAAATGCATTTTATATTATCTGTTTTAGAGATATGGTAAATAATCTTTGATCACAAGAGACTTAGTGACCAATTCAAAGCAAAAACAAAGCAAAGCAGGACAAAAAACTATAAAGCAATAATATTAACAAGCACTCATAACCTCAAAAAAGGAATGTTAGAAGTAATCAAGGGTCGGAGTATGTAGCTCGGTTGGTAGATTGCTTGTCTAGCACTCATAAAGCCCTCGGTTCCATTCCCAGCAGTGCATAAACTGGACATGGTGGCACATGTATGAAGAAGGATGGCAAGATGTTCAAGATGACCCTGGGCTACGTAGTAATTTTGAAGCCAGCCTGAGCTCTATGTGATCCTGAATCTAATACCCACCCTCAGCACTCAGCTAAAATGTTAGACACAGAGACAATTGTTTATAATCCCAGAGCTATGGAGACAGAGACAAGTGGATCCCTGGGGCTAACTGGCCAGTCAGACAAGACTCCAGCAAGTTCCAAGTCACACACCCTGTATCAAAACTCAAGGGAGTTTGGCTTCTAAAGAAATGCTACCCTTAGCCTGGTGGCGGTGATGCCTGCCTCTAATCCTAGCACCTGGGAGGCAGATTCAGGCAGATCTCTGTGTTGGAGGCAAGCCTGGTCTACAGAGTTAGTCCCAAAACAGACAGTGAGTTCCAGGTTTACACCTTGAGTTCCAGAGATATGCAGAGAAACCCTGTCTTACAAAACCAAAGAAGCAAAAATTCTGCAATAGATTGACATACGGCTTTCACATTTGTGTATTATGTACACACACACACACACACACACACACACACACACACACACACACACACATTAAAACTGATCAAGACAACCATGATTCTCAAAAAGCATGCTCAGATACCTACTGTCTTTTACCTGGTTACGAGGAGGATGCAGTGCCATCCCATGTTTGGAAGTACTGCTCTATCACGATCTGCATAACAGAGTTTGATTCTCAGGATTTTTTTTAAAATTTATTTTAATTTATTTTGCAATATAATTCAGTTCTACATATCAGCCACGGATTCCCTTGTTCTCAACCCTCCCGTCCCCCTCACCTTCCCCCCAACCCACCCCCCCATTCCCATCTCCTCCAGGGCAAAGCCTTCCCCACAGACTGAGGTCAACCTGGTAGACTCAGTCCAGGTAGGTCTAGTCCCCTCCTCCCAGGCCAAGCCAAACAATCCTGCATAGGCCCCAGGTTTCAAACAGCCAACTCATGCAATGAGCACAAGATCTGGTCCCACTGCCTGGATGCCTCCCAAACAGATCAAGCCAATCAACTGTCTCACCCATTCGGAGGGCCTGATCCAGTGGGGTCCCCTCAGCCATTGGTTCATAGTTCATGTGTTTCCATTCATTTGGCTATTTGTCCCTGTGCTTTATCCAACCTTGGTCTCAACAATTCTCACTCATATAAACCCTCCTCATTCTCACTAATTGGACTCCCAGAGCTCTATCCGGGGCCTAGTCATGGATCTCTGCATCCAGATCCCTCAGTAGTTGGATGAGGTTTCTAGCACAACAATTAGGGTGTTTGGCCATCCCATCACCAGAGTAGGTCAGTTCGGGCTGTCTCTCGACCCTTGCCAGCAGTCTGTTGTGTGGGTATCTTTGTGGATTTCTGTGGGCCTCTCTAGCACTTTGCTTCTTCCTATTCTCATGTGGTCTTCATTTACCATGGTCTCCTATTCCTTGTTCTCCCTCTCTGTTGATCCAGCTGGGATCTCCCGCTCCCCCAAGCTCTCTTTCCCTCGACCCTCGCCTTTCATTACCCCCACTCATGTCCAGGCTGTTCATGTGATTCTCAGGATTTTATAAGCCCCACTTCCACTGCTGTAGGCTAGGCAAGTGCAAATATTTAAATATCCTTGTGAAAGGTTCTATTTATTTTCCATTTAGTCATTTTTCTTACAATGCCATGGATGCTGACATAGAGATTCAGAACAAATGCGATTAATATCTTTGGTGTAAAGTTTAGCTTCATTGATTACTTTCAGGCACATACAATAGAATAGCTTTCCATTTGGCTTCATGGATGCAATAGGCTGTAATTCCCATTAATAATTTTGGAAAAGTAACTACTGATTCTAGGATAGAATTTTCAAGTGAAGAGAAATGATACTTTTATCTGCATAGACCAAAGGAAGGCCGAGAGATGCTGAGAATCAATCATAGTGACTAGAACCTTACTGCTTAAATAAACAAAAAAAAAAAAAACAAAAAAATCAGCAGAAAAATGTAAATGTTTCACTAAAGTAGAATGTAGACATAGCAGAAAATCTGTGCAAGAGGAAATGGTAAACATCTTTATAGGTGTATAAAAACCCTACTTCTGACATCTTTGTTGCTAATTGCTATGAATATTTAAGTGTAAGGGAGATACACATATTTTAAAGTGTAAAATTATAAGCAAATCTTTTAATTTAGTAGGATCACCCAATGGTAATGGTGGAAAGCAAGAGAAAGTCAATAGAGGAATGAACATGCAAGATGAAACAGTATTCACCAGTATTTAAAAATCAATACATAGCATCAAGAGCTAATGATAACAAACTTGTGCAAATAAATAACAGAAGGACATTTGTCGGTATAAGACTCTCTATTTCAGAATAATGCCCTTAAAATTTGCTTTGTTTTTTCTGAAGATTTATTTGAGGTCCAGAATGATTGCTTACAGCTGGCAGCTTGCTAGTCTCCTAGTGATTCGTATAATTATCTCTATTGAGTTAGTGTATTGATCTGTAGCTGCTAGCCATTTCAAAATTCTCCCTTTATCCTGAAAGAGGTAATGGAATTAATGAGTATCTTTGCCAAACATCACAAGAACATTAAGCACACAATTAGGTCAGAATATGAAACTGGTGGAGGGGGTATAGGAACCAACTAAATTTAAATTTTAGTTAAAATAGATTGAAACAAGATGTTCCCACTTAATTTGTTTGTTAAATAAATGCACGATATGAAAACAATTCCCAAGAAACACAGAAAAATTGACTAGAGAGTCTTCAAACCATCTGCCTTGGTATGAGTGGTAGATATTCAAACCTGAAGGACTATGAATTAGGAATGTATTGTATGAGTTAAAAAATAGTTTGTGACAGATACTGTAAAGAAAGGTTCAGAATTCTGCCTCTAAGTTGGTGTGCCTGCAGTGGAGTCTGGTTTTAGCTGGTTTCTTTTTCTGAAACATGAGGGGAAGACAGTACTCACCACAGGAAGTCATTTAGAGGCATCCATTCTGAGATTGTGGGAATGAACTTTGGTAGGGATGGCCAGAATGGTTAGGGGAAATGTACGTTATTTTAAAGAACAAGTGGGTGAATTGGGACTATGTTTAGCTACTGATGCTAAAATACTTTTATGCAGCTCTCCACTCTCGCTTTGTAGATGGCCAAACCTGAAAAAAAAAATCTATATCACAATCCTGTCAAAGAAGAGGGTGACAAACATTTCTCACCAAACTCATGAAGCAACCCCAATTAAACTCAGTGGCAAAAACAAGCAACAACAACAACACACAAACAAAGAAGAAAGAAAAGCAGACAGAGTCCTTTGTAGGAAGAATAATTTCACTGATTGATGGAAGGGAATGAAAATAACTAAAATTCAATATGTCCCAGTGGATGGCTAGGTACCCTTGGAAACAGTGCTAGCAGAATGGAATCGCCCACTGGCTTAAAAAGATGCCATTGCTCTTAGTTACCTCCCAGAACTTGATGGGGAAACATATTGCTGAAGACAGCATACATACTTGAGTCATAGGACATGAAAAATTCAAACCACTACTGATGTGGAAGTTACACCGCTACTGGATAGATTTCATAGTACTGGGAGGTTCGGCGAACTCTACTTAGAGAAACGTGTCATCAACAGTATTACCTTGCTGTGAACCCTTTTGAGATCATATAATGACTGGACTGGTGAGATACACACACCAGTGCAAGCGTGACACAGGGGCTATGACAGTAACCAACCATTTAACTGATTGGATTTAAATCCTACTCCACAAGGCAGAACCCAGGCTTACTATTGTCAACTTGATCCCCAAATCTTTGGCTGTCCAGATCACATGGGAAAACCCAATAACAATAATCTGTTAAATGGACATGACACTAAATTGCCTCCTGACATCTAATCTTCATACTCATAGATTAGTGCATCTCACAACACTCATCAAATAAGCTCTTTTTAAATAGTAAAGATGATTAATACTAAGACCCACAGTTGATCAATGTACAGAGAATAAGTGAGTATGAAGTTCTTAGCTCTAAAAGGTGCATCTATATGAAAAGTTCTCTCCCCTCAACACTCAGTGGTCATTGCAGAACAGATGGTGGACAGATCATACGAGAAAAAGAAAGTTGATGTCTGCATCAAAACAGTGCTTCCTGGACATAATAGCACAGTCTCCCATGAGCTCACAGAGGCTTGGACTGTGTGCAAAAGACTTCAACTAGATTAAGCCATGTAAAACCTGAGCAATGATGGAGGAGAAGATCATGAAGTCACACCACTATTGGAAGATTTATTGGTAATTGATGGCTGCAGGGGGAAGGACAGTCAGTTTTCTTCAGGAGTGAAGCCCCTAAAAGTCTACCTGTGTTTCCATAAATGGTTCTACACCCTTTTACCTATAGGCAGTACTGAATTCACTAGTAGGGTGGGAGAGAGAGAGAGAGAGAGAGAGAGAGAGAGAGAGAGAGAGAGAGAGAGAGAGAGAGAGAGGACATATGAAGCTGAAGTTGTGAGGGAAAACAGGAGAGGATAAGTGGTAAGAAGGCAATTGGAGAGTTGGAGGGGAGGGAATGGGGGTGGATGTGATCAAAATACATATGCATATATTAGT
This sequence comes from Peromyscus californicus insignis, assembly GCF_007827085.1. Lineage (NCBI taxonomy): Eukaryota > Metazoa > Chordata > Mammalia > Rodentia > Cricetidae > Peromyscus > Peromyscus californicus. The sequence goes on along the minus strand of NW_026294584.1, from coordinate 95,520,504 downwards.
ATTGAATAAACATTTAAAATTTAAAAAGTACAAAATTTTGAGGGAAAGTGGTAGACTATGTCAGAAGTTGGAGCAGGAGGGACTAGAGGATGTTTTTCGTCAAAACATATTATATGTATGCACAGAAAAGTAATAAGTATTATTGTGTTTTATTTTGCATTTAATGGCAATGGCTATATTATAGCCATTTAGTTAATAACAGAAAGGAAAAATTGTGTAGGGCAAATGGAATAAGTATATTTAAATAGCTAAATTAGCTGCTTTGAGAAAAAACTTCAGTCACTTATTTTTCAGTTGTTTGGCAGCTCACCCCCCAAAATACAGACATTACTAAAAATTCTGACTTATTTACACCCATTTACAACTACAGGAACTATCTATGTATTTAAGGGAATCGTGAGTTGTAGACAGAGAAAGGTTACTGCTGGCTTAACACTGTTTTTAAAAGCAGAAATCATCAGAATACAATTTCTTTACTTTGAGTAATTGCTGTTTTTAAAAGTGAACCAGGCATCCAGTGAGTGGAAAAATTGTAAAATCAGTGACTGGAAAAAAATTCGGTTTTGTCCAATTTATCATCTCAACAAATTTGTTTTTGACTTACTCATTTGCAACAGTGCTTGGCAAAAAAATCCATTCATAATCAGATCTCCTGATTCTCACAGTTATGGGATTCAGCAGCTGCACTGTGCTCACTTCAGCGGCAAGGCTGAGGAAGAGACAGGCACTGGGACAGTTGCCTCCAGCTCTCCCTAAGCAGAACAAGCAGATGAGATGCTGGCTCAGCCACCCCAGTGTTTCCACATTAAATAGGCACTGTCCATCACATGGTGAGCCCCACCTCCTGCACTGTCTGCTTCGTCTCCTCCATTCTGGTGAACTCCTGAAGAAGCAAATTAAAAGGACCTGGAATCTAAACTACTGCTCTTACTTGCAACCAATTCTATGGCACCTGTGAAACACATAAAAGAACTCTTCAAATTAGACTTTCCCTTACTTCCTGGCATGCATCTATATTTTCTATATGAAAGCATCTGAAGACCAACCGGTGGTCTAGGAAAAGATAATACCGTTTAAAGACAAGCACACCAGTCGAAGGATTTGAGGACATGCGGTTGTGTGAACTAAATTAGCTTCAGAAAATTAAAAGGCAGGGAATTGAGCTCACTGGTAGACTACTGGTTTAGCAAGAGCTGAAGGAAGGGAGAGACAGAGACAAAGATAAAGTGGGACAGAGGGAAGTCTGAGATAAAGTTGAGGGAAGAAAACTAAAATTACTTGCCACAACTTAAATTTACATTTTTTTGAGACTTTACACACACTATTAAGCTTCTACATATTGAAAAGAAACTTTATGGCAATGACATCGTTGTCTGAGTTCAAGGACAATAGCAAGAATAAGATTGACCTCAATCCAAAAGCAAACTGGTCAACAGGGAGCAGTCTACCTCAGAGAACTGAAGAAATGATAATGCAAGCCTTAAGATTAGTGGGAAAGAATAAAATGAAAGTGATTGGAAAATAAGATTAAAAACAAGAAAAAACTAAGGAAAATTGCTCATGAAAAGACATATTCACTCAAGTAGTATTTATGATATGAGATTATCATGCCACAAGCCAATTGTTCTGTAATTATTCAATATTTCTGGTCTTGAGGATGTCAGGGACTGTTCACAGATTCAAATCTCTCTTCCTAAGAGGATTGACTACAAAGTCTATCTAATTTTATTTGTCATTTCTCAGTTACATAAAGTCAAGCGTCTGTACAGTTTTGAAAGACTGCGATACTTCCACAGATGTCTCAGGCATGCCCCGAGTGTAGTTCATAGGACATAGGGAAATTTAAACTACGGTGTTATTGCCAAATTAATGTCCACACCTGGAGCCTTACATGAAGTTCCATTTATGCAGAGTTGTAAATATGCCTGCCATAAGCATCAATAATAAAGTGACTGTCCCAGAAATGTTACAAAAAAGAATTCATAAAAGTACCCATGCTCTTTTGCATTCTGTAAACAACCAAAATTACTTTGTGGAACACATCCTATAAATGTTAATAATATATAAATAATTGTGATACTATGATTAAGCATATTTGGGAGATTGCTCAGGGAGAAACATAATTGTTGGATGATGACAAAGTCTAGAGTTCAAATCCCTAGAGCCCACATAAATTCTGACATGGCAGTATGCACCTGTAATCATATATGTCTAGGGGACAATGGGGTACAGAGTCAGGAGTATTCCTGAAGTTCAGAAGTTAGATAGCCTGGTGAACACAGGGGCAGAACACCAAAGACCCTATCTTAAACACAGTCAAAGGCAAGGACCAACACCCAGTGTTCACACACACACACACACACACACACACACACACACACACAAACACACACAATCCATCATACACACATATATACAAAAAGTGGACATAAAAAATTAATTAACAGTCTTCCACTATGTGTACTTTCCATTAAAAATGAACGTGAACATATATGTGCAAATGTTTTGAAGCTTGGAGCTAGCTAAACAATTTAATTGGATTATCATTTAGCCATGAGGAGACCATTAATTAAAGACATGACTACTTAAAGTCAGATAACATACAATTTAGTTGTTAAATGTGAGTACAGACATGGTTAGTTTTACTTTTTCTTACCATTTGTGAGGTGCATTTTACGACTTGAGAACAAGTGGAGTTAGCTGGTGCTTCTAAATCCTTCTCTGTACATTACAACCATCAAGGGGAACTTTCAAAGGAAATGTCCTTGCTGCATCCCAGCCCTAGGAAATGGCAATCATTTTGAACTTAGCTCTCATATGCTTTCAATGGAGGGTCAAGGTCAAGAGAGACTGAGCTACCGGAAGAACCGACTATGCCAATTTCCTAAACCAACATTATTTCTAACAAAATTCTACATATTTGTCCCTATTCCCACAGGTAAGTCAGATTTCACCCCCTCTACAAAGAAGCTCCTTTTTGCAGCGAATGGAGATAATGACAGAAAGCCACAGCTGGTTAAAATGAAGAGCATAGACAAGTGACAGTGGGGTGACCAAACGGAATCAGTATATCTCCAACACAACCTTTACGCTAAAGCTCAAGGAATATTGAGGGAGAGTGGGCAGACAGATTATCAGAACCAGGAGGCCACACCTACACTGTGAGGCAATGTCTTCTGTATATGACAGGGATGCTGACCGCAGGAAAGCACAACATGGTCACCTGAACAAGACCTGCACAGAGACAACAGCAGTTGACAGGAATGAGAGAAATCTCACAGGGCCCATCCCTAGAAGAAAAGCTACAAGTAATCAACGTTGCTGAGAGAGGGAAATCAGTTTAATCCATGGACAAGGACCCCGACAGATCATCCAAGTCCATACGGTTAACTCTAAGCGCATACACATACTAGGACACCAAATGAACTCTCTAGCAGTACACACACACACACACACACACACACACACACACACACACACACACACACACACGCATACAGACACTGAATCTCAGAGGAAATGTGAAGACTTGGAAGGAGTAGGTGAGGGAACAAGGGGGAATGTAAGTGATCTAATACACTACTCATATTAAATAAAAAATTAAAATGCCCTAATAAATCAGTTAATGCATATGTACATATTAACATACACACATGGGATCAGTATTAATCATGATAGGAAACAGGGAGGTGAGATTTCATAAAGAGCTGATTGAGATTCAAAAGGGGTCTGGGAGTCATGATCTCTGAGAAAAGAACCCACAGAACTCTATATGCAGACCACAGTGAATCAACTCCACTACCAGTGACAGTTTTTAAAGCCTGCTACCCACTGACTTCTGTAGGGCCTCTCTTCCTGCATGTCTTTTTGTCAATTGATTTTTTCATAGGCCTGTGCCATCCATTCCACACTACGGTAACATTTCATAGTAACATTAAAAAACATTCTATCTTTAAATCTTTAGAATTTTCTAAACTAAACAACTGCCACTACTACCAGCAACAAAAATACCAAGAAAATGTAACCTTTTCAGCCAGTTGTTATCTAACATTATCTAACTGCAGATGATCAGAAGTCAGTAGTTAGTGAACCTCGTGGTATTTAATTACCTGTCTTTAGTGATGCAAGAAGAGCTTCTTGGGATGAAGTTGATGTCACAGTGGGTGAAGTGCTTGGTACACAAGTGTAAGCACAGGGAATCAGATTTTCAGAGTACAGGAAAATGCCTAGTTGTCCTGGCACTCTGCTTGTAATCCCAGTACTTGGGATGTAGAGATTGGGAACCCTGGAGAAAGCTGGCTAGGTAGGCAATCCCATATGTGATCTCTGGATTCAAGAGACAGACTCTGTCTCAATACATATGGTGAGGAGCAATCAGGAAATATCTCAGTTAACTTTTGGCTCTGGCCTTTATATGCATAGGCACTCTCATACCTACACATATTTGTATACTCATGGGAACAAAGGCACATGTATGCATGAACAAAAGACACATAACAATAAAAACTCACATGCTCTCTTTTTAATTAGTGAAAATTTGGGTGCTAAAGTGAAGATTTTTGATGCCAGTAATGAATTTTGGCCATGTAGGCAAAGCATGGGAGATACTTAGTTCTCCTCAGGAGATGAAGAGGTGGGGCAGACTCAGGAGTTCACAGTTATCACTGAAACCTAAAATGTGTCTGTGATTTCTTTGTCATTTATTCCTGGTTTTTTTTTTGTTTTTGTTTTTTTTTTTTTTTTTTTGGTTTTTCGAGACAGGGTTTCTCTGTGTAGCTTTGCGCCTTTCCTGGAACTCACTTGGTAGCCCAGGCTGGCCTCGAACTCACAGAGATCTGCCAGCCTCTGCCTCCCGAGTGCTGGGATTAAAGGCGTGTGCCACCACCGCCCGGCTTATTCCTGTTTTTAAATCCTCTGCATCTTTCCTTCCACACAGCAATTCTTTTGACATGTTGACATGTTTCATTTGTTCTTTAGATCTTTTGGAGAAAAAAAAATCACCTTTTCATTTTTTGATTGCAATCAGAACAGATATTATTATAACATAACATAAGATTTTTACACACTTAAAATACAGGATATGCTTTTGTAATTTTGTTTTCTATATTAGTAGTGTGACCCAAACCATATTTATTTGGAGAACTACTTTAAGCAGATACCTTATGTCAATTCAATATATTTAGCACTGAATCAATGACATTGAATATTTTATCAGTAACTCCCAGTATTTGTAACTTGAATTTATTGTTGAATACCTATAAACACATTTATAGATAAAATATCCTGATCCACCGAGGACTGGAGTTGTATTTTATCTAAGCAGCTTTTGTAAATCTCTTTATTACTTAAGCCAGTTGTCATTTTAAAAATACATTTGATTCTTTTCGCACTAATTTTTGTCAGTATCCTGTATTAATCTACTGAACTTGGCAATGGTTTCCAGTATCTGAAACTGAATTTAATCGTTTTTCTTGTAGTTATTTAGCATATTTGAAGCAAAGGAAGCAGGCTGTCATCCTTAAAGAATGTACTGAAAAATAAATAGATTATGTTTGCCTCAACTTAAAAGAAAATAATCCTGACAAATGTCTTTGAATTTGGAAGGCCATGATCCTTTTCAGCAGTAACCTATTATCTTGTCACAGTGGATGCTTCTTCAGTAGAGTTGTCTAAATATTCCAAAGATGTTTTTCTCTTCTTGTCTCTCCCTTTAGTTTTCCTCTTCCTTCCAGTCCTCCTCTTCCATGTACTTAACATCCCCCTTCTTTTCCTCTCCCTTTCCTCCTCCCCTCCCATTGCCTCCTCTTTATGTTCTATTATATAGCATTAGCATTTACATATTGAAATGAAACAAGAAGAACTAAGCAAAATGGCTTATGTTTGGCACAGAATCAGCACAAGCTCTGCCTGTGAGATGACTCACTCCCTGATCACCAGTTGACCAGCATAACTTATTTATAGTTGAATCACTGCTAAGAGACTTAACCATTTTTTCTCCTTTGAAATCAGTTTGCATGGGATTTCTAAAACCGAGCAAGCTCTTCTTTGATAGGTATTTTCTGTAGCAAATAATTGATCCACATACAGAAGTTAGTGTGATGGCAATGGTAGACCAGTGTCTACTCCATGGTCTTTTCAATTGATTACATATTTTCCTTGACAATGTCATACATGTATATAGTATACTCTGTTTATTTGTGCCCCCCACTTCTTCTATATCCTTCACACTCTTTTTTGTTTTTGTTTTTCAGACAGGGTTTCTCTGTGTAGCATTGCACCTTTCCTGGAACTCACTTGGTAGCCCAGGCTGGCCTCGAACTCACAAAGATCCACATGCCTCTGCCTCCTGAGTGCTGGGATTAAAGGCATGCACCACCACCTCCGGTTTCTTCACACTCTTGCCATATACCTTCTTCCTCATAAATCCCTTTCCCACATTCATAACTTTTTTGTCCTGTGACCAACTGATTATATCCACGGCAGTCTGTGTGACCATAAGTTTAGAACTGTCCTTTTGAGCCTGGTAGGCTCACCCTTGAGTACATAGCTCACGACAATGACTGTCCGTTCCCCAGAGTCTATCAGTAGTCAATATTTCCCTAGAGCAAGGTAGAGTCCCGTGAGCTACACCTCCCCTCATGATCTATAATTGACTCTTGACAATCCCAGTCTAGTTTAGGCCCAGTGCTGGCAACCTTAGCTACCTTGAGGTAATGATTGCATTAGTTGTGTCATGATAGAAGATGAAGTCACTCTGCCTTTCTCATTATCTTCCAACTCTTACATCTTCTGCTCAAAAATAATAATCTTTCAGTTTCTCCATGATCCTCAGGTTTCAAATATCCAGCTGGTTTTCAAGAAAAGGTTTGTTTTTCAAAACACCATAGACAAAACACAGGTTTTTTTTGTTGTTGTTGTTGTTGTTGCTTTTTATTAACTTTGTTTCTGGAATCATGGCAAGGAAGTGGTCAACCACATTCACTGGCAAAAACTCTGGTCTTCTTGTTCAATGACCCTCCTCCCTCTGTGAGATGGGAGTGATTAAATCGGGTTCTCTGAAGATAGACATGTGATGCTGGGATGAAGTGGAGTCTGTCTGTCTCCACCAGGCTTTCATTTGGCTATGTAATCTTGAGCCAATTACACAACTATTTTGCACAAATATTCTCTGGTTAAATAAATAATAAATTTTGTATTATAAAGAGACTATTCAAGTAAATAAGTAAATATGGAGGATTCAGACAATTATTCCGGTAAAAACTGCATTAGTGTCATTAGGAAAATGAATTTAGGTGCATGGGTTTTGGACTTTTTAAAACTTTCTATCAAAAGAAACATATGTCTTTACTTATTTGTATTAAAATGAGCACTATTTCTTGGGTAAGCCATCCCCACATAATGGGAATAAATGTTATAATTTAATGCTTATTTTGAGTTCATAGCAAAAGATAGGATGTGGGATGTTAAGATTAGGGATTATCTATGTATGGTAGGGTTTTGGGTATGAAGTTTATTTATATTTTATTATTTTTATATTTGAAGATTTATTATTTTTTCTCTTTGTGTGTTTATGTGTTTATACTGCATGTGTGAATGTGCCTGTGGTGGTTTCAGGTGGGCATCATATACCAAGGAGCTTGAGTTATATGCTATTGCCTTCTTCCTAACATAGGTTCTGGGAATTGAACTTGGGTCCTCTGGAAGGGCAGCAAGTGGTTTTAACCACTAAGCTATCTCTCCAGACCAATTTATAATTTAAAATAAATTTTAAACTATTTAACAGATCTTCTCTGTTCATGCATAATTTATTTAATACACAAAATGAGCCATGGATGAGCATTATCCATGGGTACATGGATAGAATCCTTGCTTAGCTTGCACAAAGCCTCTGGTTCCAGCTCTGGAGCCACCTAACTTGTATGTAGTGGTGCACATCTGTAATCCCAGCACTTGGGAGGCAGAGGTAAGAGGATTAGAAACTCAAAAGACATCCTTGTACACAATTTGGAGGCTAGTCTAGCCTATAGGAGACACAGTGATAAAAAAAAGAAAGTGAGAACGACCTATGTCTAACTTGTAGATATCCTTTGATGAATAACTAAAAAAACCTTCAGTGTGATGCCTAGCACACAGTGTTTAGCTAAGCATTGATCAGTTATTGTACGCTCATACTCTATGTATAACTATACTTTATTTTAAATTTAATTGCAAAATAAAATCAATAATATCACTTATAATATGTAGATAGTCAACAGCTTTATAATTGGACTAAAGCACTGCTTAAGGTCAGGAAATCTCACCTGTAATTGGATACCTACAACTACTCAGGGGTAGTGAGGTCCTGGATCTTAGAGGAGCATATACTACTACCAATTGGATAAACCAGCATGCTTCTATCACTATATTCTAAACATATATCAATATGTCAACAGATAAATATAGATCAAATAAGTATAGACCAATCCTGCTCAAAGAAGCTTCCCTTTATAGCAGATTGAACCCATTTCAGAAAGCCACATTTGTGATAAATGAAAGCAACAACTGTCTTTGGGTGCCCAGCCCCAATAAATACATGCACAATGCTACCCCTACACTTAAGGATCAGGGAGCATAGCAGAAGGGGGACAGATGTATCATAAAATGCAAGAGGACTAGGGAATCTGCTGCCAGTATGAGTCTTCTAGATACGACAAGGAAGATACACCCATGAAATCTCAACAAGATGACTGTCAAATAAGACCTGAAAAATGAAAACACCAATTGACATGCCAATTTGTTTGATGGAAATCTACTGAGACCCCAGCCCTAGATGAAGAGCTACAGAGAATTAACAACTAAGGAGAGAGGGGGAATTTAACTTCCCCAAGTATAAGAACCCTAAAAAATGTTATACAACACTAAGTAGGCAGGCCTGAATTTATATATACAAACAACAATAAATGGACTCAGCAGGTGTGTATATATATATATATATATATATATATATATATATATATATATATATGCAAATATATACTAAATGTATGTGTCCCATTTTATTGATACACATAACTATGTATATTAAATGAAATAACAAAAAAATTATAGAGCTGAGTCATTTAAAACAAATAACACTTCACTACAATATTACAATAGCCATGTCATTTGGACTATAAAATCTTGATTTGACTTTTAATTTTGTCACATTCTTGATTCATGACACTGAAAAGGTTATGGAAATAATTTTTAAACCTGAGTTTCTCTACATCTAGACAGTGGGCTGCCCTACTTACTTCACAGTTTCATGGAAAGAAACAAATTAGATAATGGAACATTCCTTAGATTATTAATAGTGGGACCAATTTTAGTTATCATAATTATATTTGACTAGTCTTAAAAGTAAATTTGTATCTCTAATGCCAGGGATTCCGATCTTAAGCTTTAGGGCTGCCTTCAACAGTATTTAATTCACTGCAGTCAGTAGAATGGGGGTAGGATATCTTCAGAAATCAAAATGCTGTAATAAACCTGCTGAGACACTGAACGCCCACGCATTAATTACTTCTCCACTCAATTTGTTGGGGAAAATTTTAAATTGAGATCTGTTTTGCTCTGGCCTGGTATAGTACATTCATCTAAGAGATTATTACAATCACTCTGATTTCTCTAAGAAGAGAGTTAGTATGTTAGTATGGTGGTCAGACTGATCTGATTAAGACTGTTTTGTATGACATTTTGCTAGAGTAAAACAGAATGCTTTACATATATTATGTGAATCCTATAATTTATATAATGACTTTCAAAAGTAGTTTTTTTTAATTATATATACCACATTGAATGAGATCTAGACAACTCCTTTCTATTTCTCTGATGAATTAGTGTGGATAATTATAAGTTGATTAATCATTATTCTCTCTTTCTTTATAGACACACACACACACACACATACACACACACACACACACACACACACACACACACAGAGAGAGAGAGAGAGAGAGAGAGAGAGAGAGAGAGAGAGAGAGAGAGAGAGAGAGAGAGAGAGAGAATCACAAAGACTGCTCCCTCAATCTGTTCACTGAGAAATGAACATTGCCTGGTAAAGAAATAGGGCTCAGGTTGACTTTCATAGACATCCAGTTACACAGGGCCTAGTAGTTGATAGCTCTGAATGACCAAATTAAACGAAATATTGTATATAGTCTCCTCAAGAACATGTGAAACACAATTAATATTTAAAAGAAGACTACAGTGGTAGTGGCCACTGTTGCAGGGAATGTGCAGGGCAGAAGGTGGAGAGCACAGAGGGTTGAGAGGAATGGCCAGCACACTTGCTTCATTTTTGAAAATTGTCTTGAATTGACCCTTGGAAAAGACTAATATTTTCTTTCTCTGTAGATCTTTCTGCATCTTTACATCATGTGACACACCTCAGGGATAACTGCTTCTTGCACTAGACAGTAATTCTCCTGCTTAATAAGATGGAAATCTCAGTATTTACAGAGTTTTAGAGCTTCTAAGCTAGATTAATCAAAGAACACACAGCAGAGAGAAAAGCTGAATGTCATTCATTATCCTATATAAATGATAAAACTCAAGATCTGAGGAGAGTAACACATGCAATTACTGCAATCAATTTAGAGTTAATAATTATTTAATCAGTGTTTAAACGGATGAACAGTCTATCTAGTAATTAATGCAGGTGTTCCAACTCCACACAGCCTTATCTGGAAATATGACCTTCTGCCTCTACCTACTCCACATGCAGAATGATTATGTGGGTGCCTTAAATCCAGAGAATTGAGACAAACTCAGAAAGCAACCTGGTATTCCTCCCCACAACCAATGTAATAAGATATATTTTCATATATCTCAAGATGTATTCTTTCTTTCAGTGAAGTGTGGCTGAGACAGGTGGCTTGGGGTCTCCAAAGCTTAATCACTCTTTAGCATTCTGTGATGCTGGCACAAGTCCCAGGAATCTTCAGCCTGATGCAGGCAAGGATAAGGGGAAGGGGGAGCTCAGTTTCTGCCAGTGAAAATAGCAAGGCTCAGACAAACTTCACATAGTTTTCTTGGGAATCAAGTCCCCTTTGTCCTTTTATAGAGGAATAAACTTGTGGACATCACTGTGCTCTGATACTATTTTATATATTTTATTCTCTCTTATTTGTGTGTGTGTGTGTGTGTGTGTGCGTGTGTGTGTGTGTGTGTGTGTGTGTGTGTGTGTTTATGTGAGAGAGAGTCACATACACAGGGGAGAGAGAGAGAGAGAGAGAGAGAGAGAGAGAGAGAGAGAGAGAGAGAGAGAGAGAGAGAGAATCTATGTGTCTGAGTATTTATTTCTCTCTGTGTATTTCTGTGTGTGGTTATGTGCATACAAGAACAGGAGCCCTCAGGGGCCATAAAAGATCATTAGAGTGGAGTTTCAGGTGGTTGTGAGCAATCAGACACAGGTGTTGGGAACTAAACAATTGTCCTCTACAAGAGCAGTACACGGTCTTAAATATTGAGCCCTCTGATACTGCCCAAATCTTTCTTATGTATTGAAAACTTTGTCGTGATCTTTAATGCTCTCTTTGTGTATTTATCAAATTCAATCAAATCAGCACTATTCTGCTCTTGGAAATCTACTACATCACTGAGAGAAATATTAATGAAAGCTTGGAGTGTGTGTACATATGTGTATACATGTGTACTATAGTTGGTAAACAGGAAGAAATATTGTATGCATGTGCATATACTGACAATGTGAATTTTAAGGAAACTAGAAGCTTAGAAGTTGTTCCTCACATTTCTTATGATTTAGCATTATCTGACATATTATTTCTCTTTCCTTCCCACTTCCTCCCCTACCCCCGTGTGTGTATGTGTGTGTGTGTGTGTGTGTGTGTGTGTGTGTGTGTGTGTGTGTGTTGATTTGCATGCCATGGTTGTCAGAGGGTTCAGATCCTTCTCCTTCTGGGGCTAGACTAACAGGCAGTGATGAGCTGCCCAACATAGGTACTGGGAACTGGGTCCTCTGCAAAAACAATACACCATACTAACTACTGAGCCATCTTTTCAGCCCTCATTCCTTACATTTCTCACTCTACCTATGTGTTAACATCAACTAAAAGATAAATGCTGTGGAATACGTTAACAATTTCATTTCAGAACCCATACAGTCTTTGGTGAGGAAGCAAGGAGTATTTCTGACATTATCTCTTAGTATCCACCACTGATAATATTGTATAAACTTCAGACGGTGATAGGAAGAAAGTGATAGTTTGGGGCCATTTGATTACAAACCACTTAAAGTGGACTTTCATTGGGCACTGTGACAACTTCCTCATTCATTGCAGTATCTACCTGGCAGATAAAGCACAGAGGGTGACAGAGGAAGCTAAGAAGTGGAATCTCAACAACTTAATGTAGAAGTAGATTTTTAAAGTTAGCGTTTCCTTACTCTCTGATGGAAGACGTAATTCAAAAGCTTTGCTGTAAGCAATTTCCCAGAATGCTTCTCATCCACATTCTTCATACCACAGAATCTGTATGTATGTTAGCGGGACTAGCTTACCATCAGGTGGGTTACACTGTCCTTTAAATTCCCAGTCCAAGAGATGGATGGCATCAGTGGTTTGCCAGCTACCTTTTTTAAGCCTGTTAAAACACTCCACATTTTAGAGAAAGTAATTCCCTGTGACATTAGAATATTCTATCTAGACTGAGATTCTGATTAACACTTTGTTCTTTTCTGATTGTCAGATATAACCTACTCTGAGGAAGCTATTGAACACATTAATTTATTCTGGAGCTAATGTGGTTTTGCATAACTAATTCCCAGGTACTACAACATGTGGAAATTTTATAGATTTTTTCCATAGTATAACACTTTTCTGAGGTTCATTCAAAACACAATGCTTTACAATTTTATGATAATTAATAATACTGATGATTCATTGAAAATCTATTCTCTGTTGTGATCACAAAGGGGAATCTAAAAGTATTCTTTCATTTAGTTCACACAAAAATGCTTTCAAATATGACCACCATCCACTAAACATGAAATCACTATATGTATTGTTAATGAGTGGTAGAACTGAGTTTTCATCTAGATGTCAGCCTTGTAAATTTTACTGCTTAGATTATATTAATATCATTACTCTTAGAGAACTCATATTATAATTAGGGATTTTTATTATGAAAAAAAATCTATTTAAATACAATGGACACTTGACACATGTGCTTGTTTCCATTGACTGCCTGCTGTTGGGTCTTATCTTCAACATCTTAACTTACCCAGAGAGCAGGATAAATACATATTTAATCAAAGGGTGGATAAATGCTACCATATGGTGCTAAATCACATTTTGTAACAATATTGTCTGACAGAATAGTGTTCTGGATTATATGAAATGAAATTTCATGTAATGCAGGGAAAACCCTGAGGCCATGAGTCAGAGAAAAATACTAGTTATCAAAAAGAGGGATATAAAAAACAATAAAATATATGATTATAGCTCAATGAATACTAGTTCTGAATCAGTATCCTTTGCTAATCATACCAGTTGATTCTCTTCCCATTAGATAAAGAAAATTTATATAACTGACCATACACTAAGCTTCCATATACATATAGGAGGAAAGGGGAAATGATACCAGCCCAACTATTTCATGTCAAATGAGGTTGCATTTGTAAAATACTATAGCAGCAAAGACACAGTTAATACTTTACAAGTGTTTCTTCAAATAAAGATGAAATAATCCTGTCTGTGTATTGTGTCAATCACTATGAGATAAATTAAGGATGTTGTAAATACGAATCTGTAGCCTCTCTGAGCAAAATACAAATGAAATATTAATGGAGCTTTCTCCCTGCCCCACTCACACACACACACACACACACACACACACACACACACACACACACACACACACATTACATATGAACTTGCCTTGGAGAGAGGCATAACAGCATACTGCTTAAATGCTCAGATGTTGACCTTCAGTTGACTTTTCTGACCCCTAGCTCATCAATTACTATTTTCTGAATTTCAATATCATTACTAAAATTTTTAAACACCTCAGTTCCTCCATCTATAAAGCTGGGCCAATAGTAAATTTTGGGCCTGTGGTCTGCTGTGTTAAATATGTGTAAATTGGAAAGACTCAACAACTTATAGACCTGTGAGTAAACACCTAGAAAGACATCACATTAGCAATTGCCTCCATATATGGCTATAGAACTATGTTCTGAAGTTCAAATTCCGTAGATTGATTTGTTTTTAAAGTCACAGATACCCCACAGCAAATAGTTAAAAAGGTACAAAGAGGATCATCTATGGGTAGAACTTGAGGTGCATAAGGTTATATCCAAGTTTGCTGTGATGAAATGATGGAAAGGAACTTGTCTTTATAGGTGTTTACAAGGCAGACAAGTACATGCATATTATTGACACATAAAGTAAATTTGCAAAGTAGGATATGATGACACAGTTAGAGATGTCATCATAAAAGTGAGTTAAAGAAGGTATGACAATACTTACTTGTTTAATTTTTTTTTTATTTTACATACCAACCACTGTTCCTCCTCTCTCCCCTTCTCCCGCTTTCCCCTATCTCTCCCCTCTCCCTCTCATCCACTACTCATAGAGGGTAAGACCTCACTTGGGTACTCAACACAGGACCAGGACTTATCCAAGGTACATGAACTGTTTCTTTAGAGCCCGTTCCCTGTGGTGTGATGCCTTACTCAGGTTTGATGCAGGGAGGGGTGGTGTGGTTCTGCCCCTACTTGGTATGACAATATTTTTTAGATTTTTAAAATGTTTTCTGCTAGTATGTGTATGCGCCATGTTGGTGCCTCATGCATGCAGAACAAAACCAGAAGAGAGTGTGAGATCATCTGAAATGGGAATTATACACAATTGTAAGGTACTGTAGGAACTGGAAAGTGAACACCAGTCCTCTGGAAGAGCAAATAGTACTCATAACTACTAAGCCATCTCTCTACACTCCCTTTTTAAAGTGTGTGCATGTGTGTGTGCTTCTATGTGTATGATTGTATATGTGAATATAAGTACTCTCAGAGTCCAGAAAAGGGTGGGATTGGAGTTATAAGTAATTGTAAATATATATAATACACATATGTATATACATGCACATATATGTATGTACATCTATATGTACATATAAAATACCCAATGTCATACTTCACAGAACCAAAATAATAATCTACCATTCAAATGGAGTTGTAAAAAATCCCAAACAGCCATAACAATCCTAGTCAGAAAGAGCAACGTTGATCTCAAATTATACTACTGAGCCATAGTAGGCAATGCCTGTGTGATATTGTCTTAAAAGCAGAATTGAATACAACAGATGGAGTAAGGTACCCAGAAAACAATTTATACATCT
Source organism: Peromyscus californicus insignis (assembly GCF_007827085.1). Lineage (NCBI taxonomy): Eukaryota > Metazoa > Chordata > Mammalia > Rodentia > Cricetidae > Peromyscus > Peromyscus californicus. Next base: position 95,505,123 of record NW_026294584.1, on the reverse strand, counting down.
CCAGCCATCTAGTCTGCAACAAAGTTGTCAAAACATGCATTAAACAAACACAAACAGTCTCTTCAACAATGACTTTGAATTCCTGAAGGAAAACCCATAAAAGTCCTTAAAGATAAAACACCAACAAAGACTCTGAATTATTATTACTATTGATATTTAAAGAATCCTTGGTGGATTTTGGAAGTTTAGATACTGATAAGAAATGGGTTGTATGAGTTCTTACATTGGTTGACTTCAGCTTTGTAGTAAGGGCTAACACCAGGAAGTACATCACCAGTTGGAACTTTTCAAGATCACTTAATGGTGTTCCTCACATTTTAGGTCCTGAGTCCATTTTTATAGCAAAAGGCATTTATACTTTTGTCAGTCATTGCGCTGAATCAACAGGAAAGTTAAAGTATACTACTTTATAAATCCCCACGGTATACAGAGGGGGGTTCCTTTTCATTTATTTTCACATTTTTAAATTTCTAACATTTATGTAATGTGTATGTCTGTGAATGAACATGCCATTATACACATATGGAGAAGACAATTTGTGGGAGTCACTTCTCTCCCACTACCTTGTGGATCCTGGGGATTGAACTCTGGTCATTAAGCTTAGAAGCAAGCACTTTTACCCACTGAACAATCCCACTGGCCCCCTATTTAAGTCCTTAATTACTTTGAACATTATGTGCTCTTTCCAATGAAAATTATTTTTGTCTGCTTCACTGCATTTATGCATGACTATCCTAACTTCTTTTGCTGGCACCATAAGTGAAGTTGTGGCTTCATTTTCAGATTGGGCACTGTTGGCAGAAACAATGACCACTAGGATTAGCATAGTGACATCTCCTTATATGATCATAGGGAATTCATCTATATGATGTAATTTTCTGTGTGCATATTCTTCAGTTTATAAGGTAAAGATAGTTGTATATAAGGGATTTTGTCTGTGTCAGGTGGGACTGGTTTGATTTCCCACACTGCAAAATGAAAGAATTTTATTTCCATTTTCCTTTCTCATCTGTGTGACTATGATAACTAGGACAAATGAGAAGAATTCTTGTTTAGTTCATGGCCTTAGAGGAGCTTCTATAATTTCATCATAAACCAGGACTTTCATAGACCTTTCTTAATTTGTTTATCAGACTGAGGATGTTTCTCCTACTTTTGTGTGTTTCCAAATAAAACATAATCACACAGATTGTTGGTTTTCATCAAATACTTTTCCTGAGTTCATTGTGATGAGCATGTGGTTTTGTACTTTATGTTACTAACATGGTGCATTAAAATGTTTAATTTTTACATGCTTAGCAAATCTTGAATTCATGCACTAAATCCCATTTGGTCATGCAGTGTGATCAATTTTACACTTTCAAATTCTGTTTGCTATATTCATTTTTATGAATTTTGTGTTTCTATTCATTAGGGACATTGTTTTATGGCTTTTACTTTTCCATATGTGATTTTTTTTTCTGTTCTGTGCTTCTGGATAACAGAGCAAGAAGGAATTTCTCCTCTATTCTAGTTCCAGGAGAGCTTGAGAAAAAAAGGTAGTTATGACTTAAACCATCAGTTCTCAACTTATATGCCATGGCCCCTTTGGGCTTGCATATCAGATATCTTGATATATATATATATATTGATGATGATTCCTAACAGTTGAAAATTAGTTACGAAGTAGCAATGAAATAATTGTATGGTTGGTGGTCACTACAACATGAGGAACTCTATTAAAGGGTTCCAGCATTAGAAAAGTTGAGAACCACTGGTTTAAACATTTTGAGAGATGGCTGGGGACTAAGAGCACTTGCTGCTCCTCCAGAGGTTCCAAGTCTAATTCCTAGCAACCATGTCAGGCATGGTTACTTCAGCTCCCACAATCCCAAATTTTCTTCTGGTCACTTTGCTGAAAGCACCTGTACACACTTGGCACCCATACCACACCATACACACACACACACACACACACACACACACACACACACACACACACACACACACACACACACAGAGAAATAAAAATAAATCTTTAAGCTATCAGCAGGATTACCTAAAGAAGCCATTTGGTCTTAAACTTGATATGTCTTCTAATTATTAACTCATTACCTTATTAAGTCTGTTCAATTTTCTATTATTTCTTACAGTATTTTGAGTAGGTTTTATCTTCGGAGAAATTTGACCATTTCACTTAAGCAAACTAGTATTGGTATTCATATGTTCATAGCATTTTTTTTTTGTTTTTTTGAGGCAGGGTTTCTCTGTGTAGTTTTGGTGCCTTTCCTGGAACTCACTCTGTAGACCGGCTGGCCTCAAACTCACAGAGATCTGCCTGCCTCTGCCTCCCAAGTGCTGGGACTAAAGGCGAGTGCCACCACTGCCCGGCATGTTCATAGCATTCTTTATCATTCTTAGTATTTTATTCTCTATTATATTCTTTCACTTTCTTATTTTAATTGATTATGCATTTACTTTAATTGTGTATGTTTCTCTATTTGTGGTTATGTGCATATGACTGCAGTGCCCACAGAGGCCAGAAGCATGTGTCTAATCTCCTGGAGCTGGGGTGACAAATGGTTGAAACTTCCCAACTGGAATACTCTGCAAGGAGGGCACGTACTGTGAAAGACTGAGCCAGCTCTCCATTGTCATGTTCTCTTTTTCTCATTTGGACATTTTGTCTCCTTGAATTGAATCATGTGTTTAAATGTTTGAAAGATATCTGATGCTTTTGAAGAACCAATTTCTAGTATTTTGTCATCTCAAATGTGCTTTCTAGTTTCTGTTTATGTCTTGTTTTTTCCATCATTCATTCCACTTTTAATGCTTTCTTTGGCCTGTTTTACCCACTATGTTTTGAAAGTGGTGAAGTGTTATTGATTTGCCTTCTTCTTTATTAAAGCAAGTCTTTCTAGCTAATGCATTTCTCACAAACCCACACTCGTGATGTAACCCATACATTTTGTTTCATTCTCAACTTTACTTCAAAGCATTCTCAAGCCTGTTTTCTTCTTTGACGACTTTCTGAAGTACTACTTTTTGCCTGATTTCCTCATGCTTGTAAAATTTCCAAATCTCACTGGCTTATTGGGTTTTTTGATTCAGTTTCATGAAATTATTTTTAGAGAGCATGCTTGGTATAGCGCTCTTATTGTTTTTAATGATTTATTTATTTTTATATTTTGTACTTGACTGTTTTTCCTGCATGTGTATATGTGCTCCACTTACTTGCGATGTTCAAGGTGGCCAGAGGAGGACATGAGATTCCCTGATTCTGGAATTACACATGGTTGTAAACTACCATGTGGGGTGATGGGAAACAAACCCTGGTCCACTGCAAGAGCAATCAGTACTCAACCACTCAGTCATCTCTGAAGCCCCAGCTCAAATGTCTTAACCTGTTTTATGGCTGAACACAAGGCCTCCATTGAGAATGAACTACTTCTTGAAAAGCTGTGGTCTGCTCTGACGGGGTGTAGGCATTCTTTGGATGCTGCTAGGCATGTTTTCCTGTAGATGTTCAATGGTATGCTCAGCTCTAAAATTATCTGACTACAATTGTCAAATTATTTCTTCTCATATCAATACTGAGTTTTGGCTTCAGGCATCTAGGAGTTTTGTGGCAAGGTGTCTATATATTTATCATTATTTTCGCATTTTGTTTATTGTTGTTTCTATGTGAAATCCTTACTTATTTAGTGAGATAACTAATAATCTGTAATTTTAAAAAGTGCCATGTGAGAACTCTACAGTTACTATTTATTAATCAGCTAATGACTAAACATTTTCTCAAATGCTTACTAAACCTAATTCCCGAATCTTTGCCAGTCTGTAGTCTCTGTTTGGGTTTGTAGTCTGGGTTTGACTTAACTTTTAATGAGTTCATTTGAAATTCTAACATAGCTTCCCCTTCCTCATAGTGCAGAGCTTCATAGTCAGAGAATAGAGAGACTATTTAGGCTTCTTAGGTCTTGGCTCAGCATGCTCAACTTTCCCCACACAGAACTGGATTGCCAAGTTCCAAAGAACACATCAAAAGTGTTTCAAAGACATTAAAACATCATACTTTTTCAACTTCTTCCTTTCACTTTTGTGGGTGGCCTGTTCTCTGCCCAACTCTTGGATTGCTTGTCTTATATGTAGCCCCAGGAAGCTGCAATGTTTAAAACACTTACTTGTACATGTTTTTGGGAAACAGTCCTCCTTTGAAGAGCTTTTAGGTCTGACTCACTGCACTAAGGCTTTATCAAGGCAAGCTTTGAAAGAATGGACTTTCGAGAAGCTACCTGACCGAGCAGATGAGGGCAGTTCTTCAAAAATGAGACTTTGAAAGATCTGTTCTCCCCTACATCTTCTAGTTCATGGAATGCAGAATTTTTTTTCCAGCAAGGCCAGTGAGGAAACTGAAGTCAGAAAACAGGACTAACACAAAGTAAAATAAAATGTCACAAAACTCATGAGTCTTTCCCAGTTTCATCTTTTTATATGAAAACTTTCCACAGGTTGTTTCTAACCTTTGGGTAGTCTTGCTATTTACATAAAGTTCCTCAAAATGTTCCCCATTTTACTGGAATTTATGGAGTGATGAATTTTTTGAGCTTTTCTCTCTCCTTTTTATACTGACATCCACCACTCAACATAGATTTTTTTAATTATATTCTTTCTTTGATGACATTATACCTCTATCTGCATTTTCATCAAATTTCCCACTATTACACTTTCTTCTTTCTAACTCCTCACTACTCTCACTGAAAATAAAAATATTTAAAAATAAGATGCAATTAACCAAAACACATATTAAAATGTGCAATTTTATGTTATACAGAAAAGTACACTAAACAATACTGTTATTTAACATTAAAAAACTGAGAGATGAATTTTATTCAATCTTTTTTTCTTGATTTTCTTTCTGAATTTTCTATGAAGGAATGGAATTACATCACTTAATAACATAAACTGAATTCGTTTTAAAATAAATTGCTATTTGACTTCATAATTTTGTAATATTACATTTTAATAATCTAAAGTTAATCTAGAGTTATTTCTGGTCATGTTTAAAATTTTATTTTTCTCTTTAACCCTAGAGACCCCAACTCTTTAGGAATAGTATACACATACAAATTACAAAGGATAAAGAGTGTTTCATAAAATGCCTTGAATGTTCTATTTTTGAAGTAAAGCAATGAATCATCAAATAGTTCTAAAGTATGATATGAACTTTAGAATCTATACAATAATTACATAACTTGAACTTTGGGGTTTTGCTGGTCAGCATGCTCCAACATTACAAATCCCCTCCTAAACCTCTATTTATATATTTATATTTTGCTATTCAAATATTTAAAAGGATTTCCAAATATTTTACAGTTTTTCAAATATTTAAAATGCTAATTAATTAATCTATAACTAAAACATATAATTTAATAAAATTCAGTAAAAATTTGAGGATGTAGGAATTATGAAGAAACTCTGGTAGTATATAAATATTAATTTAGTTATCATTTTGAAACACTAAATATTTTCGGTGTGATGAAGTTTTGTAAAGCAGAACTGAATTTCCCCTGAACTCTCTCCCAGATTTCGTAGATGTAACTTAAGCAATCAGTCATGGACATCATTAGCCGTAGAATAAGAGAAGAGTCTCTTCCTACTGCAAGATGCATACAAAATTAAAAGATCTGTCTTCTGAAGCTCCAACTGTGTCACAATTGTGTACTTGTAAAAGTAAATCCAAAATTAATGACTTTATTATTCTTAATATCAACAAAGGAAACTGTGCCTCTGAACTAGAGAATAGTGTGCAGTTTCTACTGTCAATAAGGTTCTAAGATAGAAATTTAAAAGGCAGCATCTGTAAGTACATCAACATCTGAGCCATCCTTTGGGTACTGTTCTCACTGGAGCCTAGGCAGGGGGAGTGTCATTGACAGTACCTATCTAGAGAAGTAAAGCAACTGACCTGGTAGAACTCTGTTAATTTAGTGCATGTTAATAAACAGCACAGTTATTTTTGTACTTTTCAAAGCCTTCAAAGTTACCAATGATTTAGTATTGGGGCACACATTATTTACAATGTCTTTATATAATAGTTAAAGTCTCTAAAAAGTTCAGTTCTAAAAAAATGTTATTGGCAGTTTTCACTTTTTCATTCTATGCTGTCAATTTAAAAACAACTGACTGAGAACTAATAGCTTCTGTAAATGGCATAATAATGGGGAAAATTTAGTCAACCAATTACAATGGTGACTATATTTTAAATTATAGATGAATCTATTCTAAGTGGGCATTCCTTAAGCTCCTACATAGCCAAATCACGTTTCTGTAGTTACAAAATACTTTTCCATAAGTTCATTATTTTAATAGAGGTCCAAAGTCTGTAGGAAAAAAAACTAGCATCTAAATACACACATTATTTTTAAATTAATTCAATGATTTAGACATATGGCTAATTAAAATTCGACATGTCATTCTAGTTACACAAACTGTCTTATCGACTGTTTTATTATGTCAAAACTTGTTTTACCAATTTCCCTGAAAGATGACAGAGGACATGATGCAGAAGAGATGAGAAACAGTCTGTTAAAGCTTATTTTACACCATAATAATTGTATATTAAGTTTAAAGGCCAAATATGGGAATGATGAGGCAGCTCTCTAGGTTGCTGTGCAAACTTGAGGACCTGAATTCTGTCACCATCTATATTTGAATACCGTGATGGCAGCCTGGGCCTGTAACTCCAGCATGGGGTAGTGGAGAAAGTTGAACCACTGCAGAACTGAAACTTTGTCTCAAAGAATTTAAAGTGGAACAATAAAGCAGGACCCTTTATGTTCTCCTCTGGATGCCACACGAGCCAGGGCATACACACACACACACACACACACACACACACACACACACACACACACACACACACACTTTAAATTAACTTGCAATTTGTATTCTAGTAAGTGATATATAATAAAAGTTAAGAACATTCATGCAAGTATAGAGAAGCAGAAACACCCTTAAGCACAACATATTTAACCTTGTTCTCACAGTGTGATGCCCATGACAGCATCAACATTACTAACACCTGATTGTTGGATTTTCATGTTTCATTCTGATTCCAGACCACAAGGATTAGGAACTGTATTGAACAGCATGGAACCACTATAGAAAATTAATTGAGTGTGCCAAGAGCACATATCCTAGCCTTCAGAATTTACACACTCAGTGTACACACAAAGCCATAGCACTCTATTATAAATATTTTATTATTTAATAATTTGTAAATGCTACTTTCTAGTTCTAGTATTATATGGCATTTTCTTTTTATTCAAACATTTCAGCCAATAAATTCAGGAACAAAAACCCTATCAATGTCTCCTCACTCACTGCACAATTTGCGCTTTATTATATTGATATAGATCTTTTCCATATTATCTATTCCTCATATTTTGAATACACTCATCTTTTGAATGCTTGGTCCTAGCCGGTGCTGCTATTTTTAGAGATTGCCGAAACTTTGGGAGGCAGTTTTGTTTGCAGGAAGTAGGATTCTGAGAGTATCATTCTGGCATTATAATTGATCCTCAGCAACCTCCACTCTCTCCCTTTGCCATGATCTGAAGAGCTTCTGTCACCATGTCCTACTGCCTCAGAATGGACATCAAGACAGTGGAACAGGCCAAGATATACTGAAACTCTGAGCTGAAACTCACCTGTCTTTCCTCCTTCACACTGATAATGCCCAGCATTCTGCCACTGCTATGGAAAAAGTAGCTAATACACTACTATTCATACATGCTGGAGGAAGTCCTATTCAATTATTTTATCATCATTGCCTGAATATGTCCATGAGTGTACGTATGCTACATGTGTGTGGGTGTTCTCAGAGGCTAGAAGAGAGCATCAGATCACCTGGTGCTGGAGACACAGATAGTTTTGAGCCACCTGACATGAATGTTGGAAACAGAATCCAGGTTCTTTTGAAGAGCAACATGTGCTCTTAACTGCTGAGCCATCTATCTTATCCCTCTTTCTAATTTTTAATAATTAGTTTTAATAATGATCACCTCCCTTACCATTATTAATTTAATTCTGTGTTCTAACACCTCCTGTGCCATTTATCAAATCGTATTTCAATGTCATGAACCACAAATCATTGTTTGCTGTATCCTTAAGGCTGTCCTGTTCTATGTGCAGATCAGCCTTCTGACAAAAAACATCATTTTTTATTGTTTAGAAACCAATTTTTAAATATATTATAAAATAGGAGCATCAAGCATTAATATACTTTATTGTACATCATGTATCAGAAATCCTCATTTTATATGGCAAAGATAAGTCCATTTCTTACCTTTAGGTATCATATATTTTCCTGCCAGATTATATATGTGTGTGCAAAAGTTATAGTAACTAAATGCCATGGTTAAATATCTGACCTGCAAAGGTTTTTCTAAAACCATCTTGATATGTATATTCTTGCCTAATATCAGATGAGGGCATTTTCTTTAATTTATATGATTTTACTATTCATATTTATGATGAATGCATTCTTTACTAGTGCTACACCATTGTTGTTAGCATGTTGGTCCCACAGTGTGATTTCCCTGTCAGCATCATTATTGCCAGCAAATGATTGTTGGATTTTCATGTGTCATTCTGCATCCCAGACCTAAAGGACTTGGAACTGTATTGAACAACATGGAATAGTAGCATGTTGCTGTACATATTATCATTATGTACATGTTATTTTTAGGCAGTATATTTACAAGTCCATCATTTTACTTCAATGATTTTCCATTACACAGGGTTTTTTCAGAAATGTGAGATATTGTGAGGAGTATTTTAATGGCCTCTGAGTCCATTTTTCAATCCTTCCCCTTTGGTTGCATTTCTGCCACACCTCAGTTTTCACACTTGTCCTCGTAGGTGAGCAGCTCTTTTCCCAGCAGCATGGGGTGTGTGGCTACATTGTTCTTCAACCTGTCCTCTTGGGTATTCTGATCAGCATCTTCATACCTGCAGGTAAAAAGTGCATTTTTCTCTACAGTCCATTGCAATTGTTCTTGCACTGACAACACATTTGCATACTCCTTACCCCTTGTGTTTATTGTCAGCCCTGTGCTAATCTTTCCTTATTCCATGTTTCTGAAGTATGAGATATGTCTTACACAGATGTATGTATATATGGATACCATGCTTCTTTATTTGACACAGTGATCAACTAGGTGTACAAAGAGCATTATTGATGCAGAGCAGAGAAAGAGGCAGATATTCTAGAAATCAACTCTAAACATTACCATGACAGCAGATCAATTGCTGCAGATGTGGGTGTCTAAACAAAGAGTAAAAAAAGGCTGAGGATGGATCTGCCTATTATTCCCAGTTGGCCTTGCGAAGGTGGGCCAGAATTTGAGTTAAGCATATTAGTTCCATTAAGCAATGAATGGTTTAAAGGAAAACCAGATACCCTGGCACCTGTTTTTATACTTTATTTTTTCCCCAGAACTTAATGAGAGTTTGTTCTTTTCTTTGTTTTAGAGTCTGCTAAATGAGTATATGCAAACTCTGAACTAGTTAGGAATTTAAGCATGAAATTCTCTCTGAGTCATGGAAAACAGATAAATAAGGAGATTTTTTATTGTGTTTATTATCATCATTAAAACCCGTGTGTGTGTGTGTGTGTGTGTGTGTGTGTGTGTGTGTGTGTGTGTGTGTGTGTGTTGTAGTGTGGTGTAGTGTGTATATGTATAGAATAAGAGAAGGAAAGAGAGAGGCTCTTCCACTATTTGATGAATCTAAAAGCAGAGTAAATTAACTTGGAGTATAGGTAGAACATACTTCAAATACACAAGATTGAGTTATGATGGTTTGTCTATCTTTTAAAAATAGCAATTGGATTATTATTATTTCTTTCATCTTACTTTATTTATATATATGAATGTTTTCCTTGCATGTGTCTGTTTTACCTACGTGTCTGTCTGTGTACCATATGTGGGCCTGGTTTCTGAAGAGATCAGAAGAGGATATCAGATCCTGGAGCTGGAATTATGGACAGCTGTGAGCTGCCATGTGGGTTCAGATTAAACCTAGGCCCTCTGCAAAAACAAGTGCTCTTAGTCATTGTGCCATCTCTCCAGCATTGATTAGTATTTTTTCAACTTGTAAGATTCAGGCTTCATCACAAGCTGGAGGGATTTTCTGTCAGCTTATTTTTCAGGGAAGGAAATCAGAAGGTAAATTGTATGAAATTGCTTTGGAATAAATAGAGACAGGTTTGAATTTGCAATTTTATGGAGTAAAAAATTGTGACATGCTTAGCAGCAATTATGGGGTATAACAAGGGTGACAATGACATCATTACCTTAGACTCCTGCATCAGTTTGTCATATACATAAGTTCTGGGTTAATTTGTGGGCACTGTGTAGCCAACGGTGATCATTAGAATCAACATGGAAAACTATTTTCATTTAAGTTCCAAATGAAGTGTCATAAGTCATTAAAAGGTTTCTTTTGGGCCCATTCTGGTGCAGGCTGGTTTCCCACAGCATTCTAGTAATTTCAGTACCCTATTGATAGGTGAAGCTTCTGGCACTTATATAAAGCCAAAAGAGGGGCATTTTTTATTTTCTCAGAGATTTCATTTGGAGACAAAGATGCTTCAGGTAAGCCAAACAGAATTAAAAGGACATCTCCAATAAATGAATTGCCACTGAGTGACAACACTTGGTAGAGCTTTCACTATCCTTAGAAAAGAGAAATATTGTCTAAGTGTTGCTTTTAACTAAGGAAGTTAACTAGTCTAATTCATAGAGATATGTGCTATGCATAGCTACAAAGTGTTTGCTTATTTGAAATATTTTAAAGAATTCTTTGTGAAATGAATCCCTCATGGATGCAACTTCATTCCAAGGTTGAAAAATAAGATAAATCTCAGCTTCTCTCACTCTAGAAATGCAAGATGTATTGGTGGTGAATAAACTAAGCCATACACTAAAAAGCAAAACCAAAACCAAAAACAGACATTTCTGTAAGAACTGCCATGCTAATGAGAAAGACACCCTGCACTGTTTGCTTATTCCTAACAAATGAGCGTGACACTCTGCTAGTGTTTCTTTGGGGAATAAGGCTGCTTCTTCTTTATACATCGAAATGAAGCATGGGAAATGTCATTGAATGTGTGTCTAAACAACCCTAAAATGTTGCATTAGTGAAAATGATAGGACATTGGTCATGCAAATGAACACAATTCATATGTTTTCCACATTTCTCAGTCTTAAGCAGTGTTATGCTGTGAGAATTTAGGTGCCTAAATTACCCAACGGATAATGAGTTACTTAACTGCAGTCTTTGAGGAAAGATGACTATGAGATCTTATTTCTAGATCAGTGAGAAAGTTTTGAGTATCAAAATTTGCATCAATTTATCCACTTATCAAGATGTCTGTTTTTCCAAGACCAGAAAGATGGAATTGTTGCTAAAGTGCCTGCCATGAAAGCATGAAGTCCAGAGTTCAGATCCTCAGCACCCACATATTAAAGTGGGTGTGGGAGCACACATCTGTAATCTCAGGTCTGCAAAGATAGTGGGAGGAAGAGCCCTGGAGCTCACTAGTCAGGCAGTCTAGCCTATCAGTGAGTGTGAGGTTCAGTAGGAAACCTCACCTCGAAACACAGGTTGTTGGGTGACTAAGAAGAGCACCTGACATCAACTCCTAACTCCACAACCACATGATGTATGTATACTAGCACAAATGTGCATGTACACACACACTCACACACACAAACACACAAAGAAATCAATTTTCCTGTTCTTTCTATGTACTGTAAAGATCATAAAGTTACACACACACACACACACACACACACACACACACACACACACACAGAGAGAGAGAGAGAGAGAGAGAGAGAGAGAGAGAGAGAGAGAGAGAGAGAGAGAGAGAGATCTATTGTTCTTCTCTTACATTCTATTCTCTTCCTCAATGGAATGTTGACTTCTGTGGAGGTGGTATGAAAATCATAATTAATTTTCCTAATTATTTGCCTTAGTATGCACTTTATTTCCTCAAGATAAGAAAAGCACACAGAATTATTAAAGAACAGAATAACTGTAGAAAAACATTTAATTCCATATTGGTTCATGGGTATGCCAACAAGACTTGTTTTCACATATAAAATCACCTTAATTTTGTCAAAGGTTTCAGTGTTGTCTGTATTTTTGTTGTATAGATATAATCACTTAGAGGATGTGAGATGAAGAAAGTTGGCCTGGGGACAACATATTTGCTTACTAATTGCTGTTCTAGGGAAATGGTAAACTTCACTACTTGAACCCAACAAGGGGATTAGATGTATTTTCCATTTCTCCCTGACTTTAGTACTAGGGATGAGTCTTTGATGACTTCTGTCAGAAATCTATCTCCTGAAGATATTTGCAACCTTTACCCTCTTCTGAATCTGCCTGTGGACCACCGTGGCAGCCCAGGTCATGAGACCATCATAGGTATTCTACATTGTATTTCCACATTATAGTTCAGTTAGCTGGGAACCTACTGAGATGTTTTATATGCTCTCACTCCACAAGGACTTTGAGCATCATAAACAGGGCTCCTAAGAGGCCATAGGGACAGCAAGCAACTGCTGCTAATATCAAGAGTAAGTTCCAGGGTATTAAATAAAACAATGCTTTACTTCTTGGTCTGTTTCTTTAAGTGTAGGATAGACTTAGCAATAGCCTCTAAAAGAAGTCTGTTGACCAAGACTGAAAAAGCTTGCATGTTGATTAATGAGCAAGTTCCATGGAATACATCCATAGCACTTAGTACTTGTCAAATAATTAATCTTCATAGATGCCTGTAACAAAACATACACTGCATCTTTAAGTGAAGAGACACAGGCAGAAGGAAAGAAAATAATGTGTTCACTCTTGTTCAGGCCCTGGGGCTCTTTAAACTTGGCTCCCCGACATTGCAGGCAGTGAGGTCCAAGCTTCTCTTCTTTCAGAAGCAGTTGGCTCCTCTTTTAATTCTGCAAGGTGGATAAGTCTTTGTGATTTGATGCTTTGAGGCAATAAGCAATATAGCCACTACCGTATCATGGGTCTCCACCCCCATAAGCCATCTGTCATCTGCCACACAATATTCTGATGAAGACACTCATTAAATTGGCTCTAAGTGTTAGATTTTCTCATTACCACTCTTTTCATTCTCATTTCATTTCTGAAACAGCAGCATGTCAGGGGAAGGGGATCTTTCTTTTTGAAAGCATGTATGAATACACACACACATACACACACACACACACACACACACACACACACACACACACACACACACACACACACACACATTCTGCTGTCCTTTTCTGTGGTCTTGTCAGCTATAGAGAGACTAGTGCTTCGGAAAAAAATAGTGATATAACCTAAGAGAGAGTTCCTCATTGATTATAAACCATATGCTTCTACTAATCAATATTTTATTAACTTAGAAAGTCTTGTGCATGGATGAGCTGTCCTGATTTATGGCAGAACAGCTGTCATTATGCTGGGGAGATGCTTATCTTTGGGGACTTTGACAGAAATCTTATTATCTGGAACACATCCAGTTCAGTAAGAAACCTTGTACAACCAAAGAATACACTAGAAAAAATGGACAGGCTTGGGTTCAAGCTTCCTTCTTCCTTAAATTCCATCCTGGTCCATCCCAGCTGCTATAGTCACGTACTACAGGTAACTTTCCCATGAAACATAAGCATTCAGCTCTCAAATATGTGAATGCTGGAGAATTCCAGATCTAACTCTGGAAGGTTTTGAGGTCAGTTTTCCTGTGGATAAAGGGTGTCTTCTTTATATGTCCTCACACAGTGTGGAAAGGGCAGGAGTTCTCTCTTGGCAATACTTTTTGTGATACCAAACTCAGTTTTAAAGAGTCAGACCTCATGACCTATTCACCTCCCAGAATACCTCTTCCTGAAACTTCACATTTCAGGTAGGATTTCACATTTTGACTCCTGGTAGATGGAAATATTCAGCCATGTGGAGGCTCACAATTATCTGTAACTCCGCGTCTTCAGGTGGCTTCAATTCCTATGCTGTTCTCTGGTACCTGTACTCATGTGTGTGCACACACGCATACAGAGTGGGCAGATGATTAAAGTTAAATTGAAAAATTTAAAACAAAAATAGTTACATGGAAATAAAATCTGATTTCTCTATCCATATTGGATTTGGACTTCATTAATATAGAAATTCAGCCTCTTATGAGATTAAAGCTTAAGAAAGGGATCTTTTTTTAAATGATTTTAAAATGTTTATATTAATTCCTTGAGAATTTCATAAAGTGTATTTTGATCATATTCACCAGCAATTCCTTCCCTTTCTCCTCACCAAATTAAGTCAGCCCACAATCCAGCATGTAGGGGAAAGACTCATGAACCCCCACCCATAGCTGAGGCACCTTGGATTCTTGAGAGCTTCTGGGCGAGAAAAAAAAATGTTTTCTTTAAGGGTATGTCTCCTTGTAGGCCAGCCACACTTTAGTGAATGGCCTTCAGCTCTGGAGTATGTGAATGGCACAAATTGCAGTTGTGTTATTAAATAATTGTTTAAAGGAATTATTGCTTAAATAATTTAATGAATTCTTACATGACACAAGCTTTCATGAAAGTTTGTAGACGATGGCCTGTAGGCTAGATGAGGGTCAAATACATGTTGTGGTACCTAGAGGTTGATTGACTCACAGCCTTGCCTCTTGATTTACACCTTGTCCAAAGCTGACTTCACCTGCACTTTTAGGGTTGAATAGTTAGGACAAAGACTGTGTGACTTGCGCATCTCAAACCCGTGCAACACGCTTCACATCCGGGAGGGTGCTCAGATTCCTGGGCAAGCTTTTCCATGAAGCTTGGTGATTATCCAAAACAACCTAGGCAAGTATGAGAGGCAAGCATAAGGGCACACAACAGCAGTCCTAGCATCTGGTAGCCATAGCAAGAGAAACAAGGCGCAGTAGAGGAGAGCCTGATCTACATGGTGAGACCAAAATAAAAACAAGCAGACAGATGTGGGTCATGCCTGTAATTGTAGCACTCCAGAGGATGAGGCATGAGGATCTGAAGCTCAAAGTCATTCTCTGCCACTTGGTTTTGGGTCAACCTGAGCTATGCAGTACCCGGTTCCAAATAAGCAGAGAGGCATTCAGCACATACTAGCTACTAAATGATAGTATAATGGTAATTTTTACCTCTATTTTTTTAATTTATTTTTTCTAATTTTATATTGCAAGAATTTTGGAATGAACACAGCCTTCATAATGAAAACATAAGTGTTAATTTTAATACGCATTTATAATAGTAGTATATTTTTAAAGCACTCTAAAATTTCCACATATGGGAACTGAGGTTATAGCTCACAGGTAGATAGAACACTTGCCTAGTATATATGAAGCCCTAGGTTTAGTCCCCAGAACTTCACAAAGGAAAGCAAACAAAAATACATTGTCATTATTTGCTATCTTTTACAAGAGAACTTCTCACAGGAATTATTCAAACACAAACTCTCTAATTCTTTAATTCTCAGTCTTTCGAAAATCATTCCCATCAGGATTTCACCCACACAAGATTTTTTTCAATTAAATTTGTCATTTAATGATTCAACACACCAATACAGTGCATATGACAACTCTCACTCCCCATTTCCTACCACACTGGTCAGTCCTCTCATCCTCACACGTGTTCATGACAGTAACCAGGGCTATCTGTGGCCATAAGTTTGGAGCTATCTGGTGGTGTCTGGTGTCAGCAGTTGGTATAAAAATAAAAACAGCTTATCCCGAATTCCCAGATAAAGCATAGGACACTAAGAGCCACGGCACCATGACTGTTGATGGGGCTGGTAGTGCACTGCAGATAACTTACAGTTGTTGCACCGAGTCTAGAGCTCCTATGTACTTCCAGGTCCTCTTATCCAGTGTTCTCCGAGAGTTCCAGGGGTGATGTAAGTGACTTGCTTACGGCTAGGCCCACAACCATTGCTTATTCTCTGACTTTTGGGCAGCCGTGGATTTACACATTCATAGCGGTCTTCTGTCAGCAGAGGCTCTGATTAAGGTCTTCAGTGTACTCAGGTTGTTAAATTCAATATTTGATTCTCTTTTATTTTGATCTCCTAGAGACATTTGGAATGGTTGGCTGTTCCTTTGTACTCAGAGTTCTTTCTACACCTTGAATTTCCTAGTCTACCACTGGTTGTGCATTTTAATTTATTTTGCAAATGTAAGCCCCCTGAGTAGAGAAATCGCTCTATAAAGCATAGACTTAAGTCTGTTCCTTCATCAGAATCTGCATGTATATATATATATATATATATATATATATACTTATATATACACATATATACTATATATATTATATATGTATATATATATATATACATATATATATGTAATTTTGTGTTTGATGGCATCCCCAGCCATACTTGGCTACATGTGGCCCTCTGCCCAAGGACTGGATACCCCTGGTATTTTACCACTTGTTTTTGACATGTTAATTTAATTAAATTAACTAATTTATTTATTTTTGGTTTTTCGAGACAGGGTTTCTCTGTGTAGTTTTAAGCCTTTCATGGAACTCACTTTGTAGACCAGGCTGGCCTTGAACTCACAGAGATCTGCCTGCCTCTGCCTCCTGAGTGCTAGAATTCAAGGCATGCACCACCACCGCCCGGCCTACATGTTAATTTTATATCTGTCCCTCCCATGGAAGACTATCTCCAGATACATGATGGCCTTAATTTTGTTCTGTGGTACATACCTTATGTGTAAAATATTATGCTTATTCATTTATCTATTTACATGTGTGTGAGAAAGAGAGAAGGGGAGAAGAGAAGAGAAAGAAGAGGAGAGTAGAGTAGGGGAGAGGAGATAGGAGAGGAGAAGAGAAAGGAGAGGAGGGGAAAGGAGAGAAGAGAAAAGGAAAGGACAGGAGAGGAGGTAAAGGGAGAGGAGAGGAGAGGAGAGGAGAGGAGAGGAGAGGAGAGGAGAGGAGAGGAGAGGAGAGGAGAGGAGAGAGCCCATGGGAGTTGGTTCTCTCCTGTAACAATATGGGTCCTGGGAATTGAATTCAGGTCATTAGGCTTTATTCATAGCTGCTACATCCCTTAGACCTAAAATTATATCTGGTCACAGTCTATGTATACTTATATGTGCAGATGTATGCAATGTTAACATCTATGTCCATAAGCAAACATATTTACCTGTCAAGCACACTAAAAGAAATAGGTGCTTATCACTTTGAAAGTGTTACCCTGTAGAGGTGACTTTCTTCCCATTTAATTGCAGGTATAATTTCAAATTGGAGACCACACATATTTTCTCAAATCTTGCATTTCAGGAGAAGTTTATCAATTTGGAAACACATTCTGGGTAGACTGTTTTAAACCATCCTAGACTTCATTTTTCAATAATGCTGCACATTCCTTCCCATCCAATTCATCTAGCATCCTCACTAAAACTTTCCCTTCTAACTTCATGTAACCTTTTGAAAGTCACTGAATCCTGTAAGCATCACGTGTTCATGGGTAGACATTCAGAATAAATCCTCTCCTTATCCCTCTCTCTGTCCCCGTCTCAGCAGCAATCTTCTGCCAATAGCTAGGCTGCAGATTCCATAAACCCCTCCTTCATCCACATCGTGTGTTGGGCAGGCTTGACTTATTTCATTGTCCCCCCCTCCATGGGAAAAATGGGTAATTTCAAATATATTAAAAACTAAAAGCTCATGCAGTGAGTTTGCCTAATTTCCCCTGTTAAAGATGGCTATACAACTCTAAAAACAACATAAGAATATTATCCAAAAGAACACATTTGTTTATAAAATGCAGTCAGTACAGAAAATTGCTGTTGGGTCAATACACAGAAACCTACTAGATATTTAGACAGCCATACATGTGTGTACTTGTTTTTCCTTCCTTATTTTAAGGGAAACTAATAAAAAGCTTCGATGACATCACTGCAGCATGGGGCTCAAGAGAAATTTCAGAGGAAAAGAATAACTGAATCTTCCATATAAAACATGTTTGTTCTTTTCTCACAAGAATTTCATTATTTCTCAAGATATGCTGCAGATTTGATGGTAAAGAAGTACCAATAAAGACCAGTGTCAGTGAAGACATTCTCCATTGAGACTCTACCTCCTAAGTGCCTCAGACCCTCCCATCAAAGGACTACCACCTAGGGAGCAAGTGTTCAAACACAGGAGCCTAATGGGCATCTGAGTTCAATCCACAACCCTCAGTTATTCTTGCTGTTAAAGATTCTGAAGGTACCACGGTTGTTATCATTCCTTCCTATAGTAATTGAACAACCTGAATTTTTTTTAACTCCGCACACAATCCTGAACCACACAAGTGCTATCCCTCCCACACACATGTATAAACAAATACCATTTGAAAAAAAAAAAGAAAAAAACTAAAGAAGAAAACTAACTCTGTCTTCCATTCATCTTTTATCTTAGTTTTTTTATACTTCCAGAATGGGATAAAGTAGCTGAGTGATAATGCTATCTGGAACCCCAAGGATGGGAACCACACCTTTAGATTGGAAGGTGCAGAGCTGAAGCCAGCCCAGGTCCTTCGGACTTTGTGAACAGTTTTCAAAGCAGTCTCAGATTTTGTATTGAACATATTGGTCTTGATGATGTTTTAAGAACTATGCTCTTTCTTACACCTACCTCCAATTCTAACACATTTGTTATTTCTAAATTAACCCTGTTACATTTTTTGGAATCACCTAATAATTTAGTGTCATATTTATTTTATTAACACACATTAACAATACATTGTGACATTTTCATACATGCATGTGATGCACTTTAATCATTTTAAACTTCATAAATGTATTCTCAATTATCTGCATCCTCTTTGGCACCTCTGTAAATAATTGTGAAGAAAATGTAGGCTGTAGAACCTTCCAGAATTTGGTTAGCTGTTTATCTTGTATCGTATATTTGCAAATTATTTAGACTTTCCAAATATCAAATGTTTTATTCAATAAAATAATTAAAAGATACCTAATATTTCAGGAAATTATCTAGATGTATATGCTGGATTGTTTTATGTTAAGATGACACAAACTAAAGTCTTTTGGGAAGAGGAAACCTTAATTAAGAAAATGCCTCCACTAAGATCAGGCTGTAGGCAAGCCTGAAGGACATTATCTTAATTGATGATTTATGGCGGAGAGCCCTGCCCATGGTGGATACTGCTATTCCTAAACTGATAATCCTAGGTTCTATAAGAAGGCAGGCCGAGCAAGTCTTAAGGAGCTAGCCAGTAAGCAGGACATCTCCATGGCCACTGCAACAGCTCCTGCCTCCAGGACCCTTCTCTATTTGAGTTCCTTCCTTGACTTCCCTCAGTGATGGACTATCATCTGGAAGTGTAAGTTGAAATAAAGCCTTTCCTCTCCAAGTTGTCTTGGCGATGGTGGTTCATTACAGCAATAGAAACCCTAACGAAGACAATGTCTTACATGAAATTTAGCAAAGTTGAGAATTTACATTAGGCACTAAATTTTATCTCATAAATATAAAAGCATAGACAAAATGTTCTGTACTTTCCATCTTATGAGTGGTATAACAACAATGGATGATTAATGTATACTAAAGCGTAAAACTTAATAATAGCATTGATAATTATATATAATATTAATATATCAAAAGTAAGTTTTTAATTACATAACTTTAAATCAAGGCTATTACCTTTCATATAAGGAAAATAATATCAGGGTATGGCATAACATGCAACTCTGAGCCGAGAGAGCTGGCTGGAAAGTGGGGGGCACTCCAGGGTCAAGTAGAAGACTGATGTAAAGGAAACTCCCAGGAATCTGCACAGATGGCTGCAGCTAAGACTCCTGGTAATTGTGCATATGTATCTTGAACTGGTCATCTCCAGTGTCAAGGCAAGGCTGCCAGTGGAGGTATTGAGACATCAACCCAGCCACATAACTTTTGACACACAGTCTGCCCTGCCATGGGATGTGCTGGGGTAAGGGTGGCACAGAGATTGTGGGAGTGACCAACCAGCCACTGGTCCAGCCTGAGACCCATGCCACGAGAGTGAACCCACCCTTGACACTGCCTGGAGTGCCAGGACCCAGAGGCTAGATAGCCTAGAGAGCTAGAATAAAACTGAACAGACTGTAGGAAAAAAAATGTCAATGAAATAATTCCTAACAATGCTCTGCTGTACTCATAGATTGGTACCTAGACCAATAGTTATCAGATAGACTACATCCAGCAATTGGTGGAAACAGAGACCCACAGCCAAACATTAGGCTGAACTCCGGGTATCTTGCTGAAGAGAAGGAGGAAGGATTGTAGGAGCCAGGAGGTCAAGCACATCACAAGAAACTCCACAGAATCAGTTAACCTAGGCTTACAGGAGCTCACAGAGTCTGAACCAAGAAGCAGGGAGCTTACATGGGACTGAACTAGGCCTTATGCAGATATGTGACAGTTGTGTAACTTGGTCTTCTTGTGGGACTCCTAACAGTAGGAGCAGGGGTTGTCTCTGACTCCTTTATTGGCTTTTGAGACCTTGTTCCTCATATTGAGTCACCTTGCCTGGCTTTGATGCAAGTCATCTGACTACAACTATGTCATGTTTTTTTCCTTATCCATGGGACACCTGCCCTTTTCTGAGTGGAAATGAGGAAGAGTGGATGGGGTGAGGGAGGCAGATGGGAGGTGGGGGAGAGGAAATGGGAGGAGATGAGGGAGGGGAAACTGTGGTCTAGATGTAAAATAAATAAATAAATTAATTAATTTTAAAAACTTGCACCCCATGCAGAATTAAATTTGTATGCACAAAAATGATTGCTAAATTAAATGAAACTCTTTCTAATGAAAAAATAAAGCCACTCTGATCTTAGTCAGAAAATATAAAAGCCTAATATTTAGATTTCTGAGAAAGAAATATTTGCGTAAAATGGATGAGATGTAAGAAATTTAGCTTATGAAGAAATAATTTGTAGAACTCTTAATCTCACATTCTATTGATGGGTATATGTTTATATACATTTATCAGACTACTTAATTTCTTCACCATCAAAGAAAATATTTTCACAATCAGCATTTCTGCATAAACAGTTCTTTACCTAGAAGTGTGATGTGTAACAATAGCCATGGAGCTTCTGTTAAACAACCTAACAAACCTCAAGAGTTTTTCTTACATGTTGCTGTACTGTTTGTATCCTTACAGTGTACTTTTGGTTTGCAAATAGATAGGACAGATTAACTTCTATTCATTGTTCCCAAAAATAGATAATTTCCTTTTCATGTTAACACTCATAGTTACATATTAAGAAAGAGCAGTGCTAGGACTAGAGGGGGCATAGTAGCAAGGGGCTTGCTGTGCAAACGTAAGCTCTTGAGTCTGGATTCCTAGCATGTGCATAAAAGCTAGGCACTGTCGCTGCCGTCTGTAATAGCAGTGCTGGGACTGGTAGTGAGGCCTCAGGAGGCTCCTAAGGACTCACTGACTGGCCAGCCCACAACAGTGAAGTCCTGGTGTAGCACTATTGTGGAGGATACAAAATATGGCACACAATACACAGTTAAGTGCACCCACAGGTAAATGTACACACACCCATAGACTCTCCCCCCAACAGAACACATCGCATATGTTCATTACTATGTACACACACACACACACACACACACACACACACACACACACACACCACATAGCTTAGTAATGTGGCTGTGCACTCCAGCAGAAAGCTAACTGCCTATACACCATTTGTTCATTTTAAGTTAATACTACATGAAACACAATTTTCTGCCTGACACATTTCCTTTAATTTTTACTGAGAAAAATACATTCAACTTAATAGAGCCTTCCAATCATCTTCTATTTCCAAAGTGACACACAACTCTTAGTATGTTTTTCCCATTTTGTGTATCATCGAATGATTTTCTGCCTGTTTAAATATGTGCTCAAATTAGAAAATGATTAGCTAATGTGAAATATACAGTGCTAGAAACTTTCCAAATGTTCTAAGCTCCTAAATCTTCTAAAGAGTTCCCATTTACATGGATATTCCCATCCTCAGAAATCTACATGGGCAGCAAGGAGCCATAATGAGCATTCTTTGATGCTGTTGTTATTGTACTTCCATAGAAATTGACTTTTGAGACCGGAAGAAATCAGGTGAGTTGATATTAAAAATAATACACCATGAAAGATCATGTGATCCTGCTGTGGGATGGTCTGTATGTCAAATGTGTTGCTGATTGGTCAATAAATAAATCACTGATTGGCCCGTGGCCAGGCAGGAAGTATAGGCGGGACAAGGAGGAGAATAGAGCTGGGAAGTGGAAGGCTGAGTCAGAGAGACACTGCCAGCCGCCATGATGAGAAACAGCATGTAAAGATGCCGGTAAGCCATGAGCCATGTGGCAAGGTATAGATTAATGGAAATGGATTAATTTAAGCTGTAAGAACAGTTAGCAAGAAGCCTGCCACGGCCATACAGTTTGTAACCAATATAAGTCTCTGTGTTTACTTGGTCGGGTCTGAGAGGCTGTGGGACTGGCGGATGAGAGAGATTTGTCCTGACTGTGGGCCAGGCAGGAAAACTCTACCTACATGATCCTGTTGACTACATAAATCATAATCCCACTGTAGTTGGACTAACATAAGCGTTAGTGATGACTGACACTTTCCACGGAGCAAGTTAATGCACCCAGCACTGTCCCATATACCTTTTCCATGCTTGTTCATTCCATCATCCCAACCACACATTGCAGTAGACACTGTTATTCACAGGTCAGGCTTGGAGATGGTAAAAGGATGTGTCTAAGACATCTGAGAACTGGCTCTAATATCAGCAAAGCAAATTGGGCTGTCTTTCAAGAAAGGTTTTGTGTTTTTCACTAACATCTTTCATTGTTTCTTATGTGTCACTGTACCTCAAAATTATTAAAATATTTTTCATATGCAAGTGCTCTGTTATGATTATTATTGGAAGCCCTATATGAGTATTTAAAATATAGGTGTAGTGAGAGGTGTGCAAGGGCGAGAGCTCAGAGGTAAAGC
The DNA here is from genome assembly GCF_007827085.1 of Peromyscus californicus insignis. NCBI lineage: Eukaryota > Metazoa > Chordata > Mammalia > Rodentia > Cricetidae > Peromyscus > Peromyscus californicus. Next base: position 95,482,053 of record NW_026294584.1, on the reverse strand, counting down.
AGTTGGTGAGCATGCTCAGAGCCCTGGCTTTGTTCCTAAGCACTACACAAAGAAATGTCCCTGAGCACAGATCTATAAATATCAAACATAGTGAATTAACAGCACAAGTCAGTGTTAAGAAACAGCTCTGAGGCTAGAGAGATGGCTCAGCAGTTAAGAACACCAGTTGCTTTCCCTGAGGACACAGTTCCAAATTCCCAGCACTCATATGGCAGCTCTCAATCATCTATAACTCCAGCCCCACATTCTCTTCCAGTCCTTGCTGGCAGCAGGCACATATGTGATATACCACACACACATACCACACCACACACACACACACACACACACACACACACACACACACACACACACACCACACATACCACACACACACACATTGAAGCAATGAGAACATAGCAAAGAAGAAAAAGTGCCTATGGATTAGGAGGTAATATATATATTTCAGGCAGGGGCACACACACACACACACACACACACACACACACACACACACACACACACACACACACACATATATATGTGTGTGTTGAAGAAATTCAAACAATTCAATAACAAGGGAAAAATATTCCAACAGAGAGAAAGAGAGGGAGAAGGTTGAGGAGAGGGGAGATTGTGGATGGATTTACGAGAAAATGCTATAGATTTCTGATCATCATAGAAGTGCAAACTAAAACTAGTGTATCGTTTAATTCTTACTAGAATGATTATTATCAGAGACAAAAGACAATCAACTTTTATTGAGCACATGGAGAAAAGAGACATCTTATACACAGTTGGTGGGCATGCAAATTTAGTTCAATCTCTACAGAAAACAGTTTGGAGGGTTTAAAAAAAAACTCAAAATAAGAACTACCACATTTATCTAGTAATCCTACTTGATATAGCCAGAGGAATTGAAATTACTCTGTTCTGTTGAAGAGATTTCTGTATTCTAATGCCTATTGTAGGACTGTCAATAATAGACAGAACCTATGTAAGTGTCTATGGAGGCCTGATTAGACAAATAAAATGGTTTACAGATACATGGTGGAATACAACTCAGCCTTAGAAAACTAAATTCTCACTTGCCGTCGTACCATGGATGAAATGAGAGATCATTATGTTCTGCTATGAAGCACTGTATAGTTTCTTAGTCATATATGGGATCTTCAAATGACAGAGGTTGTCATATGTGGGGAAAGCAGGGAAATGAGGGGTTAGAAGCGATTAGTAGTGGTTCTGAGATAGAGTTAACTACACTTGCAACAGTGTGTTCTTGCTCAGCAGCAAGATTACAGATGATGAAAATACATGTTGTTAAAAGTTAGAATCAATGTTTCTGACTGTTTTCACCATAATATATGATTGAGGAGTTACATATATATATATACATTTATTTATAGATATGTGTATATATATATATATATATATATATATATATATATATATATAAAATTGGATTTAAATATCCCACAATGTATACATGTGAAGAAATATTTCTTGGTACACTATAAGCATATATAATATTTATGTTTTTGTTAAGATTAATTTAAGTTAAAAGGAAATAAGAGATTTCCATAATATGATGTGTATTAAAAATTTGAATAATCTGATTATATACCTTGTTAAGAAATGTATACAGGATTAAAACTATACATTCTTTTAAAATATACTTAAATTTTTAGTTTTTTTTGTGTGTGTGTCTGAGTGTAGGTTTGTGCACACATGTAGGTTCCTTCAGAGGTCTCAAAGGGGCGTTGGGTCCCATAGAGCTGATGTTCCAGGTGGTTTTGAACTGTGATATGGGTGATGGAACTGAACTTGATCTCTGCAAGAACAGCTTGCCTTCTGATCTGTCTCTATCCCCAATACATGCCTGTTTTATAAACAGATATATACACATAGAATTTAAACTTATGTAAACCTGTAAAACAATGTTCAGAAAAGTGTAAAAACTTCAGTTAATATTGACTAACATGATTAACTCTGCTTTAAAAACTGAAAAAATAACGAAGTATAAGTAAAATATTAAAACATATTTCTGAATTTCTTATGAAGGAGAATCATACCAAAATTTAGATATCGAATCTTAAATACAATAATATGCATTCATATACATATAATAAAATGATGTTATAAAAATGTAGTATTTTGATAAAAATTTCAAGCTCTAATATTTACTTTTTCAAACAAAGTATGGAAGCTACTCATACATTTGAGTTAATAAAAAAATAGTATGGTAATATAATATCAGGGTAGATAAGACTTAAGTATTACTATAAATATAAACCATAATAGAAAAGTTCAATAAAAAGGTATGATTCCCACACTCATGTCACAGCTGCCTGTAACTCTAGTTCTAGGTCCTCCACTGCCCTCTTTTGGTCTCTTCAGACACTGCATTCATGTGTACATACACAGAAATAGACACACACAGACACACAAAGAAAATTAAACTGTCTTTTGTAGAAATAAATGGAGATAAAAATTCCAAATAGCCCTATAACTTGATATTAAATCAATAGTTTCATATAAAAATTATGTGGAAGAAAAAGAGCAAAATATGTCAATCCAATTTAAAGAGAAGTGTTGGAGAACAGTGTTGTAATATAGTCTTTTGGCAATATGACAATTGCAATATGGTTATGGTAGTAAACAGTAAAGGTAGTCATAAGAAGATAATTGACAGTTTGGAATATCAGTATGGAGAGTTAAAATGTTACACAGGGCAAGGCAGGTATTTAAAAATGTTGGTCACATAAAAGCTACTCCTGGGGTCGAGGGGAAAGTTAGATACAAGCTGCCTAGGAACAAACTTCCATTATAGTGTACTTATCTATTGGTTTATTAGATATATGTATATTGTTCATTTTTTTAGTGGTGGTGCATGTTCTACTAATTGTTCTTTATGAGGGGTGTGTGTGTGTGTGTGTGTGTGTGTGTGTGTATATGTGTGTATGGTATATATGTATGTGCACACACACGTCTATGTCGGTAAACTCGCCCTTACCTGCATATCTGGAAGCCAGAAGCTGAATCTGAGTGTCTCCGCTCTGTGTCTCTCCACCTCACTATTTGAGACAATGTCTTTTATTAAACCTGGAATCCTTTGTTTCAGATGAGCTTAGGGACCAGAAGACCCAGGGTGCATCTGCCTCTACCTACCCAGCACTGGGATTACAGCTAATGCACAACTTTGCTTGGCATTTTGTGAGAGTGCAGGGGACCAGAACTCAGTTCTTCATAAATACATAGCAAGTATTTTACCCACTGAGCCTTCTAGCAAGTCTAAGGCAAATAGTTATAGCTACAATTTCAAGATCAAAATTTAAAAACTCAAAATTTAAAATGGGAATAAACAAATACAAGACTATTAGTGAGAGGTTTTACTAAGGAAATAGGCATTGGGATGTAATTAATACAAACCACAAATAAAAAGTTTGATAAAACTGATCATGCTTCAGCTATTAGAAGGCATTGATACCAAAGTGAAGATTAATAAAGGAAAATGAAAATCACTTACTAAAATGACCAAGTAGAGAGCATATTCCCACAAAAAATCAGTTCCCCTCATAGGACAAAGCCCATCTATGATCACTAAATTCAAACAGATTAAAGAGAGATGATCAAAAGCTATGAATGTAAATTCATAAAATGAAAAGCATGAGAATGGAGGAAGAAAAAATATCGAACTCCACTAATAACCACCATTCAGGCCATCGTGAGACACGAGTTCACATCCACAGGCTTAACACAATGAAAGTTAGATCATGTGGAAGGATGATACGTGAAAGCGAATCTGATAAACGGGTAAGTTACTAACATTGTAGAGAAACTGTTGTCTTGGGTGTCACAAGAGTGTTTATAACAGTATTGCTTTCCAGGGAAAACAAACCCATCTCATTTTTAGTTCACATACAAAACTATAGTTCCTCTACAGTGGAATGGAAAAATAAAGAGTAAGATAGTACCATGGTTTGCTGTTATGAAACACTGAAAAATAAAAAGAATCAGACATATGCCTGTGGAAACAGGAACTGGCAAGATGGCTCAGTGGATAAAGTTGCCTGGGGCCAAGCCTGAGAACTGAGTTTTGTCTCTGAGACTCACAGGGAGGAGGGAGAGTGCCAACTCCTGCAAGTCATTGTCATCTGCTCTCCACATATGCACTGTGGTGTGTGTGGGGACACACACACACACACACACACACACACACACACACACAATTAAACATGAAAATATCCAAAATGAATGAATCTCACCCCAAAAGCAAGTTTAATAGGTGTACTCTAATTTAATTTATATGCTTATCAAAACTTCTTTATAGCTGTTGTATAATGACTAAATATATACCTATATGTAAAATAACATGTAGGAAGGAGCATAATTATTTAAAATTAAATAAGATAGTATCATCCACTATCATATGAGTGATTTTTATGACTGTATAGTGCAAACAAGACATATAAAAACAATGTCATTGTTTTACAGTAGCTGAGTCATCCTTTTTTTTACAAAGTTTTCTATCCCTAAGCTGATGATTGATTTTTTTCCCCTGCTTGGTGTCCTTTGGTCCTTTGGCAAATACACTATGAATTTTCTGTATTCTGCATCATTTACACATTAACCTTCCTGTCAGCCCCAATCTACCATTTTGACATGCTTGTGTTAATAATGTCTGCAATGGATTTAGGAAGAGCATCACTATTTATGAATTTAAGTCAGCTTAGTATGAAAAATTTGTTTTCTCCCACAAGGCACTTTATCAAATATCACCCATAATACCTCCACACACTTTTCCAAAATCTAGACTCCATACTTGATTTCTTCCAACTCCCAACAACAGATACCACAAGTGATAATAATAATAATAATAAATGATAATTATAATAATAGAAATAGTGCAGTAGAAAATACATGGCAATATTTATGCATTCTTGTTGCATTGGAATTGAGTAATATCTTAGGCTTATTCAGGGTCCACAAGAAAATTATTGTGTAGTCCAAAAATTTTTGACACTCTTTAGGACATTTATTCTGGCTTTGGCCACTTTTGCAATTACTCACAAAAACTGAGGAATGTTGGTAGCCTCAAAATAAACTTTAGATTTGTGTGTGTGTGTGTGTGTGTGTGTGTGTGTGTGTGTGTGTGTGTGTGTGTGGTGACATATTTCCCATGTCTGCACAAATGATCATTATAGTCAACCCATTAAAAATTGTTAACTAATGTCTAAATTCTGCCTGCACATGACTTTTTGTGTGATTTGCAAGTTGCACTTCCTACATTCCCATGCTCAACTGTCATTCTATTCCATTGTGTTAATGGTAGGAGCTGAATTCTTTTGCATTTTTTGTTTGCAGTCTTCTAGAAACAGGCCATATCTTATTCCAACCTGTGCCCAAACACATGGTTTGTCAAATCTTTGTAATGAGAGTTGCTGCTACAGTACTGCCTTCTATACGTTGGGCTGTACGCCCATATGGGTCCAGCACTAGCCAGGCCCAATTTTCTCCTTGGAAGCTCAGTCTCTTCTGAATCTCCACTCTACTCTCATCTGCTCAATTTTCCCAACAGAACAGACTGCTCACCCAGGCCCATCTTGCTGCCCATGGATTTTGGCAAGACAGTCTCTCCTCACTTCTTTCATCACCCTTCAGAATGATTTCCCTACAGCAGAACTACCCTAAGTTCTTTTGGAAGACCATCCTCTCTTTACACAGACCAAGGTTGAAGATTCTCCAAACCTTGAAGCTCTTCCTTGACCACATCTGACAGAGAAGCCTGCTCTAAGATGAGGATCCCACCATTGCACACATTTAAGCTCACTCTTAATGTTGCTACTTTTTAATAATGAGTGGAATACAATATAACCTTTGAGGTAGGTGGTGAATACTGGTATGCCTCAGCCAAAAAAATGTCCTGCATGAGATTTCCAATTCAAGGAAAAGACTGAAAGATGCTTAATAACAAGAAACTGTGATTCTTGGGCTGTTTAGGAAATAAGATCCAAAGGAAATGCCTTCCTTAGAAATCAAGGGTGGACACATTGCAATGATCTATAACCTAAGATTGCAATAGAAATAGTTTTGGAGACTGATAGAGAGGCAGACAAAACCATCTGTGTATGTGTTGTCTATTGAGGATTTTGTACTATAAGGGTGTGTATGAGTAACTAACACAGACTGTGTCACAAGAAAACCATACAGCATTTAATACCTAAGCCTCTAATTAAAAAAAAAAAAAAACAATGCAGGCTGGGCGATGGTGGCACTTTAATTCCAGCACTTGGGAGGCAGAGGTGGGAGGATCTCTGTGAGTTCAAGGCCAGCCTGGTCTACAAAGAAAGTTCCAGGACAGGCTCCAAAGCCAGACAGAGAAGCCCTATCTCAGAAATTAAATAAATAAATAAATAAATAAATGCAGTATGATGAAATGGTAGTTCCTAGGTTGAACAATAAATGTGACACCATGAACATTGAACTAATTAATTTTGACATTAATTCAAAATTTGAATCAAGCATAAGAATTGACACTTGTGGACATCTCCTCCTGGGTTTTCATTTGGGGCTAGAGTAACAAGAGGGTATGTTAGAGTTCTGGGGAATGGCTGTAAGAAGCTGACCAGGGCAGTCAGAGCATTTAGAGAAGAAAAATTATACTGAAACTGGAACAACACTAAATAAAATTTTTCAGCACTGTGGCCCCCAGAGATGTGAGGGAACAAGAAGGACTGCACAGGCAATTGAGAATTTAAATTGACAAAGTGATCCTAAACTTCCTCCTCTCTCTGTTGTCATGAAAGATTTAAACAATGCAGTACAATATCCAAGAGTATTCTCCAGGGTGTGAAAAAAATAGCCATTTCTCTCCAAGAAAGCACTTGTTCACTGGGCATGTGAATTGATTTAGCTGTTAAACCAGGGGGACCAATCATTAAACTCTATATACCAATATCCTCTTGAAAGACATTTAGAGTGAAAGTTGAAACTTCTCAGTGATTTTAATAGATATTCTGAATATGATTGAGTAGAACACATGCATGCACACACAGAGACATATTTATGTACATATTAAACAATGTAGTAGGGAAAGAGGGAAAAGTAATCCACTAAGACAGGAAAACATTTAGGATGGAAAGATGGTTTTTAAAAGTATATTGGTGGGACTGGAACAATTTCTCAGCAGTTAAGAGAGATTGTTGTGCAATGATAAGGATGAGAGTTCAGGTCTCAGCATCCACATGACAAGCTGACAGTCCTGCACATACATGTAACTCCAATAAGATCTGATGCTCACTTCTGGCCTCCATATATTCTCACAGGCACACACACACACACACACACACACACACACACACACACACACACACACACACAGAGAGAGAGAGAGAGAGAGAGAGAGAGAGAGAGAGAGAGAGAGAGAGAGAGACAGAGAGAGAGAGAGAGAGAGACAGAGACAGAGAGAGAAAGAGAGAGAGAAAGAGAGAGATACATACATACACACAGAGATTAATATTTTTAATTAATTCTCTGTGAATTTCATACATACAGACAGTATGTTCTGAGCATATCATATTCTTCCCCTCCGATCTTCTCAAAGATCCAATCTACATCTTCACCTCACTCTCAGCTTTCTGTTTTTATTGTTGTTTGTTTTTCAATCCACTGAGTTCAATTTTTTCTACCCATATATGCATGGGTACAGGGCCCTCAACTAGAGTGTGCTCAACCAGCCAGGAGCAACATCCTTAGAAAGCTGGCTCCCCCTCCCCCAGAAACATCAACTTTTCATTGCTCTGTAGTTATGGGTGGGGGCTCAAGAGCTCCTTCACCCTCCAAGTTGGAATTTTGATTGGCTAGATCTTGTGTAGGCAACCACAGCTAATGTGAGTTCATGAGTGGGTCAGCCCTGTCATGTTCAGAAGACACTGTTTCCTTGTGATCTTCCTAGATCCATAACTTTTACAATATCCCCACCCCTTCTTCTGTATAAAGTAAGTCTTGAATATATATCGGAGGCAGCAAATAGAAAACACAACTGAAAGAAACTTAATTAATTAAATCAAGGCATTCTCCTAAAATTTGAGTTTAAAAGACTTTTTATTTTATTGAAAATCATTTTTATATAGTAAGTTCTTATTACTGTTTCCTCTCCCCAAACCCCTCTAAGATTCCCCACAACCATCAAAATCCACACCCTTTATATCTTTCATTAGAAAACAAACAGGCATCTAAAGAATAAAATGAAATAAAATAAAGCAAAGAAACAGGAATAGGAAAAAACTAACAAGCAAACAAACAGAAGAAAAAGATCCAAAGAAAAACATGAGATATATACATAGGTACTGAAACACACAAGAATACCCTGTAAACATAAAACTAGAAAGTCATATGCAGAGGACCTGTAAGGTAAAAACATAAACAAAACAGAATGATCAATCAATCAATCAAACAAAAAAACCCAGTCCTGTCAAAACCTTATGAGACACAGAATCTCCCAACACATGTGCTGGAGTTTTGTTTTGTGTTGGCCAAGTGCTGTCAAGCATGGGACCTGCCTTAAAAGTGGTTTGTATCTCCAGTGAAATTCTATGGGAGAGAACTGATTGTTCATATGCTGCTGGTTAGCAAGTGGGCATAGACTGTGGGTTAGGGATGGGGACTTGTGTCCACTTCTCTCAGTATTGATATCCTGTCTGGTACAGGCCCATGCTGGCCCTGTGCATGCTACCACTAACAGTCTCTGAGTTTGTATATGTGTTGGTCCTGCTTGGTTTAGAGGAACTTGTTTTCTTACTGTTCTCCATCCCCTCTGATTCTTACACACTTTCTACCTTTAAAAAGATTTCAAAAGGAGAAAAAGAATGATTCAGTTCAGGTGGAACGCAGTTCTCATTCATGCCCAGTAATCCAGGCCCAGGCATCTGACAACTTACTAGACAGTTCTACCAAACTGCTCCACTGCTGTCACAAGCTTCTGAACAAAACAACATTCTTTATTTCCATTCATAAAACTGTCTCTTTTAGTCTTCACGTTAGTTAATATAATCTGCTCCTTCTTACTGATGGCAAAAATCTGAAAGATATGCATTGCTTTCTGTGTTCAACTCAATACAGAATTCGTCAGCACACTTTATTTATGTTCATCTCCAAATCCCTCTCATCTTCTGTCAGTCTTTTTCCTCTCTGCATGGCTGCTTCAGGTCCACTTTATCTGTCTCCTGAACTGACATGGGGACCTCTCACAGGCCTCCTTATTTCACCTGCTGTCCTCAGCATCCTTTTACCACAAGACGGCCAGAGAGATCTTATCAAACTTCAAACCACACCCTGCCATGCTTCCCCAGAATCTCTAAAGGTCATTCTTCTGTAAGAACACAATGCAAGAATTTGAAAGCAGTGGGGACACTGATTCTAATGTCCACACACATTCCATTTTATAAAAGTCTGGAAATCAGGGAAAACAAGACCTCAAACCACAACCAGATGGTGACACATCCACACAAGTTTCAAAACACAGGCAGCGGGTGAATAAATGATGCCCACCAGAGATGGCGAAATCTTCACCAGAATTTGGCAGGAGGATGCAATGATGGATACTGGATCAACCAAGAGAAGCCACTGGGCACAATTTAAGGAATTTTCTTGATCAGGTTACTTAAAGTAGAAAGATCTATCCTAAATGTGGGTTTCACCTTCCAGTGGGAGTCAGATAATAAGAGGTCTATTGGGAAAGCTCTGCATGTAAGAGGTAAGGAAAGCACATATCAATATAAGCTGTTAGGAACTTATTAAGGTGGCAGTGAATGGAGAATTTTAAGGATGCATATTTTTTTTGCATTAAATTCTTCAATATCAAGAAGGAATAATGAAGATTCTCACACAGTGAGACTTCAATGCATAGACTTGCATTTGTATCTAAAAAACAAGTAAAACATATAGAAATATGGCAGTATGCCTGAGATATATGAACAATATATGTGTGTTTTTAAATAACATTCATACATAATCATTATAGGAACTTGAAAGACAAATCAAATATTGGAATGTAGTGACAGTGAGGGGTGTGAAGGTAGAGCAGTGAGGACAAAGTCACAGATGGCTCAGATAAGAACTTCCAAATATGCTGAAGATGTGATGGACAGACAACACTATACTGCAAACTTTGAAGACCCAGAAGCGGGAATATATTTACCATAGAGAAATAGAAGATTGAAAATATATTTATATATTTATATATTTATTTATACATGTACATATGCACTAAAACTTTATACATCCCGCTGTTAAGATGTATAATTTTAGGGTGTTTTTTTTGATTAGTAAAATGTGAAAAAAGTAAACAGTATCCAAATTGTACAGAACCAGCATTTAAAGTAGGAAATACAAAAGTAAACACAACAATTTTTAAAAGGCAATAATGTTCAGCAAATTTTCTTCATCCTTGACACAATAAAAAAGAACAAACATCAGTACATTTATGTATCACAAAAATGTACTCAATTAAACTATGTGTAGGTGTTAATAAACATTTACTGAGGCAGTACACTAGATTCCTATATATGGTAAAAAGGAGGATATATATTTTAAATCTATCTGCATGCTTTTTTCCTGTATTTGGTAAAAATAGAACTTCAATATGTTTTAAAATAAAAACACCAACAGCTAGCATTATATGGCAATAGTGAATATAAAGAACGAGAAACTAAAACACCACTGGATATGTAAAGTATTCTGAAAATCAAAAGAATGTGCAATTACAAATTGTTTCAGGAATTATAGAGTGAAATTTCATACAAATGCTGGACTGGGTGACATTTTCCTCAGAAACACTTCATGACTGTGCAGATATTTACATTTCAAGATAAACAAAGTTAATTAACTTACTTACATCCTAGACTTAGTTTTAAAACAACCAAGCAGAGGAACTAGGTGAAAGGAGGATCAGGGGAAACTGTGAAGAGACTGAATCAGGAGAAAGTGCCAGGGAGAATCTAATGAACAAGAAATTGAGGAGGACACTGCTGAGAATAACAGAAGATGAAAGAAACGAAATGTAGCTCATGTGTGTTCAGTATTAGCAAAGGAAAGTTGATGGAATAAAAAAAAAATGGGTCAAAAGATGCAAAGGAAGATGGAGAGGAACCAAAATGCTCCTGAAAACATGATTGTGCAAAACCTTAACACCACTGGCAGTGCTTTATACAATTCAAAACATAACTAAAAATCAGTTACTGTTTTTAGCAAGTCCCTGTAGGGACCAGAAGACAGTATTGTATCCCTGGGAGCTGGAGTTGTAGGTGTTCTTGAGCCAAGTGACCTAGGTTCTGGCCATGAGCAAGGAATCTCCGACACACCATCTCTCCAGTCCCATAACTACATGTGAGTTCTGAAAACCTATTTATGGATCCTTTTAATTTCTTTTTTGTTTCCTTTTTTGGTTTTTCGAGACAGGGTTTCTCTGTGTAGTTTTGGTGCCTGTCCTGGATCTCGCCCTGTAGACCAGGTTGGCCTCGAACTCACAGAGATCCACCTGGCTCTGCCTCCTGAGTCCTGGGATTAAACGGGTGACTACCACCTCCCAGCACCTTTTAATTTCTGAAAGAACTCGTCAACTCAAGGTCTATGTTAAAAATAAGTACCAGTCTCTTCCAGAGTCTGTACATAGACACACATAAAAGTGAATTAAATATTAAAGAAATACTTTGAAATGAAAAATATATAACCTCTTCAAGAAAAACATTGTAGAATGTAGCCTGGTATACCATGACAAAAATCCATGAAATTATAGGGAGACATCTTCCAAAGGCATTGACAGGTAGCAATGTTTCAGTTTTACTTTTTCAAACCAGCCCACAGGTATGTGTAGTTTGAATACAATTTTTTAGAATATTGCTAGAGGCACAGTCATAAAGACTAGGTTGTTCCTTACTCTCCCACTCTGTCCCTGTTCCAACTCAAATCTCCCTTTACCTTATGTTCTCATTCCCCATCCCTTATCCTCCATTGCCCCCCACCCCTAGTTTGCTCATGTAGAAAGAGATACCATGATATATGAAGACATCATGGGAATAGGGAGAAACAGGGTGCTAGGGAAGTTTCCAGGAATCAACAAGGTTGACCCCACCTTAGACTACTAGCAATAGTCGAGAGCTTGTCTGAACTGGCCTACCCTGATAATCAGATTGATGAATACCCTAACTGTCATCGTAGAGCCTTCATCCAGTAGCTGATGGAAGCAGATGCAGAGATCTGCGGCCAGGAGCCAGGTGGAGCTCTAGGAGTCCTATGGATGAGAGAAAGGAGGGATTCTATGGGCAAGGTACATTGAGATCATGATGGGTAAACGTACAAAGACTGTCAGCCAAACTAGTGGAAACTCGTGAACTGTGGACCAATAGCTGTGGATCTCCCATGGGACTAGACTAGGCCCTCTGGATAGGTGAGACAGTTGTTTAGCTTGAACTGTTTAGGGGGCCCCAGGTGGTGGGATCGGGACCCATCCCTTGCACATGAACAGATGTTTTTGGAGCCCAGTGACTTTGGTGGGACACCTTGTGCAGCCTTGGTGCAGGGGGAGGGGCTTGGATCTGCCTCAACTGAATGTACCAGGCTCTGCTGACACCCCATGGGAGGCCTTGCCTTGGGGGAGGTGGGAATAGAGTGTGGGCTGAGGATGAAGGCTAGGGGGTAGGAGGAGGGAGGAGAGGGGGATCTGTGGTTGGTATGTAAAACGGATAGAAAATTTCTTAATAATAAAAATTAAAAAAAATAATAAAAGATTAGGTTGGTTTTGCTAGGGTATTTCAGAATACTTTTAAATGAACTACTCTGTTTGACAATATTTTTTGGAATGTTTCCACACTATGGTTTCATTTTTGTAATTTAAAAAGTTATAAAATAAGAGCTACATTTGAGTGTAAATGTCGCATCTGTTTTTTGACAGTCGGAAGATAAGGAATTCGGGCACAAAAGTGTAGTAGCCATTCTATCACTTTATGAGTCAAAGAACTGAAGAGAATTCTTCAAATTGAGGTACTTGTAGTCTCATGTGTTGAATTAGGAAAATGTGGGAGACAGCAGGATGGAAAAGAGGTAACAGGACACGGAAATGCATGGCTGTTTCTAGGGTAACCAGGTGCACTCTTATTAATCTCACCGTATGATAATGTATGCAGGGGTCTGCAGCATAACTGCACAAACATTTACTAAATCTTATCTTCAAGAGTTACCATGGCTCACTTTGATCTGTTCTTGTTTTCCTTCTAAGTAGAAGTGGCTCATGTCCAGTTATTTTTCTCAAATCCATCATCAATAAATTCAGATACTAATTTCCCCAGAGTCAAGTGGCTATACATGTAACATATCCATATTCACTAAAAATTACTCTGCAAATTAATACAACTATAGGCATGAATATCACTCCAAGAATCCCTGAATGAAATGAAAAGCCTGTCCTCATTGACATGATTCTTACTGTAACAAATCTTTACTAGATTTTCACAGCTATAAAAATATAATTGATTTAAAGGAGTGATGTAAGATAATGTCCTATGAAGGGTTTACACATAGACATTCTTAGAGGAATGAGGAATAATCAACTTTTCATGAGATGATTTCTAAGAGGTATAGTGAAAGTGGGCTTGGTGCTTAATACACAGAAGTCCACGACATAGAGCCTGAATAGCTTTAAGGAGAGTAAAATAAAATTCCTGCTTACAATATGGTGAGACTCTAGAAATACAATTTGTTTAGTCAGAGTTTGTAACTTGGTAATCATGCAGGGTACTGTATAGAGGAAATTCAAATTGCGTCTGTGGCTCACTCTACCTAGAGCACTGAATTTATTCATTCTGTAATATTACTTGTAGCAGAAATAGAAAAAGCAATTCAAATTTAAAGTAAATACTATATTATAGTACCATAGATAAAAGAAATTAAAGATTTGCTGAATGCATAGTTATTCCATGTGTGTAAACGTTGCCATTTAGGGTTAGCTAACTCATAACTTCTGCTGTGATTTTCAGGAGCATTTTGGAGATGCTCAAAGCAAAGTAAGATTTTTCTTTATGAGGAATTTTTTTTTCCATTCTGACCATGATGTACAGACTTTCTACTGCCATATATAATCCAATAGCATCTCTTTCAAAACCCATCACTGTTTTTTACATATTAGGTGGTTTTCCCATTTGAAGTAATTAGTACATAACTCCGTATTTAGGTCAATATACCAAGACATGCAGTTGCTTCTAAAATTACTCTTAGAAGGTCTTCATCACCCTTAAGAGAGCCCTCCTGAACCTGCAGTCCACAGGTGCACACACAGGTACACACTCACATACACAGTAAAATCATAGACTTGCGTTCTCTGATTAGCTATGTGAGTGTGATTTACAATATCGGTCCCTTATTCCTGGCTTCCTTCACTAAGAGACATAAACTTAAGTTTCACTCATGTCCCAGCAGATATCCATTGTTCATTAAATTTAACATCATTGCATGCTTTAATAGTTGTCATTTATCAGTTGACAGAGATTGAGTTGACTCTCTCTTTGTCTGTCTGTCAGTCTCTCTCTCTCTCTCTCTCTCTCTCTCTCTCTCTCTCTCTCTCTCTCTCTCTCTGTGTGTGTGTGTGTGTATGTGTGTGTGTGTGTGTGTGTGTGTGTTTGGGGTATACATGTGTGCACATATGTAGGCAGGTACCTGTATGTGAAAAGCCCACAGAAGGGTATCTGATGCTATGTGGTGGATTTAGCCTTTGCTAGTACAAAACAAAACAACAAAAAAAGAGGTTTCTGGGGCTACACGCTGCTTTGATAGAAGCATAAACCCACTATTTCTGAGAGTTGATGGCTCCCAGAGCTGGCGGAAAACGTATCACCGCCATGTTGGGAAGCTGAAGTGGGCGGAGCCAGCAGCGCCAGTGCCGTTTCAGGCTTAGAAGGCTGCAGTTCAAAGCAATAGGCTCAAGCTAATATAAAAAAATAAGCCACGTAAAGATGGCTACCACACAGAAAATCTGGATTATGTTCTCTTTGATATTCGTAACTGAAGAAAAACATTTGATTACAAAAGATGTTGAGTTATGCCAAAATGTATATTTTAAAGGTACCTTGACTTCAAAATTTTAATGTAAGGATATGTTACTTTGGAAAGGAGGCTCTGCTTTTGTTTCCACAGAAAGCCAGAGGCTATGGATTTGTTCCAGATTAAGACACATCAGGTTTGACCAGCCAAGACCCCCTGAAAGGTCTCCGATGACACCATGGCCCAGATGATCCAACATCCAGAACCGTTTTCAAGGCAACTGGCTCAGACAATACACCCTCATGGACTACTCCATAATCCTAAAATATTCTCTGTGTCCCCATAAGATACAGAGCCCCCCTCCAGCAGGAAGTAGTAAGAGAAGCTACGCCAAAATTCCCAAATATACCAAGCTGACTTTGGAGATGTGTAAAGGTTAAAACCTTCCTTTTTAAGAAAAGAAAAGGGGAAGTGCTGTGGGATGTTCTGTATGTCAAATGTGTTGCTGATTGGTCAATAAATAAATCACTGATTGGCCCGTGGCCAGGCAGGAAGTATAGGCAGGACAAGGGGGAGAATAGAGCTGGGAAGTGGAAGGCTGAGTGAGAGAGACACTGCCAGCCGCCATGATGAGAAACAACATGTAAAGATGCCGGTAAGCCACAAGCCACGTGGCAAGGTATAGATTAATGGAAATGGATTAATTTAAGCTGTAAGAACAGTTAGCAAGAAGCCTGCCACGGCCATACAGTTTGTAACCAATATAAGTCTCTGTGTTTACTTGGTCGGGTCTGAGTGGTTGTGGGACTGGCGGGTGTCAGAAATTTATCCTGACTGTGGGCCAGGCAGGAAAACTTAGCTACAGGTCTCTCTCATTCTCTGCCTTATTCCCTTCAGGCGAGCTCTGAAAATGATGCAGGCTGCCAGCATCACTCAGAAATCCTCCTGTCCTTGCCTCCCAAATTAATGAGATTACAGGTGTTTGTGGCCATGCTCAGTGTTTTGTATAGGTGTTGGAAATCTGACCTCAGGTCCTGATGCTGTGCTGCATGTGCTTTATACACTGAAACATCTCCCCAGTTACAATTTTATTTTCCATGGGTCTAATTGTATGGTTATTATGAAGTATGCTTTCAATGTTTGTATAGTTTTAATTATTAAAAATAAGAAATTGGCAAATGAGATGGCTTAGTGGGTAAAGGCATTTGATACCAAGACAATAACTTGAGTTGTGTAATATTGGACAGAGAAAATATTTCAGAAAATTCTACTTTGTCCTCCACACACACTATCACATGTGTGCACCTACACTGAAAAGCAAAAATATTAAAATGAAAAAAATGTATGCGATCAAAATCCTTGGAAACATAAATATTTAAATGAATCAGTGGAAGACAAAAAAATGAAAGTTGTTACTTTGTTCCATTAAAAATGATAAAGGTACTTAAATATCACTATTTATATCATTAAATATATTATCAAGATGATTTAAATATCATCTTCATAATATAGACACCTTTATTTTCTAGAATTGAGGCAATATATTACACACTGTGCATAGTACAGCTCATAATTTTCCTCATTAATCTTTCCTCTTCTGTATTTTACTCAAAGCATCTGATCCATACAGGATCACTAAGTTAATAAAATATTTTATTTTCCTCAATGACCAAATACATTAACAATTCCTAACCAGAAGTTATCTTTTTAATTAAATTGTTACTAAAATGTGTACAGTTTATCCATGTTTTACAAACTGAATCATGTGAAAAATTCATAGTGTTTGCACATGCAAATGTGCAAATGTGTGTGCAAAATTTGTTGTTTTCAATATCCCATAAAAGACTTAATTTATGCAAACACTCTGAAATCATTCATGGAACATAGCTTGCTGTAAGTGCTAGAGCAAATTTCTGCTTGAAGATTTCTAGTAAATTGTCTGTGTTCATTTGCGTGCTGTTTAAGGAGAAGCAATTCTAACCCATTAGAAGAACTTGGCTTTCCATCTGCAAAATTCACATGTCACTGTGGAGAACTGAAAGCTGCTGACAGTCATATTCTAGACATCAGTTCACAAGTAAATTACCCTTTCTTACATTCACTGAATTTAGAAATTCAGACTAGAATAGAGGGAAATTCTCTGTCTTTAGGAAAATTTCTCTTCTCATCACTCTGGATTGGTTTGATTATACAAGGTCAAAGATTTTGACAAATGATATCCCTGCTAGAAATTGATAGATTTCTGCAAAATCTCTCCCTGTTAGGCAAAACCAAACCAAACAAAACATCATTGAAAGATCATTAAAGAGTAAAGTGATACTATTTCTTCAAAACAAAATTACCATGTCTATTTGCCTAAGTATATTGTTACTAGGGCTGGAGAGATGTCTCAGTGGATCAGAGCACTGACTGCTCTTGTAGAGAATCACAGTTCAATTCTTAGTATGCACATGTCTACACACAACTGTCTGTTGCTCCAGCTCCTGGGGATCCAACACCCTCTTCTGACCTCTGTTCTGCACTCAGGATATGCACACACATGCAAACTCATTCCATCAGCCCTGGCACGGAAATCTCAATTCTCTGAAATTATATTTCATGTATAAACTATTGAAAATATTTAGTTTTCAATATAGAATTACTTGTAGGCTATGCTACATAGTGCACATGAATCATGAATGCGTTTCATGTTTGGACTTTGGGATCTTCCCTTGAATATGTATAATGAAAACCTATCAAAATCCAGAAAAAAATGGAAATTCAAAACATTTAGCATGTCATTCTTTCAGAATAAGAGATATTCAATCTCTCCTTCAATTTTCTATATGTATGACTTATTTTGCATATCAAATCCCCTTCTTAAAAAATAAAACACTCCAGGGTAATGAGATGGTATGGTGGGTAAGGACTCTTGTCACAAAGCCTCAGAACTCTTGTTTGATCCCTGAAATTCATATAGTGGAAGGAGAAAACTGAGTCCATCATATACAAATATATAAATAAATGAAATTTTAAAACCATAAAAAAATATGAAGAACTCATTATTTTAGTGAGTCAACTGATCAAGTTGTTATATGCAGGATACTTCTTCATTTTGTAAGTGCCTATGTTACACCACATATCTACATTATTTTTCCATCTAACTCCTTAACCCTTCTTTTCAGTCCCCCCCACCTTGCAAAACTTCTTTTCCTGTATGCTTCCTAGTCACCTTGTTTGCACCATCAATTTGCAAGAATTAAAGTTATATTGGATTTTCCTTAAAAAGTTATGAAGGTTTTGTATATTCTGGCTGAGTATATTTCTTCTCCTTATACTCTGGATACAGAAGGTCTCTTTTTGTTTTTCAGCTGAGTCCTGGTAGCTGAAGCAACTAGGATCACAGTTGAATCTAACCCCTGTCTCAATAGCTTTGCTCATAGGTGTAGCTATCACATTATCCTGATGCCTATCCTACCATATGCAGTGGGGCAGATGCTGTCACTAATAGCTTATGCTCTGAAATACACTCAAGGGGCCAGAGAAGACTTAAGAGGAAGCAACAAAGGAGGTATCTGGGCCAATAACCTCCATTACAATATTGCCTTATGTGATTTGGCTCAAGCATTTAAAAGTTGTGAACATGAGCACTGAATGCATTCAATTCTCTCTTCCACAATTCTGTAATTTTATATTATATACAATGATACTTTATTCAGTTGTAAGAAAAATGAATCACAACACTTGCAGGAAAAGGGATGGTTCAGGGTAGCACACTATAAGAAGGTCACCCAAATTCACAAAGATTGAAACCATGTGTTTTCTCTCATCTGTAGATTCTAGCCTATAATGTATAATGCATATATGTCTCTCTTTCTCTCCCAGTATAAGTATGAGTAAAACCTAAAAATAATAGAAAGAAGACCAAAAAAGAATAAAATTTGATGATTAGAAAGGGTGGGTATGGCAAAAATACTCATGGGACATTAAAGAGAAAAATAGAAGTGAGATTCAGAGGGTCAGGGGCATCAAGTGTGGAGAAGATGGGAGAGAAACATCATTAAAAAACATGTTCTTCTACAAAATACAATAATAATTAAAATCTGGCATGGTAATTTCAAAAATAGAATATTTTAAGGAATTAAAATATAACTTAATTACTTCTTCTCGGAGCATTGTGTATGGAGAATTAGGAAATACTTCTGTTAATGAAAAATAAACCAAGTTTGTCATTGTAGAATACATACTACACACACAGACTCACACATATCCCCATTCCCCAGAAATGAATTTCTGCCTTTTACTCATGCTGGTCATTTTTAATAAAATTGACACAAGCTAGCATCATCTGGGAAGAGGGAACCTTATTTGAGAAGATATCTCCACCACACTGGTCTGTAGGCAAGTCTCTAGGCCATTTTTGATTAATGATTGGAGTGAGAGGGCCCAGACCATTCTGAGTGATGTCTCCACTGGGCAGGTGATCTGGGTTATGTAAGAAAGCAGGCTGAGAAAGCCAGGAAGTAATTCAATAAAGAGGCATTCCTCAATGGTCTCTGCTTCAGTTTCTACCTCCTGGTTGCTGACTTGAGTTCCTGCCCTGACTTCCCTTAGAGATAGAAAGTGACCTCAGAGGTATATATGCTGAAATACATCCTTTCCTCCCAAAGTTGCTTTTTGCCATGTTCTTTATGACAACAATACAAAGCAAACTAGATCATAAATTTTACTTCTGGTTGTATGAATTTCTATAGACAATTCCATATGTGTACTCCACGGTCCAGGATGTTTCCAGGTTGTAAATACTCAGTCACTACATGTATCAGTTCATTAACCTCTAATACTCCAGCTCCAGAAATTCTGACTCCCTTGCTGGCATTCATAGGCATCTGCACACACATACACACACATACACACACACACACACACACACACACACACACACACACACACGCACGCACGCACGCACGCACGCATGCACGCACGCACACACGCACTCACTCACTCACTCACACAAATAACCAAACAAAACTACACATATTTTTAGCTAAATTCAAACCAGAACTTGAATGGAAATTGAGGGGAAGGGTTATGATGGAAATGTCCCAACTACAACTTTCTTAAATAACAAAGAAACACTTTTCAGAAGAATGGTTACTGAAACTGACTAAGAAAGAGGTGTTCCACAGTACAAGTGCAGGGATGTAAGAGAATGTTCCAGTGGATCATCTCTGAAGGATTCAATTATGAGATGAATAAAGGTTTCAAATCCTTCACTAATTTTCTAGGTCAATAAAGTCATTTCATGCTACTAAGATTTCATTTTCAAAACCAGATTGAGCTATCTTTCTTAAACTCAACTCCACCGAAAAATCCCCCAATATGGTGCTTTTTAAACATAAGGCACATATGTATCTTGGTAGGAAATCAAAACCTGTGCATGGGAAGAATTCCTTTGGCAGCTGTGACAGAGCCCAAGCTTGTGCTCACTTCACTGATTCTCTTGATTTGTGTCAGTGGAGGAGAACTTTTCCCATCAGCATCCTTGTTTCCTGACTATCTGAAAAAAAAACCTAGAATTTAATTTGTTTTTCTAACTGTGATCTATAGTTTGGCAGTGCAGAAGCATGTCTTCAAAATAATTTGACACCAAACCTAAAATGAAAGAAGGAAGAAAGAAGAGGAAGGAAGGAAGTGAGGGAGGGAGGAAGGAAAGAAGAGATTTTTGTGTCAGTGTTTGCGTTCTACCCACTGGCAAACTGGGAGATAATGGCATAAGAGGTTAAAAAACAATAGTTGGGCCCTGGGGGATAGCTGAGCAGTTGCTTTACAACTCTGGCAATCTATGTCTCATCCTGAGAAATCACTTAAAGATGGGAGGAGAAAACGGACTCTACATAATCGTTCTCTGACCTCCACATGCAATGTAGCTTGTGAGCCTACACATATGCAGTATGCACAAACACACAGATACACACACAAATCATATACATACACATATCATGCATGTGTGCGCACACAGACACACACACACACAAATATTAAATGATATCTTTAAAGATAAAAAGGAAGTACTAGTGCCAAACTTTCATCTCTAAATGGAAAAAAGAAATGGAAATTCTTGAAATAAGAGGTAAAATAAATTAAACAAATTCTTCCCAGAGAGGACAAATGATATTGAAACTCAACAATTTAAAGGATAAAGGGATCATTAAAATAAGTCCTTTATTTTTGTGGTTCACATTGAAAGATATAAAATAATTAAAACTAATTCTGCTGCTTTGAAAAACTGTGATATTTGAGTTCACAGAAGGAAGAAGCATAATTTACAAATATATATGATGTTTATATAATAAAATTTATTTTATTTTTATTATAATTTTTAAAAAATTTAACTTCTTTATTAATTCTTCAGGAGTTTCACATCATACACCCCAATTCTACTTATGTCTCGGCTTACCCATATGTTCCCCTCCACCCTGAATCAGCCCCCACAAAGCAAAACAAAACAAAGCAAGTAAACAAACAAAACCAAGAACAAAACAAACCAAAAAAAATTTTAAATGAAATATTTAAGACTTTTGTGCTGAGAAAGTTCTGTAAAACAGCAGAACTTTCATGCAAACGGGGATTATGATGTCTCTTGGATTCTCCTTTGCATGTTGGTTTCATTTAATTTTCCTGTGCAGATACCCAGCTTTCCACTCTTTACTTATGCTAACTGTAATGGTGTTTAAGGTTACTCTACTGGGAGAGAACTGGAGGAGAGGGGCAGTGATGGCTGCAGCCCATGTGGGAGCTTCCACTGCAGTCTGAACCTTAGATGGAAGAATTTGTGCATGCTTCCGGGGAGGCTGATGTGATGGGAAAGTAAAAGTTACTGAAACTTATTGTCTCTATTATTTATTTATTATTCATTTGTTTTGAGGCAGAACCTACCTCACTCTGCAGCCTGCTCTGGCCTGGAGCTCATGATATATACAAGTCTGGTCTTGAACTCAGAATTTTCCTTTTTTGGCATTAAAGTGTGCCCTACCATGCTCGACTATTGTCTAATTTTAAAAATAAAATTATTGAAAATTGTTATATTATTGGCCATAAATTATTGAACATGTTAATACTTCTAATTTTAAAATAACGTGGAAGTGATATTTTAGAAACTTAGATTTATATATACATATGTATGCTGTAGAGAACATAAGACTTTATAAGCAATTAAATGCAACATTTGTAAATTTAACAAGGTTTATAAAGGTCATATTAGTTGCTAGATGCATTAAAGAGTTCAAGTTCTATTAAAGGCAACTATGCAAATACCATCAAATAAAATGATCAAATTGAGTTTAATGGGAATTAATAAAATGATATATGAATGGCATTAGAAGCCTTAGCTCAATGTCAACTACTTGAAATATTTCTGAAGCACATAGATAGAGCTCTAACGGTGCAACTTGTTTTTAAGTATATTGCTAGAGAATACTTTCATGATTTAGAAAATACTAGATTTAAATATTTACTTCATGATATTTGAAGAAACAATTGTGATACTTCGATATGTTATTTGAAAGGGAGCACATTAGTCAAGCATATTTCTTTTCTTGTTGCTTTGTTCCTTGAAACAGAGTTTTGCACACATCCCAGGCTGACTTTTTACTTACTCTGCATACGAGTCAGAGTTTCATCTCTTTATCTTCCTGTGTCTACAGCATTGGGATTACAGGTGTGTACCATCATGGCTGACATGGCACACACCTACATGCCATTCTTGAGGGGGCAGCAGGTGTGTACACATGTGCTTGAGAATGTAGAGGCCAGAAGTCCGTGTTATGCATCTTCCTCTCTCACCCTCCACCTGACATCATGAGCCAGAGTTTCTTGCTGAACTTGCTAATTACTGTTTTGGATAGATTAATAGGACAGCAAGAGCCTGACATCCACCTGTCTCCACCCCTGAATCACTGGGTTATTGGCATGTAGCACAGCATCTAGCTTTGTAGATGGATGCTAAGGATGTGAACTCAGGTCATGCTGGTGTAGAGAGCACTATACTCAGCGAGCTTTCTCCAGCCTGGCACACACCATTCATGCACTCTGCTTGTGAGACCCAGAAAACTGGCTCCTGGCCAATTAAACAACAATACTCTAAGCTCAGCCACTCTATGAAACTACTTGCTCACCAATTTGATAATAAATGACAGACACAAAATAAAAGCTCCTTTCTAAAACCTAAGGGACAAAATTCAGTATTCTGTAAAGAGGAAGGAGTAATTGCTTTTGAATACAATATTTCTGTTAATTTATCACCCTGAGTGACTCCACAGCCCACTGTGCTTCCTTAAAGCTTCCACATGATTAGGATATGTCAAACTTCATAACCACCTACTCCAAGAGACAGGAAATATGAAACCAGATACTAAAAGTTACTGGCTCCATTCAAATTGTTGAGGACAATAAGGATTAGGTGTGATTCCAAATATGTTAAAAGTGTCTTGTTTACCAAAATTAAATGCATAAGTAATTTTCATAGTCATAACCTGGCATGAAAAGAAATGACAGATGAGGAGAAATGAAAGTAACAACACAGAATATGAGCAAACATCAATAAAGGGCCTCTTATGCAAAACTCAAGTAGGAATTTGTATGTGATTAGTTTTATTCATAGGTAAATATTTTAACTTGCTTTTTGGTATGGCTTTTAATATCCTCAAACTGGAGAAAATTACTTTTCCTTTTGAACGTCATTGAATAATTTTCTGTATGTTTTGTATTATATAGATATAAATACCTCAACTAAGTGTAAAACTCAAGGGGTTGTGACATTTCTTCCAGCACTAATCTTTAGCATTTTATGGGATACTATGTCCTTATAAATAATACCAATATTAATAACACATATGGGCAGAAATTATTCATGCTCATATCTGGAAAGGTTGCTCAGTGTTTAAGAGCACTGGCTATTCTTCAGAGAACCTAGGTTCAGTTCCCAGCATTGACATAGTAGCTTACAACATTTTGGAAATTCGGTTCCAGAGGATCTGATGCCCTCCTTGCGGCTTGTACAAGAACTAAGCACACATGTGGTCCACAGGCACACATGCAAACAAGCACTCATAAACTTACAAAAGAAGAGATAAGGTTTATCCCTACTAACATAGTTCCTTGAATCTAATCTCTAATATAACTCCTGACTATAATTATTGTTTTAATATAGAAATACATAAGAGTTTTAAAGACATTTTGTGGGAGGGCTAAAAGATTGCTCAGAAGTCAAGTGCACTTGTTGCTCTTGCAGAAGTCCTGAGTTCAGTTCTCAGTACCCACATGAAGCCACTCACAATTTCCTATGACTCAAGCTCTAGGGGATCCAGCAACCTATTCTGGCCTCTGTGAGTACCTGCATGCATGTGGACACACATATACACACAAAGACATACATAGTTTGATATACACATACACATAAATTAAAAAATAAAAATAAGCTTTTTTTAAATTGGAGAGATATTTCAGTTAAAAGAAATTCTTTTTAAAGCATTGTGGATTTATCTAATTTCTTTATCTTCCACAAAAAAGGAATGGAAACAATTTCCCACTTAATGCAAAATATAGACTTGGCAATTTTGCTTTCACATTAAATGTACTATTTCTAACAATAATGCTTACTGGGTAGCAGGGACAACTGATTTCCATGGCATGTACTCCAGAATTCCAGTTAAACTCAAGTGACAGAACTAATCTAACAGAAAGCTTCACCCTTTATCCTCTGCCTTGACAGCAAGTAGAGGTAATCTAAACGCATCTCTTGGAAATGAGTAAACCCCACACTTTATAATCCAGTAAACCTAAAAGCTGTGGGGAAGTTGGTGGGACAACCCATGGAGAATGCTGACAATATTAGAAGCTAAGAGACAGAATTTTTGATGGAAAAATAACTGATCCACTAACTAGGTTGGAACCAGCGTCAGCACTAGAGCACATGAAGCCTTCGTCATTGAACTACTATCATAGGAGGAATGGGCACATTGAATTCCTGTATCTGAGAACTAGACTAAAGACTGAATCAAACATCTAAGCAAGGGTGAAAAATGCTTCTAGGGAAATGGAAATCAGCAGGGATATGCAGCTCTGGGGGTTTTCTGAATTGGGATGGGTAAGATATGTGTGGTGTAAGCAACAGTCCTCTGCACTTACTCTTGATTTTCCTGATTTTCCTCCATAGTACTCATAATACAAATCACTATTCCAGCTGAGTTAAGAAACCAATACTAGTGCTTCAGAAATGATTATCAGGACCACTGTGGCTAGAACTCACCAAAGTGTGCTTATAAATTGTTTGATTACCATTATCTGTAGCAGTTTTTATTTTAACTATTTATATGCAAGTGTTCTGTGTGCATATGAGCGAAAGTACCTGAAAGGGGTGTTGGGTTACTTGGAACTGTGGTTACAGGCAATTGCAAGTCTTCTGACCATTGTGCTGAACTCTGGCAAACTAAAAGAGCAATAAGTGCTCTTAAGCACTGAGCCATCCCTCCAGCCTTTGTCAGCAGGAATTCTGCACACTTTTGTTCCCTTTCAAAGAGTTTTTCTTTGTCAACAACAACAAAAAAAAACGTATTTTACATGTCTTCTGTGAAACACTTGTTCTCAGTTCTAAGATATGGTTTAAAGATTGGGTAAACGCTTCTTGTATATATTTGTTAAGCATCTAAGAAGATAATATTACAGAAAGATATCCTTTAACGGCATAAGAGAAAAAACTACAACCATTCCCAAAGGCTACTCTTTCCACTGTTGTTGGAGACTGTGAAGACAGGCAAGAATTTGAGTCCCTGTGTTTTGCATCTGGTTATCTACCCTTTCCAGTCAAAACTGAGCCATGCCTCCTTCATTTATAAATGTGAGGTTGTTGAGGCAAAAGAAGTGAATAAAGATTTACTGTCCCACACTAAGGAATTCTTCAATTTTTAGAGTTTCCCTTTCTCTTTTCATTTTTGCACAAACAGCAAAGAGAATGAGAACACACACATTCTGTGCATCTGTGTGACTAGGAGGGATGTTAAAGGGATATGGAGATATTTAAGCTCAAGTCTCAAAGTTAGAACATCTTTTTTATTTTCATTTCAATGATTTGAGAAATTCTGTATAAAAGAAATATCATTTGAGGTTACTGATAGAACCCTAAATCATCATATCATTCAAATACATAAAGGATTATATATTATGCATATTTGTGTGTTAATATATATCTATGTGGTGTGTGTATGAAGGAATATAACATATGCCATGTACACATATTATATTACATTTATATACACCCATGCAAATATATTCTATGTTTTATATACCTAGATGCATTATGTCTATCTTAGGTAAAAAGAAATGGATGAATTGTCTGAAATAAAGAACTAAAATAGCTGTGTTAGTCTCAATTGAACTGATTAATGAAATTCTTAGTTGTTTATTCCCATTCAGGCTTTTTCAAGGAATTCTATGCTTTTATGTTAAAGCTAACTTGCCTTAGTTGTTGCTTATTTCGTATTTGTTGACATTGACATATTCAATGAAGATATTCTTAAACAGTATTTTAGAAGATGAAATGTAAATTGGAGAGAAAAACCAATACCATATTCAAGCATCCTCAACAAGGATTAGTATATAATTAAAAAGATGTAAACATTTCAAATTGGGACTATTAGGTCTAAAATAAGGAGAAGTAGAGAAACAGTGTCATATTGTTTCTTTCTCTTGCCTCGTCTGGGCTCCTTTAGTCCTGTGCACTAAAGGGAAAGAATTTCTGCATGAAGTATTCTTAAGGCCAGTAAAATGGTGAATCCATTATAAGAAAGGCTATTTAAGTAAGAAAGATAGATCCCCTTCATAGGAAATCAATTTTAGAAACTTACTTTACATAGATTTCTCTTATCCTGAAAGAGAAATGTAGGTGTGGAGAGAAATGTGAAATGACAAGGGATCTCTTCTGCCCATTGCTGGAGAGTCCTGGTACTGTTAATGGGGTTCCTCGGGGAGTTGATTCAGTGATACCTAGAAATGGATGAGCTAAGTACACAAGGGTTTCAGAATGAGAAAACAAAAATGAGACACTAACTTTCTGCAAGGTGTTTCAACCCTTGGCTTTGCCCAAAGAGGGCTGCATTAATTTGAGTCCAAAGAAATTTACCCATCATTTTTTTCCTGCTTTTCTGGGGGCAGCTACAAATTCTATCATGCATATCCTAGGATTTGTGAAAGGTCCTGAAATTTATTCTTTGTTTTTCTACTGGCTTCTGGAAAGTTTCTCTACTCCTTTTATTCACAAATATGCCTTTCTTCTCTTCTCACCGCTTTTTTATCTCCATCCAAACAGGCACATATACGTTTAATTAAAAATTAAATAATAAAATCTTTTAAAATATTATGAAACACAGACATTTTTATATTCAGATTTTAAAAAGGTGTGTTTTTGCACACAAAAGAGGGAGAATGTAGTCATGTGGGTCCAAGCATGTCTGTACAGGTAGACATAAATTTGTACACCCCCCCCCCACACACATATATATGTGTGTGTGTGTGTGTGTGTGTGTGTGTGTGTGTGTGTGTGTGTGTGTGTGTAGCTCAGAAGACATTATCAGGAGTCCAACTCAAGTACCATCAATCTGCTTCTTGAGACAGAGTCACTCACTATCCTGAAACACATCACATAGGATAACCTTGTTGCTCATCCATTCCAGGATATGTCTGTCTCTGTCTTCCTAACACAAGGGTTATAAACTGTGCCACCCTGCCCAGTGATTTGGCATGGATTCTGCTTCAAACTGAGGACCTCATGCTTGTGTGAAAAGCATGGTAATAAGTGAAAAATCTCCCCACCTATTATAACTTGAATTTTTAAGAAAAGGCAGAACAACAGGCAAGTGGATAGAAGAAAGATGTGGAAGAATTTGAAATACAATGGAGATTTGGCAAAGAGAGGACAAATTTAACATAGAATAAACAATAAGCAATGAGTGCCTGGCATTGCTCTACCCAGGTTCATCTACAGTCTACAAAACATCTGTCAGAACTTAACCAGCCGTATAGTAAATATAGCAGCTTCACAGGAAATAGGCTTTGAGTTATTGAGCATAGCCAATGGCCACAGTAAGCATTTGGGTTAAATTATGTCTTCGTTGCATTTTATTTGTTTAGAAATGAAGTTAAGCTAGTGTTGGCAGCTTTGCAAATAGCTGAGACAGAGACGGGCCAACTCAGCACTAACAGAAGTAAGTATCGAGTATGCTGTCTGATGTAACACAAAGGGTGCATTTCCATTTTCAATTCGAAGGGACTTGAAAAAGAGTCCTATGTAAAATTCAAAAGCTGGATTAGGTCATCATTTCCTTCCCTTTAGACAAGTCAGCTTCCTATCAAACACTGTCCATCACTCTTTTGTCCTTCTCTCATCATAACCATAGTCCACAGTTATCTAGAAACATTCTACATCCTAATAACAAACTATTGACCTAAAGACTCAGGCCAATAATCACATGATCAGTTACATTCTTCATTTAGAAATCAGTATCACCAGAGACAGTGCCACATGTGTAGAGAGAGAGCATAACTCAAAAGAATACCGTGAAGAAAAGAGTAATACTGATGATAACGACTTCTAATTATCCAACACCAGCCCATTTTAAAATCTCAAAGATCTAAGATGGGATCATAAATTGCAAGAAAATAAGGGTGATTGGCTCACTTAAACATTTTAATTCTTCTTAAGTTAATTTGGTCTATTTCCTGAAAAATAAGTGATGGCCCATGTTTCTGAAAAATTCAAGGAAGAAGTGGTAGTGAGAAAGTCAGGTACTGGGAGGATGATTGGAATTCTCTTACAACACCACCTTTGAGAGCTTGGTGTGGTGGGGGGAGGAGTGTGTGCTCATGTGACTTCAGTTGCATGGGCGTGTGTGTGTGTGTGTGTGTGTGTGTGTGTGTGTGTGTGTGTGTGTGTATGTGTGTTAAAAGTTTTTATCTTCTGCTCTCTCTCCATCTTATTTCTTCATAACACAAGGTCTCTCACTGAACCCGAGGCTCACCAGTTCACCAAGACGAGCTGTCCAGAGAGCTTCACACGTGTTTTGACCTCCCAATGACTACAGTTATAGGCATGTACCACTGTGTCCTCTTGCATCAGAACACCCCGCTTCTCACATGGGCCTACATGCCAAATCAGGTCCTAATGCTTACATGGGGAGGATTTGATTTAGTGAGGCATTTCCTGAGCCCTCTTAAAGCTGAAAAAATAATTTAGAAGCTGAGCCTTGGAAAGCAACTGCCACAAATATGCAAACCACATGGAAATGAACTCAAATAACTTAAAGGGCATTAACACAGTCAAGGGAGTAGATGCATGCTTATCTTCATATATGTTCAGTACTGCCCATCATTTGTAGTATTCAGAAAAGCATTTTATAAGCTAAGCTGATATTAAAATTAGTTATCTAAATGTGGAAGTTGTTTTAAGTGTTTCAACTACTTTCCCAGTCTATGAACTATACCTTCAGTCTAGGTAAACAGCTCCTGGGCCTCTAAGTTTTATTTCCTATCATGACTTATAAGACTTTTGTTATACCAGGCTCTGGCTCTTCAAATGAAATTTTAGTAAACTTTTTTCTCGTGTGTGTGTGTGTGTGTGTGTGTGTGTGTGTGTGTGTGTGTGTGTGTGTGTTAGATTCATATTATAGACTCTAACATTGGTATTAGATCCCAAATCAGATCCTAATGCTTATATGAGAAGCATTTAACAGACCGAGCCATTTCTTTTGCCTCCGAAGGCTTTAAAATTTTATATATATATATATATATCTCCAAATTGTTTTCATTACATTGTAATAGTCCTGAGGATATATACAACACCAATCAACAGTGGAAAATTGAAACACAGAAAATACACTGTGAGTAAGTAATAGGAATAGAAGCCCAGGGCTTGAACTGCTGTAGCTCTTATCTTAATCACAGTTTTGTTCTCTCTGGTTTATTATATTCATCTCTGGAGATCATGCTTCTAAACTATGCTAGTCCAAAGTTGACAAGATGGGAAAATCTTCCCTCGCCAACAGATTAAAATATAGACCGAATACATATGTATATATGTAATAAGCCTGCCCCAAATAAAAGCTTGCAATATCTGGGGAAAAGGTGATTTCTAAACCTTTCTCTGTACTTTGATTATTTGGAATTAATAACATTGAAATGGAAGGAAAAATTGTAGGATATCAAATCAATTCTGCATTTTGTTCACTACAAATATTTGAGATTTTTCATACAAATGTTTTTCATACTAATGTTTTTATATTACTTAATTTCTGAGATTATAGTATAAATTACTCTTTCTTTTTCTTCTCTAATATGCACCAGATAACCTGAGAAATTTTTTATAAGTTGAAAGTCATCACTACCATGCTCTGTGACTTAGATCTTGTGATCTTGCTTTTGTTTCCTTGGTTTCCGGGGATGTTTGGCTCAAGGACTTGACTAGATCCAAGACTTAAAGAGTTATTGTGTTTTTGTTTGTTATGTTATCATACAGACATAACCAAAACACCATACATAGGGTATCAGGTGCACAGAACCATAAAATTTCTGTGCACGTGTGTGTGAATGTTAGGGATCAATACACACACACACACACACACACACACACACACACACACTCACACACACTTCATTTATCTATGGAGTTATCTGTGTATCTATCATCTACATAACAATCATTATTATATATATTTATCAATCATCTATGTATATCACTTATAGATAGTCTATCACCTATCTATATATTTGTTATATATTTTATATAATTTATGTTGTTATTTTCTTTTGATCACCTATATGTCATCTATTTATCATTTATCAATCTATCATCTATTATTTTTCATCAACTATTTCAGTTTCATTGATTAGTGAAAAAGTTAACAGCTTTACTTATTAGAATTACACAAATTGCTGTTTTAAATTTAATAGTATCCAACCATTCTCAACTAATTACTGAATCCACAAGTGAGTTCATGCTAAGGAAATAACCCAGAAAACTCAGCAATAGTTCAAAACAAGAAGATCTTTGACTCTGGAACAATATGATTCCCTTCTACAAATTTTACAAAAGGACGATAATAAAGAAAGTGAATATAATGGTTCCTTATATGTTTATAATTTTTGAATAATTTCAAAATAGTTTCACATAAATGCTTTAATCTTGTTCCCAGGAAGCATGGCTCTAAAATTCACAATGTATCATTTTGTTTCTAATTTAAATCTAAAAGTTATAAATATATCAAACAAAGATATTAGAAAATATTTACTAAGCTTACACTTACCTTTTGGCAATGCCACATATTAATCTAAGTTTTTAGCTCAAGTTAAAGTTACATAAAAAGATTATGCTATCCCTACATTTTAATGTCATCTTTATATTCGTACAAAAGTAGCACTAACAGTAATAACAAAATAATCATGTGTCATTTATCAAATGCTTATGTGAGTCAATATCCATGTGTAACACAAGCTGAATTCAAAGCTTTAAATATATTCTTCCCAATACATGTAGTAAAACCACAGCATTAAGTTATGTCAAGCATGTATGGGGGTTTTGAATTCTGACTTCCAGCTTACATACAGCAGAAAAGTTAAAACGGAGATATGGCTCAGCCATTCAGGGCCAGATATAGGCAATTCTTGTGTCCTCTGTAATTTCACTACCTCCACACATTCACACTGTTGAAATACCCTGCAGGATTTCAGCCGAGTCACTGAGCTAGCTAGTTTTATATTAACTTGACACAAGCTAGAGTTATCAGATACGAGGAAACTCCAATTGAGAAAAATGCATCCATAAGAGCGAGTGGCAGGCAAGCTCATAGGACATTTTCTTATGGATTGATGTAGGAGGTCCCAACCCATTGTGGGGGAGACCAACACTGGACTATTGGTTTTTGGGTTCTTTAAGAATGTAGACTGAATCCGCAATGAGAGCAAGCCAGTAAGCAACACTCCTCCATGCCCCTCTGCCTCTGCTGCTGTCTCCAGGTTGCAGCCCTGTTTAAGTACTTGCTATACCTTCATTTAATGATGTTATAGGGTGTGATGTAAGCCAAGTACAAGCTGAATAAATGCTTTCCTCCCCAATTTGTTCTTGGTCCTGTATTTTTATCACAGTAACAGTAACCCTGACTAAAATGATCACTATTTCCCAGCCAGTTCCTTCAAGTAAACTTGTGGTAGAGCCTAAAGTAAAATTTTTTTAACCAATATCTTTGGGGATGTCCAAGGAAGGTGTAGAGGTATCAATGATATAGGGAGAATCAAGTCACCATGAACGCCACGTTTGAGATTGAACCAAAACGTAGGAAACTCTGGAGCTATGCTGTTGCTCCTGAATTGTTGTACCAAGGTGTGTCAACATAGCTAGGTCTTTCTCATCCTATAGGTTTCAGTCATTGAATATTGCATGTCTTGGAAAAAGGAGAGTGACCATAGACACAGTTATTCTTGTAATTAAGGCAGTTCGCAAGGGAACTCAAACCAAAAGACTCCTGTTAATCACATTCTCAAGATTCCTCCATGAAGAAACAGCAGAGAAGACTCTCACAGTCCTCACGGAGACTTGGGCAAGACATGATAACTGTATCACATGAGCAAAATGATCAAAATGTGGTTTGACGAGAATGCTCATACTGATTATTTACAAGAACATAGAATCAACAGTTATTGACCTAAAGAATAATGTACTGACCCACAGATGTGTGTGTGGACCACAGCTGATGCTGTACAGATCTCTGCTCTGGTGAGAGGCCATGAGCTATAATGGAATAAACCCAGAACAGCTACATCTTTCCTACATATACAAATATAAAATATTCTGAAAAGATAGAAAGATGATAAAATTTCTCTTTGCTCTTCACCTATGGATTACCCCATGAGAAGATGATTAGAGACAAAAATCAGGCAGTACAAGTCATCTGGGGAGTGTCAACGAGTTTATAGATGGTGGTAGCTGGAGGAAAAGGGCTAATGTAAAGCAGCACTGCACCATTTGCATAAGACCACTAGAAAGCTCTTCCTCTCCAGGATACTTAAGAGGATATTGGATTGATAAATGGAACATAGCATGAAATTGGAAATATATGCTTAGATATGAAAATGAGATAGAGTCTTAAGAATGCAATAATGCAAGTAATGGAAGCCAAGGAACTGAAGAGAACACCAAATCGTAGAATTGCAAAAGCTCATTCAAATGTACTAAAATCAGCACAAAAGAAGGAAAACATGAGTAGCTGATGGCACAGCTAACATGTGAGACAGAAAGTTAGGAAATTCAACACATTCTTAGAACTGAAATTGCACAAGTAGAATAGAGTGTTTGGTGGATGAATATTAACTAAAGCCAAGTGGAGGCATTTCCTTTCAAGGTGTAGCCACTGGTTAGTTGGCCAGGCGGCAGTAAATAACCTCCTATTCATGCCTTTGCAAGCAGTCTTAAACTCAGAGAGTCACAAATAAAATACATTAAAGTTGGAGGGAAACATATTAAGAAGGAGTTCAGTGAGAATGGGAAGGAGCCACAGTAATGAGGGACATACGTGAACAAAGTACATTAAGTATAATATCAAAGAATATGTTTTTAGAGGAAACAGAGAAGAGGAAAAGGAAGTAGAAGGCATGAAACTAGAGGAGTCATGGGAAAGGTGACTTAAATGAGGGAAACAGTAAAACACACGAGATATGAAATGGAGAAAGAGAACGCTGGGAAGGCTTTATGAAACTTAAAGAAAGTTTTAAGCTGTGGATGAATGTGAGATTGAGAGAGGAATGAAGGCATGAGAAGGGTGGATAAATATTTCACATAGAAATATACTACTTTATGAGCCTATTGTGTTAAAAATTGACATAGAAGGGAAATATCTTGCATGGTAGATAACACTGCTCCATATTAAGCAAGCCCATCAACAAGTGTGGGCAAATCCTTATCATCTTTGGTCCAGGAGGTACCAGACAGAGCACCCTAAAAACCCTGCTGCTGAATACCACACACCTTGGTTGCAAGATTTTGAGAGGTGAAGCTGGAGCTAAGCTAGCAATCTCCTCCCTGTTCGGCTTTCATATTGTTAGAAGGTGCTATGCAGGCTGCTGGTGAGAAGACATCAATGGTTTAGTCTCAATGTGAAGCTTATGAACTACAGTCGCAACCTACATGGCAAGATGTGCTGTTTGGTATGGTAGCTACATAATTGTTATGGAGGCAACCCAAACACTCTAACTTATTGGTTTTGACACTGCCTCCACAAGAGGTAATACATCTCTGGTGCTGTAAACCCAGACAAAAATCCATGCATGATATTTCATAGGCCCTAAGATGTTTAGATGAGCTAATACAGTGACAAACTGCTTTCTTGATACATGTCTAAATCCATAGACAATTGCTGCTCTCACCCTCAGTCAAAGAAATCTCTCTTTAACATGAATAGTGGCTGATGCAGAGACGTATGGCTGTACATGGTGGTTAAAATAGGCAACCCATGATTCCTCAGCCCTTCCAAAGGGCATCTATACCACCCCATCTAATGATCAAAACCACTGATAAAGAAGAAACATAAAGAATGATATGGGGAAGGACTGCCAAACACTTTCATCAGGCTGTGACACAGCCATTGCAAACATCATCTCATAATAGCTACAGATGCCTTCATGTATCTTCACGAGACTGGCCCTGGCTAGAGTCAATAATGGATTGGTGAAGGACTTATGGGAGCTTAATCCTCAAGGCTGAACTATTGGCTACTGATGGATTCTGAGGAAGGGAGAGTGATAATCTATAGTTGTGTATAAAACGTTAATCTACCAGGATCTAATCATACTGGTTAAAAAACCAGTTGGTCATAAAACAAAACCTTCAGACATTAATGTGGGAACGAGCCTTATAAGGAGATGGTATAGCTGTGTGTGTGTGGGGGGAGTAATAGAGAGAGTAGGGGCCAGGATGATCAAAAGTCACTATATGCATGTATGAAATCATCAAAACAAATTTATTCAGTAAAAAATAAATCCTCTAGACACAAAAATGATTTCCTTTTTATCCCATCTACATTCCCATTACATAATCTTGAACCTTTTGGTATGTATTAATTCCATGACAAACAGTGATATCTTTACAGAATTATATGCAAGAAAATTAACATCTTCGATACCATCTGCATTTTTTCTCCAGTAAGATTTGCCTGTGTGTTTAGGTAAGAGAATGCTGTTACAGCCTCGGACCTTTTTGATTCATTCTAGGCATTGAGTTTGTAAGATTATCCTTCTGTAAAGAAAATTAAGGTGGAAGTTTTCAAACCCCATTGTTGCAACAGTTCATTCATTGCATCACCTTTCATCCACGGTCTCTCACCTGCTAGAATCTGTGTAAAAACAAAAATGAAAACTCTAGCTCTTTAAAGTCTAAATGTATAGCATTTTGGTGGATGCCATGCATTTTACATATTTCTGTGTGTCTTTTTTTCCCTGATGTTTCTATTACACAGGACTTTCAGAACTGAAAGTATCACTGAGTGGTTTTGACCCTGGGTGTGTCAGTTCCTGCCTTCCTTATTATTACGTATATATCATTTGAGAAGCCAGAGACTAAGAGCAGAATTATGGCAGGAAAGGGGTTTTACACCTAGTTTCAACAACATTATGTCCTACGCCACATCTGTCTGTCTGGCAGCTGCCTGGCTTCTTGTCCCAGGCATCTCCCTCTCCTTCCCCCTCATTCTCTTCTCCCTTTACCCTGAAGCCTAAACTCCTCCTCCTATTTATTCTCTTTGCCCTTTCAGCCCCGCCTATCTCTCTACTAACTAGCTATTTCCATTCAGGCTTTTTTTTTTTTTTTTTGGTTTTTTTGAGACAGGGTTTCTCTGTGTAGCTTTGTGCTTGTCTTGGAACTCACTTGGTAGCCCAGGCTGGCCTCGAACTCACAGAGATCCGCCTGGCTCTGCCTCCCGAGTGCTGGGATTAAAGGCGTGCGCCACCACCGCCCGGCTTCCATTCAGGCTTTTATTAGACCAATCAGGTGCCCTAGGCAGGCAAAGCAACACACCTTTACATCATTAAATAAATGCAGCGTAAAAAATGTAACACATCCTTACATAGTTAAAGTAACATTCCACAGCACCCATGTGTATATAGACAGTATTCGTTAGACTTACTGGCTTAAAATTAATTAATTGATTTTTGAAAGTCAGATGTTTCTGTGAGACAGAACCTAAAGTTTACAGAAAATAAAACTTGTTTAACTAGGGTTT
The DNA here is from genome assembly GCF_007827085.1 of Peromyscus californicus insignis. Lineage (NCBI taxonomy): Eukaryota > Metazoa > Chordata > Mammalia > Rodentia > Cricetidae > Peromyscus > Peromyscus californicus. Next base: position 95,445,751 of record NW_026294584.1, on the reverse strand, counting down.
TTTTTTTTTTGTGATTTCACTTTTCTTTAGGCATTCTATTTAGAGAATTAGGGGAAAATCAAATCTTCTAGTATGAAACAATTTACCTAGTCAAACAACTTGTTGAGGTAATACAAGTGAACTTGTCCCTCTTTCAGTCTTCTCTTTTCATGACAAAAAAAACCAAAAACCTCTTAAGTGAGCGAAACTTATTGGACAGGGAAGAGAGTTCACAGAGTCCCGTTTATCTGTAATTTCAATAATTTCAATTTGAGTTAATTTAAAAACAAAAGTAGTCATCACTTGATGGCAAGAGATGACTTCATAAACATGAGTGAAGTTTTTAATTTTGAAACAATACAACTTCCCAAGGGACAAATGCAAGCAATTCATAAGTGTCACTGTCAGAAGACTCTAGCCAATTTCTCTTTCCACACACACATTTATTTTCTAGTAAATGCATAGATATACCAAAATTCAAGAGTTGTTTCCAAAATGTTGGATGTTTAGTCTCACCTGCTCTGCTGCAGAGCAGAAGGAACGATACTGGGCTGCTTTCTGGGCTGCCAAGGGCCTGGGCTTTGAAGGATTACAGCGCTGTGGCACTTACATCATGCAATCACATTTCTGTCCAGCCACGAAGACATTTATAATGGGCCTGGGAGATGGCTCAGCAGGTAAAGGTGTTTGCTGTCAAGCCTAGCAACCTGAGTTTGATTTACTTTAGCCACATGGTGGAAGAAGAAAAAAAACCAACAGTTAAATTATCCTTTGACCTCCACATGAATACCATAGCAGGTGACATCTGTACATGTCACACCCACAAATAAACAAGTTCAAAAATGATGACTGACCCCTCCCAAATAGATTTTTAAAAGACACTCATAACTTGGGTTTGCATTCTCATCTGCATAAGGACGTTATCTCCACTGCCTTCTCTGCATTCCCATCTATCACCAAATGCTTCACATTTTTTTTTCTAAATTCTAATCACTGTATTATATGGCTGCAAACACAAGAAAAAGTTATTTGATGTCCTAAGATGTTATTTTTAAACTAACAGGTTATATAAAAAAACCCAGAAAACTGAAAGCTGATAGATTTCTAAATAATCTTTACAAGGCATAGGGATAAAAATTGGCGGTTCATAAGGAGGCATGTGGTAGATATTACATAATAGGCAAATAAGTTGGGGAGACTAATCTGCTTTATAAATGCAGCAAGGTATTGAATTTTTAAGATGAAGATATGCTAATGTTTAACTAATTAAAACATTGATACATTTAGTTATTTTTTATATTTATTGATTGAGCTATTGCTTTTTTAAAGATTTATTTATTTATTACATATACAGAAGAAGGTGCCAGATCTCATTACAGATGGTTGTGAGCCACCATGTGGTTGCTGGGAATTGAACTCAGGACCTCTGGAAGAGCAGTCGATGCTCTTAACCTCTGAGCCATCTCTCCAGCCCACATTTAGTTATTTTTGGGTGCCTGGATCGTGTCAGAAGGTGGTGGTCAGAGGACAACTTACAGAAGCCACTTCTCTCCTTTCACCAGGTGGGTTACCAGGGGATGACAGTCAGGTCTTCATTTTTGGCAGCAGGTGCCTTTAGCCACTGAGCCATCTCTCATCAGTCCCCCTTTTGATTATTCTTAAACTGTTAGAAGGTCTCAATATTTACTGTAATGGAGCTAACTTTGTGCAGCCCTTGGAAAATTCAAAAATAATTGAACTTATTTTTAATAATGGACTGCAATTTGCAAGCCTTGTGATGTTATACCTCCCATGTTTGATCAGTCTAAACGCTTTCTGTAAACATAGTTGGTTCTTATTTATGGTTTTAGCAATACGGCTACATGTCTTGGCATGGGAACTATGTTCCACCTCCTGGCAGGGACCACTTATTTAGAGTGCCTGCCTTCCTTTCTCGCTTGACTCTCTTGAACATGTGTAATTATCTCTCCCTTGGGTTGCTATTGATTGTACTCTGGCAAATGCACTCTGAGAATGCCTTGGATGTCTTGCAAGATGAAAATCATTTGGCACACCTTGAAATATGGTGGGAAATGAATGAGGGAATGCATTTGTGACTTAGGTGAGAGCTCCGTTAGGTTGGGGAAGTTCGTTTCATCAGCTTGCTAAGAATTGGGTAATTTAGATTGACCCTTTCTTTTGCAGCCATTTTTCTATTTTCCTAAGAGCTAGAGAAACAATGAGTTAGTATTGTTTTCAACACATTTGCTGCCACAATAACTTACTTATAAATGGGAATTTGTATGCACTTCATATCACAGACATGAAGCCAGTCCTTACACTAGCATTTATTGTGCAATAGAAATAATAATTTTCTTAAAGACAGCTGCAAAGAAGGGTCACACTTTATACTTGTTATGACCAAATAACTTAAAGGAAGAAATTTAAGGAAGAAATAATTTCTGTTCCCACTGTTTTATTCTATGAAAGTTTCTTACATGTAGACGATGAATGTAAGTCACCTTTGCCTTCCCAATTCCCCTTTCTCACCTACTGCCTTCTCCCACTGAAGCATTCTTCTCAAGTCCCCCTACTTTTGTGTCTTCTTTCTTTATGTGACCCACCGACTTTAACTAGAGTCACATGCAATGGTTTGTTTTGGCTCAAAGATTGAGGGGAAATCTCAATTTCCATTATGTCCAGTTTGACCAGAAAACCAAGGCCATGGGCTGCAATGGTCAGCAGCTAGTTACATCAGGAAGCAGAGAAACATTGGACAGGAACTGGGGCCAGGTTATATGCCATAAGGCATGTCCTTGCCTCAGACCTACTTCCTCAAGTTAGGCTTCACCTCCTAAAGCTTCCAGAATCTTTCACTTTCGGGAATCATTGTTCAAACACATCACCCTGTCCTGGAGACAATTCATGTTCAAGCCCATCAGAAGGGAAGGACAGGCAAAAATAAGCCTGTAGGAAAAATCTAGAGCTGATGACTCAGGATGTGTAGACTTCATAAGCCATTTCTGAACTTGAGTGAAGTGTTGTGTGCATTTATGATGCAATGTGGAGGACAGAAAATAGAGCAAGCTTCTAGAAGGACCTATCATGTCATGTGACTTTAGTTTCTTTTTTAAAAAATAATTTAAAAGTTTTCTTTTTTTTCATTTTACATACCAACCACAGTTCTCCCTCCATCCCCTCCTCTCCCTCACCCTCCACCTTCCTCCTACCCCATCCCCTGTCCACTCCTCAGAGATGGTAATAGCTTCCATGAAGAGTCAACAAAGTCTGGTATAACAAGTTGAGACAGGATCAAGCCCCTACCCCCTGTACCAAGGCTGGACTCAGTATCCCACCAGAGGAAATGGGCTCCAAAAGCCAGTTCATGCACTAGGGATAAATCCTGGTCCCACTGTCAGTGGCCCACAAACTGCCCAAGCCACACAACTGTCACCCACATTCAGAGAGCCTAGTTCAGTCCCCTGCAGGCCCTTCAACTGTCAGTCCAGAGTTGATGAGCTCCAACTAACCCAGGTCAATTGTCTCTGTGGGTTTCCCCCATTATGATCTGGACCGATTTGCTCATATAATCCTTCTTCCCTCTCTTTGACCAGACTCCCATAGCTCTGCCCAGTACTTGGCTGTGGATCTTTGCATCTGCTTCCATCAGTTACTGGATAAAGGTTCTATGATGACAATTATGGTGTGACTTTAGTTTCTTCAGGCTTGTAGGTTATCTGTATGTAGCAACATCTCTTTATGAAATTCTTTTATTTCTGAACTTTTAAAAAGACAGTTAATGATGTCAGTGGAAAATCTTCATTGGATGGATGAAATCTAAGGAAGAACTGATTTTGTTAACTGCTTGTATTCATTTATGCCATAGTTTTTCTGAGCCAATGATTGGGAGTCTTATTAGGCAAAATTGTGGACTACAGACATACACAGTGAGTTTGACGTGAGGTTTTGATGTTCTAGAGATAGAAGAACACATAGTGGGCTTTTAAAACTTATGTATCTTTCTGACTACATGTTGAAATACATACTTCAGCTATATTGCAATAAGTTGCAATTGAATAAAATATTCCATTTTATTTTATCTGTTGTTGTTTTTCCTTCCTGTGGCCACTAGAATGCTTCAGTAAAGTTCTACATATGTCTCATAAATCATTAAACTTTAAGAAGACAGGAATCATTCATATCAGTAGTTCTCAACCTGTGGGTTGTGGCTGCTTTGGGGTCATATACCAGACATCACATATTTACATTACAGCTCATAACAATAGCAAGTTACAGTTATAAAGTAGCAATGAAATAATTTTATGCTTGGGGGGTCACCACAACATGAAGAACTGTATTAAAGGGTCACATCATTAGTAAAATTGAGAAACTTTGGTCTAGAGTGTCCATCATTATCTCAGATTGCCTGATCCATTAAAAAAAAGGTAGGCTGGGGAGATGCCTCAGCTAGTAAAAGCACTTGGTATACAAGCTTCTGAGTTCAAATCCCCAGCACCCATGTGAAAAGCTATACATTAATAACCCCAGCACAACCACTAGGTCAGATATAGGAGAATAGCAGTCTCTAGGTACACTGAAAGGCTCTGACTTAAAGGAATAAATTGGAAAATTTATAAATAGGGCACTCAAAGTCCCCTGTTTCTCTGACTTCAGCCCCCATGCACAAGATCACAGTCATATACCACATGCAAATATTTACATTAAACACACAGAGAGAGAGAAAGAGAGAGAGAGGGGGGGAGAGAGAGGGAGAGAGAGAGAGAGAGAGAGAGAGAGAGAGAGAGAGAGAGAGAGAAAGAGAGAGAGAATTAAGAAAAAAAAAACCATTCTCTCTCACCAGATTTCTTTCCATCCAGAAAGCACCTTCCACATGTGCATACCATCCTGGATGCTGAACTAGTGCTTGCTAAACATATCTCAGGTGTAAACACTGTGGGAACACTTTTGTCAGGGGGCTGAAAAACCTGTGAGAGTTTACATTTAGGCACTTACTTCTTAAACTGTCAGACTTTTTCTGGGAGAATTGATCCAAGTAAGGAAAAATCTGAGGTGAAAGATGTATGTTGGAGCTGCCGACTGTGGCATGGGGAGGCGGAGGGGAGGGTGACAACCATTCATCAGGGCTGCATGCTTCACTGCTTAGCACCAAGTGCCCACCTGCCAACAGCTCACACATCCCTGAACTTGGGTTCCCATGTGGCTACCAAAATCATTTTCTGGCTTCATCCTTGTGCTCAGTGTTGCTCCAAGGGAGGGCTCTCCCTGCCTTCCCCACAGAGCCTTCATGAACACATGTTATTGACTTGATGAAGATAATCAATACAGTGCTCTGGGATATTGTTTTTCTCCAAGCAAGGCTGAATATTTGTATTCATTCCTCATTAATTTTGACTTTAATGCTCTTTCTAGCTGCCACTTGGATGTCATCTGTTTAGCAGAGAATAAAGGAGTGTTTTAACAGAGTCAGGGCCTCCATCACAGAGTGGAGGTCAGTTGATAAGTAAGTCTGGGTAAACTGGAGGGAGTTTTTCCTGATAGGAGCTCCAGTGTCGAGGAGGCAATGAATACAGGATTAGAACTTCAGTGATGCAAAATCAATAGGATCCACCTTTCCTTTGTACTTTATATTTAAAAACAGAGACAGTTGATTGGCTTGATCTGTTTGGGAGACATCCAGGCAGTGGGACCAGATCTTGTGCTCATTGCATGAGTTGGCTGTTTGAAACCTGGGGCCTATGCAGGATTGTTTGGCTCGGCCTGGGAGGAGGGGACTAGACCTACCTGGACTGAGTCTACCAGGTTGACCTCAGTCTGTGGGGAAGGCTTTGCCCTGGAGGAGATGGGAATGGGGGGGGGGGGTTGGGAGGAAGGTGAGGGGGACGGGAGGGGGGAGAACAAGGGAATCCGTGGCTGATATGTAGAACTGAATTGTATTGCAAAATAAATGAAAATAAATTAAAAAAAAAAAAAACAGAGTTCAAAAACTTTAGGGTGCCATAGTCTTGTCACTCAAACCTGGACAGAGCTCTTTCATTTTCTTTCTTGTTTCTTTCGTCCTTTGTCCTTTTCATGTTAAATACAAATAATACTTTATGAGCAAAATGAAGATTTGCCAGTTTTCAAAATGAAATGCTAGACATGCAATTCTGTGTCTGCTTTGTGAACTGAATCAGGAGCTGTATTTAAGGATTGTGTAGAAACTCCCACTGACTTACTCAGATCTCCCTTACAAAATTCTGCTGGTCTTTATAGTTGAGATGAAACTTGCATCTACTTCTATGGCCAATTAGAGGCTTCATACAGCTAAAATATCCATATATATTCATATAATGGATGAATTAACCATAATGACTCTCGACTAAAAAAAAAAAAAAAACAGAAAAAAAAAATAAACTGAACTAGGCATGGTAGTGCACTCATTTCATCCTAGCACTCAGGAGGCAAAGGTAAGTGGATCTTTTTGAGTTTGAGACTAGCCTGGTCAACAAAGAGAGTTCCAGGAAAGCTAGGGCTGTTACACAGAGAAACCCTGCCTAGAAAACAAAAAAACAAACAAACAACAAACCAAAATTAAGCAAACAAACAACAGGCTAGAGCTGGAGAAAATGCTTTGCCATCCTTAGCACTTGCTGCTCTTGAAATGGGACTTAGTAGTTTGATTCCCAAATCTTAGGTTGGGCAGCTTAAGGCATAGAGTCTCCAGGAGTCTCCAGCTCCAGGGGATCTAACAACTCCCTCAACTCTCTCCTCTGTGGCTATTTACACACTCATGGAATATAATCATCCAGACCCATACATGCATATAAATAAATTAAAAATGGTACTAATAATTTTTTTTTTTGGGGGGGGGTTTCGAGACAGGTTTTCTCTGTGTAGTTTTGCACCTTTCCTGGAACTCACTTTGTAGACAGGCATTGTAACAACTATAAAACAGTCTGTGTAGATTGGAGAAAGGCATGGCCAGTACTGTTTCCTTGTATTCTGAGAACCAGTGTAAATCATCATCTATAATAACATAGGCACACCTGTGAAACATTGTTTTACCTTCCGGGTATGTCTGTGAAAGATTATCTTGATTAAGTTAACTGATATAGGAAGATTAGTCTTACTGAGTATGGGACCGTTCTTTAGGCAGGGGTCCTGGACTATAAGGTTGCAGCTCTGATACTCCTTGCTTTCTCTTTGCTGATTGTCGGTGGAATGAGGCCAGTGGCTTCAAGCTCCTGCTGCCCTAATTTCTCAGCATGATGGACTGTACCTTGAACCAATAAACCCTCTCTCCCTTAAGTTGCTTTTATCAGGGTCTTTTATAGCAGTGACAGAAAGAAATTCTAAGATGCATATATTTTATGACCCTGAGTTAAAAAGTAATTGAAAGCTTTATTCAATAGCATATTACTGTGTCAAGCTTTCCCACCCCCCACCAGCACTCTTCAATTGCTCTGTCTTCCTCAATTGCCATTATCATAATATTTTGCTGTCTCTCCATTCTCTTAGTTACAGTTCCACATCTCACTTTCAGCTATCATTACATTGACCACATGCATGTATCCTTAGAAATAACTTTATTGAATTATCATACACAAACATATATAAACAATATAATATGTATACATATATGTATATATTCATGTAGTGTTTCATGGGTTTGAACACAGAAATCATTCATGATAGCACCACTGCATTCAAAATGATGTTTGGCAGATATTTCAACACCTCGCCTATTTTCCTTGTTTCCCTTCACCTACATATATTGTGTGAACACACAATACTATGTGAATAATTATAGATACCCTGTTGTAATAAGTTCCTTAGATCATACTCCTGTAGTATGTAGCCACTGAGAAAAAGTTCTCATTTCTTACACTCCACATGCTCAGAAACCATTATTTTGTTCTCTATGTCTGTAAGTTTGCCTATGATAGCCACATAAGTGGACTTTTCCCATATTATCCAACAATCGTAATTGTTAGGTACCACTAGCCAGGAATGCTATGTCTGGTTATATACCCAAAGCAGTACAGGAGAGGATGTTTTAATAAACATCTTTACTCTTTTGTTCCGTTCCAACATTATTCACAGAAACCAAGACATAGAAAATGACCAAGAGTCCATTGATAAACCAATGAGTAAGAAAAGATTTATATACTATTAAGCCTGAAACAGCAACAACAAAATAGTATAAATATATTATTTGTGATTTTGTACATAAGCAAATGGCATTCATTTCAGTGAGTTCAGTTGGTCTGAGCCAGCTAAATACTGATTCATATACTCTCTTAAATTCCATCTATGTATACAATAGATCATCATCATTGCCATTCTCCACTTTCTCCATTCATCTCCTTTTTCCCCCAACATAACTTCTTTAGAATCTGCCCTACTACTTAATGTCTTTTCTTAATAACCCATTAAATCCAATTGGTGCTGCTCATATACTCATGTTCATTGACTGAGATGTGGGAAAGCAGTCTTCCAGTACACACCTAGTCAACACTTAATGCAAAGAAATGAAAGTAGAAGAATCACTGTAAGTAAATTTCAGGACTAGAATGTCTTATTTTTATTTTTCATTGTGATACAGTTGAAACAATTTTAAATTGCTTTTGACAATATTGCATACTTTTTGAGAACTTCATTGCATACTTTTTGAGAACTTCATGTGTGACTATTGAGTTTACATAATTTTCACTTAACCCTTCTCTCTCCAACTCATTCTGTGCACTCACATCCTTATTCATAACTCCATTTTTAATTAGTGCTAAGTTTTGTTTCACACACACACACACATACAGACACACACACACACACACACACACACACACACAACTGCTGAAATCTATTCAGCATTGCTTGTATGAGTATGTGCTTAAGGCTAGCACTTACTTGGGATTGGATAAACTATCCGGGGGCTCATCTCTGGACAAGAGTGATTCTCCCTCTCTTTACTGGCTATTTCTTGTAGCTCCTTTTTAAAAATTTATTTATTTATTTTACAACTCAACTGAAGCCTCTTCTTACTCCTTTCCTCCTGCTTCCTCCCTTCCTCCCCTTCATATGCTGCCCCCACTCCCCGCAATCCACCCCTCTTAGGCAATCACTCAGAAAGGGTCAGGCCTCCATGGGCTTCAGCAAAAGTTAGCATATCAAGCTTCCATCAGACCAAGCACCTCCCCTGTATTCAGCCTGGACAAAGTAATTCAGCATAAAGAATAGGTTCCCTAGTGCCTATGCTGAGACACTTTGCTCAGCCTTGGTGCAGGGAGGAGGGGCTTGGACCTGCCTCAGCTGAATGTATCAGGCTCTGCTTACTCCCTAGAGGAGACCTTGCCTTGGAGGAGGAGGGAATGGGGGTTGGGTTTGGGGGGAAGGAGGGGGTTGGGTTGGGGGGGAAGGTGAGGATGGGGTAGGTGGGGGGTGGGGTGAGGGGGTGGGAGGAGGGAGGACAGGGGAATACATGGTTGATAGGTAAAATGAATAGAAAATCTCTTAAAAAAAAAAAGACAAGGGAGATCTTGCCTTGGAGGAGGTGGGAGTGGGGGATGGATTAGGGGGGAGGGCTGGGGGGCGAGGAGGGAGGACATGGGAATTTGTGGCTGATATGTAAAATTAAGTTAATTATAAAATAAAAGTACTATAAAAAAAAAGAAAAGAAAAGCTAGGTTCCCAAGAGCCAAAGAACTTCCATTGCTTGGAATCCTACATATAGACCAAGTTACACAACTGTCACACACATGTCGAGCACCTCGGTTGGTCCCCTGCATGCTCTCTTGTTGTTTCAGACTCTGTGAGTTCCCATGAGCCAGGAGCTAGTGATTTCTGTGGGCTTTCCTGAGATGTTCCTGGCCGCCCTGTTTCTTACAATCTCTCCTCCCTCTCCTCAGCAGGACTCCCTGTGCTTGGTCCAATGTTTGGCCACGGGGTTTCTGAATCTGTCTCCATCAGTTACTGGAAGCAGACTCTCCAATGACAACCGGGTTGTAACCAATCTGATCACAGGTGATGGCCAGTTCAGGCTATGCATCCACTGCTGCCAGGAGTCTTAGCTGGGGCATCTTAGTCTTAGTAGACTTTGGGAAGTTTCCCTGACATGGGACTTCTACCTGACTCTGTAAAGCACGCTTTTTCAGTCATCTTTCATCACTGTCCCCTCTGCCCACCCCCCCAACTGATCCCTCATGTTCCCATGCCCACCTGCCCCTTCCCAGAGAGATCAACGCATCCCCACTTGGCCCTCCTTGTTAGCCTCCCAGAGTATGTGGATTGTAGCATGGTTATCCTTTACCTTACAGTTAATATCCAATTATGAGTGAGTATATACAATGTTTTTCTTTCTGGGTCTAGGATACCTTACTCAGGATGATTTTTATAGTTCCATCCATTTGCCTGCAAATTTCCTAATGTCATTGTTTTTCACACCTGAGTAATACTCCATTGTGTAATTTTACCACATTTTCTTTATTCACTCTTCAGTTGAGGCATATCTAGGTTGTTTCCAGGTTCTGGCTATTACGAATAAAGTTGCTACAAACATAGTTGAGCAAGTGTCCTTGTGGTATGACTGTGTATCCTTTGGGTATATGCCTAAGAGTTGTATTGCTGGGTCTTGAGGTAGATTGATTCCAATTTCCAAAGTAGCCATAGAAGTTTGCACTCCTACCAGCAATGGAGGAATGTTCTCCTTGTTCCTCTCCACCTCAAGCTGTCATTTGCGTTTTTTTTTTTTTTTTTTTATCTTAGCCATTCTGACAGGTATAAGATGGAATCTCAGAGTTGTTTTGATTTGCATTTCCCTAGTGGCTAAGGATGCCAAACAATTCTGTAAGTGGCTCTTGGCCATTTGAGATACTCCTGATGAGAATTTTGTGTTGAACTGTACCCTATTTTTTAACTGGATGATTTGGGTTTTTAATGTGTAGTTTCTTGAGTTATATATATATATATATATATGTTGAATAACAGCCCAATGTCAGATGTGGGGTTGGTGAAGATATTTTCCCATTCTGTAGGCTGCCATTTTGTCTTACTTACTGTGTCCTTTGCCTTACAGAAGCTTTTCAGCTTCATGAAGTCCCATTTATTAATTGTAGATCTCAGTGTCTGTGCTGCTGGTATTCTATTAAGGAAGCTGTCTCCTGTGCCAATTCATTCAAGGATACTTCCCCTTTCCCTTCTATCAGGTTCAGTGTAACTAGATTTATGTTGAGGTCTTTGATCCACTTGGACTTGAATTTTATGAAGGGTGATAGCTATGGATCCATTTGCATTCTTCTACATGCAGACATTCAGTTATGCCAGCACCATTTGTTGAAGATGCTTTATTTTCTCAATTGTATAGTTTGGGCTTCTTTGTCAAAAATCAAGTGACCATAGGTGTGTAAATTTATGTCTGTTTTTTATTTTTTTTATTTTTTGATTCAATTCCATTGATCCATCTTCTTATTTTATGCCAGTACCATATTGTTTCTATTACTATATGTAGAGGAAGCTTATAGACCATTCTTGGAGCTCCTAATTTAGGTCCCGAGTCTCGTGAGATTTCTCATCTTGTTGGTATGACAAACCTCTTGTAATTGTGCTAGTTTTATGGTGGGGAACATTTGAGATTTTTATGGGTACAGCTTCCCCATCATTTATAGAATACATTATCTCATAGCAAATCAGCTGAAATATTTTTGTTCTACTTACTACCTTTCCATAATCATCCCACTCGCAGATGTCTTATTCTTCATTGTAAATAAAAGCATATCAATAATAAACTTACTCATAATAGGCTGTTAACAAATTCGGTAATTAAGTTTTTAAACATGTACCCAAGAGAGAAGATAGCTTAGCCAGAAAAAGCCACAGAAGAAAATGAGAATTCAGATATAGTTTATGTCTCTCTGCTCACATTCCATAATTTGTAACAGAGTTTCAGGTTCAAGTAATTTTTACACAGGTTGTCAAATGAGCCCACAAAAGATTTCCAACTTCATCTACAATGGATCTGAAAAGGTGGCTTTATGGACATTATGTGAGACATGATATTGGTCTCCCACAAGAGACAGGAAATCTGCCTAAAGAGTCCCCATTCAGCACCACGGTGCAGGTGTACCATTCACCCATGAACAACCTTGGAAACATTTCACTTCCTGTGTCCTGGTTCATTCATTTGTAAAATAGAGAACAGTAATACCTTCAGGGTTTTTTTTTCATCTGAATTGAATAAAGTAATGAAAGAAAAGTACATGTGAAGTAATTGCTCCATCGTTATTTTTCTTTCATTCTCCATCCTCTTTTGTTGACTTCCTGTAAGAATTCTTCTGCCTTGCAATTTGTACCAGCTCATTAATACATTCAGTGTTCCCAGGTGACTTCCTCTCCGTTAAAGAAAGACATGCAGAGATGAGTCAGGGGAGTGCTGTGTTCTCCCTTGGCATTGATATGCTGCACCTGTGTTGTCTGGGGCTATGGGAAGGTACCTTCTCACCACCTGCTAGGTAGCAATTGGTCACAGACTTTGAGTGTAGGCTGCTTACCTTCCTAGATGCAAATGTTTTGGCAAAGTGACTATTTTTCTCTGCTTTCACATGTACATTGGTTGACTAAATGATTGACTTCCGTGCATATGTGTGTATTTGTGTGGGTTCCATCTGCTAAGGCATAGATGTGAATGTTAGAGGAGAAAATGTGGGAGGGGGTTCTCTCCTTCCATCTTGTGAATTCCTGGGATTGAACTAAGTTTGTCAGGCATAGTGGCAAGATGCTTGACCCTCTAACCCTTCTCACATTTCAAAGAGAAATACCAACAAATGCCAATTTCATGAGAGAAAAGGTTCTTTGAGTCACTTTCCCTTTTTTAAAATATGGAGACAAGGACAGTTAGGATCATGTGAAAGGATGAAGAATTCCATTCCCAAGTTATATGCAATTTAAAGGGCATTGTGCCGTTTTAAAAAAATCTGGATTTTATTTCATGGTAAGAAATATCATTGTAAAATGTTCCAGGTGGGATATTCCTTGGAACAAACTGAGCATTTTCAGGGTTAACAGTACTTTTTCTCATTAATGCTAAACCTTATGAACAATTTTAGATATTTGCCTAAGGGAACACACAGTACAGGCAAACTGTCAACCCACATGCATGCAGACAGAAAACTCAATCAAGCTTTGTGAAATCTTGTCAGGAAAAATAATTATACTCTTGATTTAAAGAGTGCATTTTTTTTTGTCCCCAGTGACAAAGGAAACATTTAATTATCAAAAGCTTGTAGTGGTCCACAGTTGACATCTAATTTATTTAATTACACAAAATATGCTGTAAGACATTATACTTCAGATAGCTTAGAACTTTCAGAAGTGACTCTCAGGCACTGAGGAAAAGTTACTGTGCTTCTCAACGCTTTTGTGAATTACTAGAAATCTAATTGATGTCAACACAGGGGAAGTATTGGGGCTGAGAAGAACATCCTTCTGTGGCTTTGTGCAGGTCTAGGGTACAGACCTGACCCTTTTATAAATGTTGTGGCACTCTTTGGTGGTTTGAATGTGAAACACTCCCCAAAGGCTCAATTGTTTGAGCACCTGGTCCCCAGATATATTGTTGTTTGGGAGAATTATGTAATTTTCAGGAGATGGAGCCTTGCTGGAGGAAGGGAGTCCCTGGGGATAGGATTAAAATTGTATACCATGGCTCCATTTTCTGTTCCCTTTTTGCTTTCTAATTTCAGATAACATGTCCAGCTCACCTCCTGATCCTCTAAGCATACTGTCCCTGTGTCGATGAACTGTACCCCTCACACTGTGAGCAAAAACGAACTGCTCCCCAATTAGGTTGCTCTGACCAGAAAAGAAACCAATCTGCATTGTTCTAAGACCCATGCCTAATGTCTTTATTTTGTTGTTGTTATTTGTTTTTGTTTTGTTTTGTGGTTTGAGACAGTTTCATGTTGCTAGGCTGTTTCAAACTTGCTATGATGTTGAGGCCGACTTGGAACTCCTGATTCTACTCTCTCCACTTTCCAAGTGTTAGGATGACAGACACCAGCCACTAAACCCAGCTCTGCCTACTAACTTAAGATTTTAATTATATATGCTTTATGGTTCATCGTATAGATGATGAACCATTAATATAAATTAATGAAGAATTTCTTCATTTCACCATCAATTTTTGTGCAATTAACTACCCTCAAATGAAACAAAAATATAATAAATGTTAATTACACTATTGAAAACGTGGTCAACCTCAACTAAAATGCACAAAGATTTCTGTTTTTTTTTTTTTTTACAATGAGATTGGCAAAGAAAAAAATACAAGCAAAATATTTGGGATGATAACCATTCAAAACAAATGTGATACAAGAAAAACAATCACTAATACTCCAACATTTGTACTTCAAGGAATTTATACTAAAATGACATGATACATGTACAAAGACATTCTTTGTACTTATATTCAGCATCGATATATGTTGTGATACACTATGTCCCCCAATATATTATGTACCCTAATAAAACTTAACTGGGGTCAGAGAATATTAAAACCACTAGATCAGATATAGAGGCCAGAAAATGGTGACACACACACATTTAATCCTAAGTGAGACAGAGATCTGTCTGGATCTCTATGAGTTTAAGGCCATACTGGAAATAGAACCAGGTAGTGATGACACACACCTTTAATCCCAGGACTTGAGATCTCATGTCTTGCTTGGGAAAGACACACACCTTTAATTCCAGGAAGTGATGGCAGGGAGCAGAAAGTTATATAAGGCGTGAGGACCAGGAACTAGGGCTTTTAAGCTTTTCAGGCTTTTTAATAGCAGTTCAGCTGAGATCCATTTGGATGAGGACTCAGAGACTTTCAGTCTTAAGAAACAAGATGAGCTGAGGAGTTGACCTGGTGAGGCTGGCTGTGGCTTGTTCTGTTTCTATGAACTTTCAGCTTTCACCCCAATATCTGGCTCTGAGATTTTTTATTAATAAGACTATTTCAATTTGATCTCTCTCTCTCTCTCTCTCTCTCTCTCTCTCTCTCTCTCTATATATATATATATATATATATATATATATATATATATATATAAAACAGAAATAAAAAACCTAAAAACAAATAGTAAGGGAAAGAACTCCAGGGTCTCAGATGTGGATGGGACTATTTACAGGTTATGAAAGACCATGCATGCATGAGTTTTAGGTTAGAGAATATGTTTCTTTTCCTTTGTTGAAAATATTCTAGTGCTGTTTTCTTGTGGAAACTCCTTAATCACTCTGTAATTCATTCTAACTCTTGACAGTGTGAATATTAATGATATTTTTTCAAAATGCTATTTTGAAGACTAAGGAATATATTGTTTCCACCTAGCCTAGGCTATTAACTTGCAATTTTGTTGTAATTGCACCTAGCAGTCTCTGCTAGCCATCCAACAGCAATAACCATGGAAAACTATGTCAATGAAAACTTGGAGTGGGCTAGTCCTAATTATCTCAATTAAAAAATAAACTGTAGGAATCCTATGTAAAGTACAATCCTATTTTAAACATAAAAACACAATAAACATGAACACATTCTTATGTTATAGTTTTTTTCTATAATCATCACATGTAATTGTTCCATTTTATAATAAAAACAATTTTAGTCTTTGCTAAGCTGCATATATTGATATTCTTTGGATTTTAAAGGAATAATTATGCTGGGGATGCTATGAATGTATTGCTCTGATTGATTGATAAATAAAATGCTGATTGGCCAGTAGCCATGCAGGAAGTATAGGCAGAACAAGCAGAGAAGAAAATTCTGGGAACAGGAAGGCTGAGTCAGGAGTCCCTAGCCAGACACAGAGGAAGTGAGACGTAAAAGTACCGGTAAGCCATAAGCCACGTGGCAACTTAGAGATTAATAGAAATGGGTTAATTTAAGATGTAAGAGCTAGGCAATAGTTAGCCTGAGCTAATGGCCAAGCAATTTTAATTAATATGAGCTTCTGAGTGATTATTTTATAAGTGGGCTATGGAACTGTTGGGGCCCTAGCAGGACTGGAGAAAACTCCAGCTACATAGATATCTGACTTTTTAGTTGTATCTAATGACATTAAAGCTGTCACAAAATAAAATATATGTTTTGAAATCTGATTTCATTTACATAATGTGAGACAATGCCAGGGACAGACATTAAACAATGAGAAAATACCTGAAAATGTCTTGAACAACACAGCGATTGTGACAAAGTGACTCCAGATTCTGCTCTAAACACAGAGAAACTGTGTTTTATATACATGTGTATATGCATGCATGATCTGAATCAAAGATAGACTTTCCCATGTGGAACCTTCAGCCAAGGTTTCTCATTTTTGCCAAGGGCTCTGTGCGCTGGTGGTGAGGATGCACACGGTGGAAGGTGTTTCTATATTTGGCAGAGCTGGAATTGAGCCCTTATGTAAAGGAGAACATTTTGAAGAGTTGCTCCATCTCTGAAGAAAGGACTAGAAAAACAGTGTTCCCATTAGCTTCAGGAAGCTTAACTTGTAAAGAAATAGAACCCCAGGCTCCCTCCTTAGTGCTTAAAGGACTCCCAAAGGTGTTTTATGTGGAAAAATGGAAGCAGTCACTTTAAATATGAGCACTCAGGTATAAATGATTGTATTTATAAACACCATGAAAGGAACTGAAGTACTGTAAGGAAACAGTATTAGCAAATAGGAAACCAGTCACAAAATATTAGAACAACCATTATAAGACTTTATTAACAAAAGAGGTTAAAGAAATACTGTTGGTAAAAGCCAAAGGAGAGCGCATTAGTGGGAGACAGCCAAATGAAGTGGGCAGATGGGGAAAAGATCATTTCTAGAAAGAAATAACAAAGCTACTATGTTATAACTAAGAAGTGTTAGAAGTAAAATGAGTTAATATACTATAATATATTCAAGCATGAAAATGAGGCTATAAGTGAAAAATGAGTCGACAAAAATTTGCATTTTAAAAGGGACACTGATGTTTAAAGAAGACTGTATATAGAATAATACTAGAACTATAAGATGAAGAACTGGCAAGTAATGCCATATGTAACCTAGAAGTCAAAGGACAGTATCAATTTAATGAATGAATTTAAATACAAAGTTTATCTGGCAAGATGGCTCAGTGGGTAAAGTGACCTGCTACCAAATCTGAATATCTGAGTTCAAATGCCCACAACAGCTGGTGGAAAGAGAGAAGTGGCTGACAAAGGTTGTCCTCTTCCCTCCACATATGTGCTATGGCATGCCTGGACACACAAATACAAATGCATACACACACACACACACACACACACACACACACACACACACACACACACATGCACGCACGCACGCACACACGCACACGCACTTTATCTCAAGATCAAACAATATAAGGCAACTGGTCTTTCCTAACACTGTATTCCTTAAAGTGCTAGCTGCTTATTCAACACATTTTAATTTCTTTTTTTTTAAATTTATTTTTTCTTGGAATTGGGGCAAAACATATTATTGAATGTGTGTATGAGAATGTGTGTAAGAGCCCCACTGTGTGTGTGTGTGTGTGTGTGTGTGTGTGTGTGTGTGTGTGTGTATGTGTGTGTGTGTGTGTGTGTTTAGCCAACTTTTATGTTTCTTCTGGGGATTCCTGAGAAGAGATGGATATATTTAAGAAGGATGGGTGTGATATAGGCAGAAAAAAAGGTGAAACTAATACGTATAAATTTTGCTTATGGTTTCTCAAGTATGGAGATTGATGGGAAGAAAGACAGTTTGAAAGATCAGTGTTGTGTTCTCTAAAATCAGGAGAAAGCATAAGATAATGTTGAGAGAGCTATGTCAACATGAGAAGAACCCAGGTGGTGTTTCCTATGAAGCGAGGCATGATGTAACCTGTTGCCAATGATGGACACCTTGTTCAGAGTTCAAGTCTTACAAAAGGAGAGATGAAATCTTCCTCCATTGCAATTTAATGTTTTCTTGAAGTAAATACAACAAAACACACAGATGGACGGATGAAAGCCTAATGGATATTAGGAGATCTGCAATTCTGTTTGGGGATGACTTCACATCTTTATGTTAGGTGCTCCAGATTCCAAACTGATATTGTAGAATGAATGAGAAACAACTTAAGCACTCAGTCAAATAATACGAAGGCGAGGAGTTGTCTGCCTTTCTTGCTCTCATCTCTCCTTAGAATGATGGAATGTCGAAATCAGAAAGGAGCTCAGAATATGATTCTCCATTCTAGTATCTCATGTCATTTCCTAGTCATGTAGTTAGCCTCTGTATAGGAGCCGTACTTTAAAACTAGGGAGTTTTCTGCCTGAGCTTGGGAGTCTGAAACCAGTGGATGATTGGCAGATGGACTGATTCAAGTGCTGTTTATTACCTTAACCAAAATGAAGTCAGTAAATACTTTGTGTAGATTGACACATTGTTTTCATCTTCCACATGAACTTTTCTCAGGCATTTAAAAGCAGCTGTCAAGTAGGATTTGCAGATTTATGAAAGAACTGTCCAATTTGTCAATGACTCATCACATTTGTTGCCCATCACTCTAGATGGAGTTTCCACCTTTTTCATGCTGGATGCAGTTACTCGGTGCTTCTGGTCTGCTGAGACTGAAAGTGTTCCTATAGAATGTAACCTTCAGAGAAGACACTAGATGATCCATGTGTAAACGAAAACAAGCTAGTATCTTATCTTTCCAGTGCACACTTTTTGATGGTTCTTAACCACCACTGGGAAAACTGGAAAACAAAATTTCTATTCTAGTTTCAGAGTTGTGTGTGTGTGTGTGTGTGTGTGTGTGTGTGTGTGTGTGTGTATGTGTATGTGTGTGTGTGTGTGTGTTTGTAGGAACCATGGCATATGTGTAGAAATCAGAAGACAACCTGGGAACGTTGACCCTTTCTTTCTGCATTGTTTGAGATAGTGTTATCTGTTGTATGTTACTGTATACATCAGGCTAGTTAGTTTGTGAGCTTTTGGGCATGCTCCTGTCTCCACCTCCCATCTCACTGTAGAAGTGCTGGGATTACAGACACATGCTGTCACTGCAGATTTTATGTAGATTCTCAGGCCCTAAACTCAGGCCCTCACACTAATAGAAACTGTAACACAACCTGTACTTTACTTACCCATCCATCTCGCCAGCTTACCAGATACCCTTTTCCTGCTAATTCCTTGTGACAGATACTAAAGACTAAATCAATAGGCAATGATCAAATGAAGGCATCATAAGCAAACAATGTAGACCATTTGCAGTTTAATTATCAGGACCCATGTGACACATCATCATGATAAATGCCTTGTCTAATATGTTTTGAGTGGAGGAAATTAGGAAACTACTTTTATCTATTAATCAATGGTATTCCAGGCATTCTGGTGGTCTACCACCCCACGCCCTCAGTGACCTTGCAAACAGTTGACACATTTCAGCAAATCCTTAAAGCTTTATCTGAAGCCCTCTTGAATTGACCATAACTCTACATTTGAAAGGAGTTGCCTACATCTAGGCTTATAGTTATTGATATATAAGCAGCGTTTTCTAAGATATGTGGAAAGAAGTACTGTTGATTGTCAGGAATAGGATTCTCTATGGAGAGCTTCCCAGATAAGAGATGCCCAGAGGAGAGACAGATGCTATTATGTTCCTATGCTTTCCTGTACTGCTATGTCAGCAGCCTCTTTCATGCTAGATCAGTCAGTATGGAAGAGTGCCTGCATCATAGTACAATGCTCAATGAAACTTGACAATTAGCAACTGCTATCCTATTTCTCGTTCCATTTTCTTGTTGTGTGCCTGTGTGTATGTATGTATATGAGTGTGTGTCTATAAGTGTGGTGTGTACGTGTGTGGGTACACATGTCTATAGCTATGTATGAATATGTATGTGTGATGGGAGGCCTGAGCTTGATACCTAGAATCATTCATTGAGGTAGAGTCTGTCAATCAAGCCCAGATCTTACTGAAATGGTTAGAGTAGTTAGCATACCCTGTCTCAGGCTTTAGATGCTAAAATTGCAGGTGTCTCTAACACTCACTAGATATTTTACATCTGACTTCAGTCTTTGGACTATCATGGCAAGTGCTTTAGGTACTGAACCATCTCTCCAGCCCCTAGGTACTGTAACTTAGTGATTGATACTTTTCTTAATATATAAATGGCTCAATTGCAGTAAGAAATGTGGAAATTATCTGGAATTATTCTGCCAGATAGGTTCATTTTTAGTATCTTAGTGAATAATAAATGGGTGTTTGGGATGGTATGCTACATAAATCTGAAGACTCCTTTCACAGTTTCATTATTTCCTATATTCATTTAATGACTGCATACTCTTTTCTTGTTCAGCGATAAAGGGATATGATTAACACACCCCTTAATAATTAATGCCTATTGTTCCTCAAGACCTATCATTTTGAATTAGTTTTAGTGTTGACATCCTTTCCCTTAAACTGTTCAGCAAAGTGTTAACCATTTACTAAGGTGAAATCTGGGGGGAAATATTTGGGCCAAAGGTTGCAATTTAAAACCTATGAATCAGAAACTGGAGAGATATTTCAGTGGTTACAAATATGTATTATTCTTGAAAAGGAACCAGTTTCAGTTCCCAGTACTCACACCTGGAAATTCAAAACCTACTGCAATTCCAGTTCCAGGGGTCTGGTGGCCTTAGGCCTCTAAAGGTACCTACACTAACAAGCCCAAACCAACACACACACACACACATACACACACACACACACACACACACACACACACACACACACACACACACACACACACCTGTACACACACATGTACACAATTAAAAATAAAATAAATCCTTGGTTAAAAGAAAACAACAAAACAACAACAAAAACCCATCATGTCACTCACCTGTGGAGATGTCTTTTTAAAGACACACAAGGGAAATTCACACACATACCAGTTTAGAATTTGCTTGCTTCCTCTAAAATGTTTATAATTGAGTATATAGCCAGATAATGTAGGTTTTTATCTGTTGATTTCATCTTAAATTCTATTGTGTATTTCCAAGTCTGTAGTTTGAAATTCATTTTAAAGAACACCTTAGTGCATAACTCAAATTGTCCTTAGACCACAGTGATGACCACAGAATAGACAGGACAAAGCACAGAAGTCTGATGGCACAGTTGAGGATAATTCAGTCACTGAAGGAGGAAGGAAACTCCATATCTTCGAATGGTAAGCCTGGAACTATTACTGTGTGAGGAAGCAGAATTAAGATGTCAGTGATCCCATTTCTTGAAATATAGTGGTAGCTGGAAGAGTCACTCTGTTTTAGGAAAGCTTATTCGGCATCTACATAAAGGAAGTTGAAGATATCAACTGTGCAGAGTCAGATTAAATGTAGGTATACACGTCCCAAGCCAGTGGTCTTTGAAACATTTCACTTCTCCTCTTGTATGTTGCTTGGGGTTTTTGTTGAATAAGATTGTGTGAGATCTCGTGATTGTTTGTTCAGGGGATTGACAGGCACTACACGGAGTAAGTAATGACTTGTCACAGGTCGGTATTTCAAGAAGACTGCGTAGTTAAGTTTAGAGTGAAGTCACTTAAGGTTGAGGGTTTTAACTTTTGATTTCCCATTGATTTATGCCAGGTTTTACTCTATTAAAAATTAGACCATAAAACTGTCCTAATAAGGATGGTTTGGACTTTGACTAAAGAAGTTAAAAAATGAAAATAAGAGTCAGCTCATTTCATTACTAAGACAAGACTGATTTATTTTCAGCATGATTACTGCATATCCAGGATGCTAGTCTAATGCAGTCAAAACCGGGGAGCATCTTGGCTCTATACTTACAGAACTAACCCTTCTGGCTCACTGGATCTTCTCCCATTCACTAAAGCCACAGTACACACTCATCAGCCATCAGAACTCTTTTTTTCTGTAACGTCTGAATTCATTTTGTAGATACATAACATCATTAAAATTATTGAACACTGGATGAAATCTCATATTTGAGAGCCAAATACAAATGTTACAAGAAAGCAGATAACAAAGTGCAGGCAAACGTGTGTATATAGATAGATAGATAGATAGATAGATAGATAGATAGATAGATAGATAGATATAGATATAGATATAGATAGATAGATGATAGATAGATAGATAGTCAGAAGTAGAAGAGAAGAGGGAGTGTCATATGGCTTGTGATTATGTATATAATCAAAAGCTACATGTGTGTGAGGGACAGTTTGATTTCTGCATTGCTCGGCTATCACAGTACAACCAGAAATTACAAATACAGCAGAAACAGGAATTATAAGTTTTCCAGAATCAGACAGTGCATGACTGCTACACTCACTCGAATCCAGTCTTCCATGAAACAGTCATTAATAACCGGAGAATGTATTGTGCAGAAAAATAAACCATGACATTTCCCTTCCCTTCCCTTCCCTTCTCTTCCCTTCCTCTCCCCTCCCCTCCCCTCCCCTCCCCTTCCCTTCCCTTCCCTTCTTCCCTTCCTCTCCCCTCCCCTCCCCTCTTCTCCTCTCATCTGTTCTCCTTTCCTTTCTCCTCCCCTGCCCTCTTCATGTCTGACCTCTTTCAGTATCCTTTTCACCCTCTGTCCTCTGTGTCTCTGTGTTTCCTGACTCTTTCATCTGTTCCTCTACTGTCTCTCTTCTTTTTCCTCTCTCTCTCTCCCTTCTTATCTCCCTCCCTCCCTCCCCCTCTTCATTGTCTCTCTTCTCTCCTTTCTTTCCTCTCTCATCTGTCTGGACAATGCTTTCTCTCTCCATCTCCTCTGACTATCCTCTCATCGATCTCTTTTACCTGTGTTTGTTACTCTCTGCTCTCCCCATCTCCCTCCTCTTTCTACACACCATCTTTCTCTTTTGTTGTCTCTTTTGCCCTTTGTGTTTCTCTTTTGCCTTGTCTCTCTCCTCTGTGTCTCTGCATTTATTTACTCTCCCATTTCTGTCTCACATTTTTTCTCTTTTTCCTATCTTCTCTTTCTCTCTCATCGATTTTTCTTTGTGTTTCTCCTGATCTTTTTCACTTATTTTATACATATAAAAACAACCATCTTAACTTTTGCAAGTAAAAGAATGAAAAATATACCAATGGAGTCTAGTGACCTAAGTACAAATCCTGACATTCATTGTCAGTGTATTGGGGGTGTGTGGAATCAATTTAACCTCCACTTTTTGCATTGATTACCCCAAAATATGGATATAGATTTTCCTATCCCATAAACATGCTTAGAAATATACACAAAGCATTCATAACAATAAACTTTCCTGCAAGAAGCTTGCAAAAACGTATTTTGAAGATCATTGTATTGAACAAATGCCAATATTGTCTTCATTTTTATTTGGAAAAAAACTAATTTTCTCATCTCTGCTACTAGCTTATGAATTGATGATGTCATGTGTCATATAAGTACATCAAACTAATATCACATACACAAAAAAAAAACATTTAAGAACAGAATGAATCTGAAAGTTTACATAACATTCTGTCTAAATCTTTTCTGGCATCATGTATATTCTGTTAGATAAAAAGCAATGAATTATATGGCTTCTCAGGACACTTGAATTTATTGGATAAATTTAATCCTTTCTTTATAGCTTTATATTCACTCTAATAAATCTCTCTAATCTGTTTTTCCTTTAAATATTTACAAGAATAAATAGACACGAGGGAGGAATAGAGACTGTTTTTTGCACCATGAATAAATCCATAATAAGCTTACCAAAGTAGCACAACAATGAAGAAAAACTGACTCATGTATGTACTGATAGGAACCATAGATTTAAGAAATATGTGCACTGATTTTTCCAGAAAAATAGTTGTGTTTGTGCTAAACTTCTACAAGTCCAATGAAATAATTAAAACTTCTCGGCTTATGAAAAGTTGGAATGTTACAGGTCCAGAACCAAATTACCTTGGGGTATTGTTTTCAGTATCTACCAACTCAAAAGCTGAAACACCATCCGATAGCATCTGAGGCCTACAGAAGTGACTTGCTTATTTTGCCATGACCTGTCCACCTGATATTTTGACAAATGATTTGAAATATGCTAGGATTTGTGACTTTCTTCATTCCTTTATTACAAAAGCTCCATTAAACTGTTACCATGGTGTAACTTCAAATCTGTGTTTGTGGGCTTCAGTCACTCATATAGGGCCCCAGAATAAATCATCTCTCATATCCTCTGTGGTAAAAGTGTGTGGGGGAGTGGTGTGCAAATGCCTTAGTTTACACTGATGCTGAAACTGGCTTGAGAGCAAAATACCACTTGTGTGTAAGTAGAGGGGATGCTCAAAAGGAACATGTCAATCCTGCCATGGAATAGTACCTTTATCATATAGTAATTTATAAGAAGAATTGAAGAGAGCTTGTCCAGTCTATGCACTGTAAAGATTTAGAGAAGTGTTTCAAGTATTGGACACTACCCAGAGTGTTGTCCTCTAAATTTCAAGATTTGAATTTGACTGATTGGTTTGGGAATCAGAGAGTAGCAGTGACTGAAAATGGCTTCATAGAAGGTAGCAGTCTTCAGGAGCAAAGTAAGCACCATTATTCCAACACAGTAAACAAGTAAAAATATGAAGGACTGTAAACTTTTAGAAACAAAATTAGTGTTTGTTGTACAAGTAACAAAGAGTAACATCAACTGCAAAAGTAGAAGATAAAGTTACCTAGGCGTATATTTTAGGAAAAAAAAAGAATATCCCAATTCAAAGGCAAATAGCAGAATCAAGACAGACAGGCAGTCATCTGCTTTAGTAAAGAGGGAGAAGCTCACTCTAACTAATAAATTTAAAGGGATTCAATAAAGAGCAATAGCCTTGGAAAAAACACAATTAACAAAGTCATTCAAAGTGTACACAGTAATGTCTTCAAATGGTATCTGGTAGAGTTAAAAAGCATAACAACATAGAGATGCCTTACTACATGATACAGTATAAAATCTCAGGAATGAAACAGTGTCACTTACATATTGGGGCAATAAACAGCTTTCTGCATAGATGGAAAGTCCAATGAATAGATGTGAACTCATGCCTGACATTGTAAACTTGGGTAAACACCTGAAGCTGGAGAGATCATGGACCTTAGAGGAGACCTACTACTATCACTGAAAGAGACTCTAACTGCTTCTAAATACATCTCCTAATAGACACAGGTAATGGTGGCTCTTGCTGCTCATTTTTACTGAAGCTTATTTTTGCAGCAGTTAGAGATGGCTACCAAGATCTACAGGTGATCCAAAATGCAGAGAATCAGTGGCTGTAGATTGTGCTCAATCCCAAATGGGACATCTATAATAACCTCTACACCTAAAGCTCAGGGAATATCATGTGTGAGGGGGCAGAAAGCTTTTAAGAGCCAGAGGACCTTGATGCTCGTGGAGAAAGATTGCCTTCTAGACATGACAGTGTGTCCACACTCACGAACTCTCAATGATGGGATTGTCTCCACAGGACTCCAGTGGTCAGCATGCCAACTTAAATGGGAAAAATTAACAAGACTAGACCCGTAGATGATGAGCTTCACACATTCAATGGTTCCCAAAGAAGCACCATCAGTTTTCTTCAGGGAAGATGTCCCAGATAGGGTTCCCAACTAAGCACATGTGTATTCTGGAGCAACTGAGTGGACTCAAGAGGTTGTAAATATAACAATAATAATCATAAAATTAGACATCATGATTTTGAAAAGTGGTCCGATGAGAGACATGGAAGCGACTGTAAGGAGAGAGGCAGGAGTGAAAATCATGTAAGTACAGTGTATTCATGCACAAAATTCACAGAAAAAATAAATGACAAAAAGAAAAACTAAATAGTTCTGAAAAAAGAAAGACGAAGGAAAGAAAAGAAAAAAAACGGTGTGCCCAAGTGTGAGTGGGCACCTGCTACAGATGTGCATAAATGAAGGGATTTTTAATGGTCTGCTATCAAGTTAGAGGATGTACATGCAGTGTATAAGAAAACTCTATAGGTAGTAAAGCAAGCCGTAGAGATATTTAATGTGTAAATAGTTACTGGTGATATGCATTCATTGGAACCACAGTGAGTAAAAGACACATCTGTTTAAAGCTGTCATCATCTGGAGGGAAACACCAAAGTTTCTCACTATTATAACTGTATGATATTTGAATAGGGCAGGAAGCATAATGGGCAAGAAAAAAGGAAGTGGACTTCTACAAGTTTTCAGTTCACATGGAAAAAGCTTACAATGTGACATTCTCTATGATGTCAGAAGTAATAAGGTTTCATGTTATCTTTATTTTTCAATATGACATGTTCTACAAGAATCCTATTTATAATGCAAATAGCTGAAGAATCATAAAGCTGAGCAGATGAAAACCCACTTAACTGTACATTGGTGACAGTACTCCAATGTTATGAAACATTATCAAAAAACAAATTCACCATACATGGGTTTAAAGTGAAAAAAATGCAATCTGGAATAATCTGTCCAGAGCAATGTATGGGTTCAGTACATTTTGTAGAATTACTAAACAGAAAATAATGGGTAAATTAATAGCACATAAAGACTCATTATCACAAAGAAAAGTAAAAACCCTGTCTAACAGTGATGGTGTCACGTGAAGCAAGGAAAACCAAAGACACTGGACTTCACTGATGGGGATTAACTAACCAAGATTAAAAAAAAAAAATAACGTGTTGTTTGTAAGGAGTAAAAGAAAGTGCAATAAGAAAGCTAGAGAGCCAAAGCCAATTAACCTTGGGATCTAAGAAGCAACAGGAAGAATGATTTTCATCATTTTAAATGTGATGCTGATGCTCAGAATACTGTGTGTGTGTGTGTGTGTGTGTGTGTGTGTGTGTGTGTGTGTGTAAATGGCTGCAGTATTTAGTGTTCTTTCCTTTCTGTATGGTTTAGTTACCTGCATTTAAATTTTCTTGTATCAGAAGATATTTTATTAAAAAAATTTAATTAATGTTATTCTGAAAATATATTGAAATAAGTTATATATTTAATTAAAATTTTAAAGTCATTTCCATTACTACAGTTTATCCGACTATTAAAATTATATTTATGCCCGAAGGTTTTAACATTTTCAGTGAATTTTACAAGTATTATTAATACCTTGTACCCTTTTCTATTTTGCTTTGATGAAAAAATTACTCTAGACTTCCTTAAGTTGGAAAGCCAGGGTCTAGAATTAGTCACTGTGAATTCTTAAGACATTTACATAATTTGAGTCAATTTTTTAATGTCCTTTCTCTCTGTCTGTGTCTCTGTCTCACAGTCAAACATACAAGCACATGTCACTCCTTAAAGAGCTTCATATCAATGATTTCACTTAACATTTGTAATGTTTTTTCCAAAATATTATCACTTTTCCACAACAAAAATAAAAAAAATGTGGCCAGAGAGAGGATGACCCTATCTTGCATCTCATCTGTAATAAAGCCATAAAGCTGATATCTATGCCCATCCCATACCTCTCATAGAATACAAAGAGAATTACAAATGAGAACATCATTCTTTCTAAAATGACTTACTTTTTCAGTAGCTGAGATTGACTTCAGGACCTTAAATATGATAAATAAGCATTTTACCAGTAGCCTAACCCCCCAGGCCATAGGGGAAGTACTCTGGAAGTTTTTATTTTAACTGATTATAAACTGTAAAGGAAGTATGATTATTTTCCTGCCCTTCTTTAGAGTTATTGCTGACATAACATTACTGCCTACAATGCAATGCTTAAAAAAATTAGATTGCTATGATGATGTAAAACATATTTCCTAGGAGAGTGTCATTTAAATTTGTCACTGAAGGAAAAGGAAAAAAAAAGTCAACATTCCTTATCAATTTATCCCTCTCTAATCCAGCCTCAAATAGGACAAGCACAACCCATAGATACTGATCTACACATGAGTTAAATCATGCTTCTTTGCTTAAAAACTGATAATTTTTATTTTCATCTAGAGAAGTATTCTAATATTATCTTCCAAGGCAGTAACACTGATAACTAGAACATGATATCTTACTGGTGAATGTTTTTATTAAATAAAGTAGTATTGATTTAGGAGAATATTTATTCGTCATATTCTTTATTTTTCATTTGGAGCAATTACTAGTGTTTGAGCCACAAGCAAGAGATATTAAAGCTACTCTTTGCTGGTGGGTTTTACATATCACCCAGTATATACAGAGACCCACCCCATTCTCCGCAACACTCATTCTCTTCACTGGGAAGATGAATGTGTTGATGAGAGGTTGTTGGAAAAAAATGTGTAGCATGTGTAGATGGCTGCCCAACTTAGAGAGTCCAGGCTATCCTCTGCTTTCCATGACATGCTCTATTTCCTCTGCTGCAAAGACATGATAAAAACAAACAAACAAACAAACAAAACAAGCTGCTCTGTGCTGATCATGGCATGAAATATGAGATAGCCCACTGGATCCCAGATATAGAGGCACTATGAAGACATCACAATGAGTGATGAAGTTTATGCATTCATTACTCCATCATTTCTGGATGTGAGTGGCTACATAGACTGTTATTGATACATCACTCTCTCTCAAAAAAACTCTAAGTGTGTAGTTTATAATAAGAATTACCTTTAAAGATAATTAAAAAGGAAAAGTGAGTTAAATTGATGCAGGAATTATGGAGTGTGGAGTGATAATGGATATTATGGCTAGTGACAGAGAAGAAGACAAACTAAAATGGAGGAAGGAAGAAGTTTCAAATTACACACTGTCCTAGTTTCACACTAATGATTATAGAGTTGTCCACAATCCTTATATGTTTTTTCAACCTAGCCTAGGAAGCTGAGAGAAATGATTCCCATGACCTACATTGGACAGCTAATAAACTCTCATAATTTAAGCTCCAGGAGATCTTACATCTCTGTGGCTTCAGGCTTCTACAAGCACACACACACACACACACACACACACACACACACACACACACACACACCATAAGCAAGCACATACATATATACATAAATAAACATTAAACTTTAAAAAGTCTGGCCTATGCCAATGGGCAAGATGTACATTGCCAATAATGAGGTCAGTAGAGGTAGAATTTAGATAGGCCTAGTATGAATTCCTCTTTAGCCATTTGCCAACAGTGTGACTTTAGGCAAGTTACCAAATATCTAATAAATCTTTAGCTTTGTACAATGGAAAGTGTGCTTCCCAACTACAAGCAGGAAAAAAGGAAAACAAGGAATAGTCTTGTCAACCCTTCAGAGTAGAGTTTGGTACCAAATAGTTAAGAGATTTGTTAGTTAGCCAAATTCTTTTTGTAAAGAAGACCAGGCAGATTATGAGTACTATGTTTAAAAGCAGAAAGCAACCATCTACCAAAATGTGTGATATACAAAATTGTAATCCTTATTAATACCACACTAACTTCCATTATAGTGAACTTTGGTTAAATTAACTCCCAGGACCTTGTAGTATTCCTTTTCGTATTGAATTATATTTCTTGAGATTTGGAATATCCATATCTAATTGTTTTTTATTCCTCGGTGTTCTTGATAAGTTCTTAAAAAGTGTCATTAGACTGATTAATTATGTATAATATATACATATATAATATAGATTTATATGTGTGTGCACATGTGTGTATACCATGATCATCTTGTGTAATGATCAAAGGGTATTGACATCTCCATCTCTGTATCATTATTTCGTGATTTGAGTCTTTCAGATTTTTTTTTTTTTTTTTGGTTTTTCGAGACAGGGTTTCTCTGTGTAGCTTTGCGCCTTTCCTGGGACTCACTTGGTAGTCCAGGCTGGCCTCGAACTCACAGAGATCCACCTAGCTCTGCCTCCCAAGTGCTGGGATTAAAGGCATGTGCCACCACTGCCTGGCTCGAGTCTTTTAGATTTTATTCATAAGATGTATAATTGGCTGTGTTAAAATACAGTGCCTACCACTGCATTATGCAACACTAGACTTATTCAGCTCTGCCACAGTCAGGTTTCTACTGCTATGACAAAGCACATAACCGATAGCAACTTACAGTCCTTCTTTGAGGTAAGTCAGAGCAGAAATTCAAGGCAGGAACCTGGAGGTAGGAACTGAAGCAGAGGCAATGGAGCAATGCTGCTTACTATACAGATAGCAATGGCTTGTTCAGTCTGCTATTTTTAGAGAATCCAGAACCACTTTTCCAGGGATGACTCAGCCAACAATGGACTGGGCCCTCACACATTAATCATCAAACACTGAAATGAGCCACAGAATTGCCTACAGGTAACTCCCATGGCACCAAATTCTCAACTGAGATTTTCTCTTCCCAAATGGCTCTAGTTTTTGTCAATTTGACAAAATAAACAAACAAACAACCAGGACAACTTCTGTAATTTTGTGTTTGGATACCCATTATCCAAACCTCACTTTCTCCCCAACCCACCCTTCCCAGCCCCCAGCAACTACCATTTTACATTCTAATAGACCTTGTAATGTTGAAATGTTTCTTGCTCCATGAGTCTCTTCCACTTCATCATCAGTTGCTTGTCCTATTTAAACAACTACAGCCAGTACCTCTCACACGATACTCATCTAAGACATCCTTGGATCAAATGAAAACTAAATATGTCTAGATCATCTTGTTTGGATTGATGTTCCAGGCCAGTGGGAGTCATGTCTTATATCTATATTTTTCCACTGTTTTACACAGAATACACACTTAATGAAATTTGCCAAATGAAACTAAATTAATAAAGCTTCCAATATCCACCTAGATGACACTGCATCTCACAAAATGTTGAAATAATTAGATTGTGTAAGAAAGGACAATGTAAAATTAAAATAAATCATCACAGTACTTATATAAGGAAAGGTTCTCTAGGATGAGTGTGAGTTGACTTGAAGTAACTTCCCATTCAAATAGTGCTGCTAATGAATTTGGTCATTAGCAATGTGAGTTCTTCAACTGCTACAGAGAGATGTGCATTGGGTATTCAGTCTCTGTCATCCAGTTCTGAGAATAGCAGCCTGCATTTCCCAGGGTTTTGGTCATGCCCTTTTGTTTTTATTTTATTTTACTTATTTTTTCACATACAATACCTCCCAACTGAAGCCTCCTCTTTTCCCCTCCTACCAAGTCTCCTCACCTCTCCTCTTCCCAAAGTACACTGTTCCTCTGTTTCCCTTCAGAAAAGATCAGGCCTCCCAGTGATATCAACCAAACTCCACACAGTAAGATGCAATAGGACTAGGTACAAACCCTCATATTAAGGCTGGACAAGGCAGCCCAGTAGGAGGAAAGAGGTCCCAGGAACAGGCAAAAGAGTCAGATACACCCCTATTCCCCTTGTTAGAAGTCCAATGAAAACCCCAAGCTAAAGAACCACAGCTGTGTTCAGAGGGCCTAGCACAGCCCCCTGCAGGCTCTGCAGTTGCAGTTGTGTGTTTGTGAGCCCCTAGGAGCTCTGCTCAGTTCATTGGGGAGCCATGTTCTCTTGCCCTTGACCCCTCTGACTCCCCTTCCTCTGTAGAGTTCCCTGAGCTCTTCCTAGTATTTGTGGTCTCTGTATCTGCTCCCCTTAGCTTTGTTTCGTTCCTTGTCTTATTCTCCACCCTCACTGTACTCAGGTTCTTCTGAGAACATTCCTCTGATTCATTTTTTTTCCAAAAGATTCATCTTCTTAGCATGTATCCAAATTGCAGTCCTTTTAAAATACTGTGCTGGTCACCTCTTAAAAATAGTTCTTTATATTTTTCTTATCTTTGTAAAAAAAACTCTATTTTTTTTAATAAGAAAGAACTGTGAAGCTCCTTGGCTCTATAGCTAACCTGTAAAAATATGTAGAAAATGTTCTTTGTGCAATCTTTCAAGTTGAAATCTTTTAGAGAAAATCAAGAGCAAAAAAAAAAAGTTAATCACATTAAAATAGTTTTTCTTATAAATAGTAATCCATGTCTCCTAAGAAAATAAATTACACAGAAATTTATTTTTAACAATAATCATGACTGGTGCCGAAGAGAGGGCTCAGTAGTTAAAAACATTTATTGCTCTTTGGGAGGACACAGGTTTGATTCTAAGCGCTGACATGGGGACTTACACCCACCTTTAACTTCAGTTACTGGGGATCCAATATCCTTTTTGACCTCTGATGATATTCATTATACCCATGGTGCACATTCATATATCCAGGAAGAATGAATAAAGAAAAGGTGGCACATTTACATAATGGAATATTACTCAGCTGTTAAAACAAGGACATCAGGAAATTTGAAGGCAAATGGATAAAACTGGAAAAAAAAATCACCCTGAATAATATAACCCAGACTCAGAAAGACAAACACATTAATTCTCATAAGTCAATATTAACTGTCATGTAAAGAATAACCAGGCTACAATCCACAGACTCGGAGAAGCTAGGTAAGAAGAAGGGCCCAAACGAGGACACATGGATTTCCCTGAAAAGGGGAAATAGAAGAGATCTCCTGGGTGGACTGGAGGTGGGTGGGCATGGGAACTTGAGGGATCATGTTAGGGGGTAGGTGAGGAAGAAGGTAATGAAAAAGATGATTGGAAAGGGGGGCTTTGGGGAGTCAGGTAGAAACCTGATGCATGAGAAATTCCCATTAATCTACAAGGATGACCCCAGCTAAGACTCCTAACAATAGTGGATACATAGCCTGAACTGGCCATCTCCTGTGATCAGATTGGTGAATAGCCCAATTCTCATCAGAGAGCCTTCAACAGGCAACTTACGGAAACAGATACAGAGATCCACAGCCAAACATTTAGCTAAGCTCTGGAAATCCTGCTGAAGAGAGGAAGAAGGATTGTAGATGCCATAAAGGTCAAGTACATCACAAGAAAATGCAAAGAAACAACTAACCTAGCTCATAGGAACTCACAGAGTTTGAACCAACAACCAGGGAGCCTGCATGGAACCAACCTAAGCCTTCTACATATATGTGACAGTTGTCTAGCATGGTCTATTTGTGGGACTCCAGGCAATGAGATCAGAGGCTGTCCCTAATGCTTTGACTGGCTCTTGGAAACCTATTCCTCATACTGGATTGCCTTGCCCAGTCTAAATACAAAAGAAGGTGCTTAGTCTTATGGCAACTTGATATGTCATGCTTTGTTGATACCAAAGGGAGACCTACCTCTTTCTGAACAGAAACAGAAGAGGAGCAGATTGAGGAGGAGGGTCAGAGGGGAGTTGTGGGGGAGGAAATGGGAGGAGAGGAGGCAGGAGAAACTCAGCTGAGATGTGAAATAAATAAATAAATAAATAAATAAATAAATAAATAAA
The DNA here is from genome assembly GCF_007827085.1 of Peromyscus californicus insignis. Lineage (NCBI taxonomy): Eukaryota > Metazoa > Chordata > Mammalia > Rodentia > Cricetidae > Peromyscus > Peromyscus californicus. The sequence goes on along the minus strand of NW_026294584.1, from coordinate 95,412,541 downwards.
TAAATAAATTCAATAAAAACACTCATACACACAAGTGAACCTCCAAAATTTTTTAAGTAGTGATGACAGATGCTGTCTTTTATTGCAAATGATGCTCCTTGTTTCCTTTGTTTATAAGTAGATTTTTAGAAACAAATTGTCCTCTGTACTTTTACATATACATATATATATATATATATATATATATATATATATATATATATATATATCTGTATATATATCCACACATACACACACATATATATATATACATATATACACACATATATATATATATATATATATCTTTCTCTAATGGCTGAAGAGATGACTTTGTGGTTATGAGCAGTTTCTGTTCTTTCAGAAGATTGGAGCTCAGTTCCCAACACCCATGCAGGGTAGCAGACAGCCATGGCCCCCATTCTTTCTCAAATTAAAGTCCTCTTTATTTTGCTACACATATGCTACATATCTTTATATATCTATATACATATATATAATATACACATACATACAACCCTCTGGATCTGTTTAGCATAGCTGGGTTTATAATATTCCTGGGCTGACCATTTTGTATTGGATAAACCTGGGAATTCTCTTGGTTGTAACAAACAGCTGGCTAGTGGGATATGGCACATTCAATAGGAGTGAAACCCGTCCTGGTACTAGACACCTAAGCAATTTCCAAGGACTACTGAGGTCATGAATCTTAGAGGGAACCCACTGTCACTGTGCTAGAAAAGCATCATTTCAAATTGCATTCTAAACCATATCCTTACACACACATGAGTGCAGTTCTCAGCTCATCAGAGAAGCTTCTCTTTCAGCAAACAGAGCTCAGTACGGAAAACCGCAACTAGACAGAATGTAGTGATAAATGGATTGGGGGAAGCCCATTCACAACAGATAAATCAATAATATAACTCTTGCACCTAAGAATTAAGGAACACCATAGAAGAGGTGGCAGAAAGATTGTAAGAGGCAGAGGACTGGGGGTTTTGTTGTGAGATTGTGTCTTCTAGAAATGACAGGGAAGCTTCCCCTGTGATACCACAACAATATGGCCCCTTAAACATGACTGGATGAGTCAAGAAGGAACCAAACAAAGTTAGAGAATTAGAAAGAGACCAGTGAGAGACAAGAAAGCAGAATTAGTGCAAAGGATGGGAGATAGACACATACTATCATTTAGCCATATACGTGTATGAAAATGTCATAACTAAACCCATTATTTTATAAAATTAAGATACATCCCAAAACCTGCACAAGGTAGAATAAGATATAGACATAAAACAAGCATTTATAATCAGAAAAAATTAACATAACTAAAAATAAATATACTTAGTAGACCACAGAATTTATATCATCCTAACTTTTACTAGGATAACAATCACAAGCCTGTGGGAAAATAAATGTGCAACACTTAAGCATACATTTTTGAGTATTAAAATTGTGAGAAACATTATATATATATATATATATTCAATGTGGAAAATATATATTTCTATATGTCATTTTCTAGGTAAAACTAGTTTGCCACTGGTGTATCAAAAAAGGAAAGAAATTGAATTAATAAGATACTATAAGGAATATTTATGAGAAGAAGTCTAGGAAGTTTTGTGTTTTATATTAGAAAAAAATGTTTTCGATGTATTTACCAACCTAACACTGGAAGCATGGGAACTGGCCCCACCTACACTATATAAATGGTGTAAAAGTGCAGGTAAGGTCAAACAGTATTCATTAAAATAGGAAAAGATAAAACAAACATACCCAACTGATAAATATGATAAGGAATTGTGCTGTGGAATATTACTTTAACTAGGCAAAGATGTGTTAATTTGTTGATCCTGCATTTGTTCAATGATGTAAAGATGTGTTAATTTGTTTATGCTGCATTTGTTTAACCAAGTAAAGATGTATTGTCTTGCCTACTTAAGGCACCTAATTGGTCTAATAAAAACCTGAATGGCCAATTGCTAGGGATAGGCAGGGTTGGCAGGCAGAGAGAATAAACAGGAGAAGGAATCTAGGCTCCAGAAAAAAGAGAGAAGAGAACGAGGGAGAAAGGGAGACTCCCAGGGCCAGCCAGGTAAGACACTAGTCAGACACAGAGGAAGCAATGAAAATAGGACATACAGGATGAAAGAAAGGTAAAAAGCCCCAAGGAAAAACATAGATGAAGGGAAACAGGTTAAATTATGTTATAAGAACAAGCAAGAAAGGAGCCTAAGCCAAGGTCGAGCATTCATAAATAATAGTATGTAGTGATATTTTGTTTGTGCTCTAACAAATAAAGCTTGCCTAAAGATGAGAGAAGCAAAGCAGCCAGCCAGTAGGGAAACTTCTTACCTCTAGGAATCCTCAGACTGAAAAGGGCCTGAGCTCCTGTCTCCACCAGCTTTATACTCCTCTCTCCCCATTCAGCCATATCACCTCCTGTCTATCTGTATAGACCTCCAGACCTCTATGGTTAACTAATGGCTAGCTCCACCCTCTGATCTTCAGGCAAGCTTTATTTGTTAGAGCACAAACAAAATATCACCATGGTAAGAGGTGACTTTGGCTGCTCCTTTACTACTCTGATCTTTCTCCGGGGTTTTTATTATTAAAACCATTTAGAATTTGTACTACATCAATAAGTCTCGTGTCATGATCTGGGAGCTGGTGATCTGAGAAAGCTTGCTACATTTTTTTTTATAATGGAACTCATTAGTTTTAGTATTTTAATACCATGTTAGTATTTTTTTTTTTTTTTTTTTTGGTTTTTCGAGACAGGGTTTCTCTGTGTAGCTTTGCGCCTTTCCTGGAACTCACTTGGTAGCCCCGGCTGGCCTCGAACTCACAGAGATCCGCCTGGCTCTGCCTCCCGAGTGCTGGAATTAAAGGCGTGTGCCACCACCGCCCGGCATGTTAGTATTTTTGTCAAACATATCTGCCCTATAAAGCTAGAATTTTATACTACTAAATATTATTAAATAACAATGGCAGTAAAATACCATTAATATTACATATTTTGAGTATTTGTGAACAAAGCTACGTTTGTGGATAATAAGAAACATTGAAAAACCTGCCTGATGTGTTTTTATGATATATAATTATGATTCTTGCTTCCACTAAACCAAGATTATCAATCCTGTGGTTTGACTCAAGACTAGTCAGAAATGAACTTTATTTCTAGATCTGTTAAATGACACAGAGTTCCCTCAGCCATAGCTATGCTTTATTATTTTTTATTTCACTATAAATCATTAATGCATTGCTTGAAATTTTAATTTCTCATAAGAATACAACATGGCATTTTTAAGTTTTTAAAAATGTTTTGGGGTATGTTACTAAATAAAAAATGATAAAATGAAAAAACAAGCCGAGCGGTGGTGTCACACGCCTTTAATCCTAACACTCGGGAGGCAGAGCCAGGCGGATCTCTGTGAGTTCGAGGCCAGCCTGGTCTACAAAGTGAGTTCCAGGAAAGGCACAAAACTACAAAGAGAAACCCTGTCTTGAAAAACCAAAATAATAATAATAATAATAATAATAATAATAATAATAATAATAAGAGTAAATGAAAGAACAAAAGAAAATTGGAGAGAAGAAACTATCATAAAGATTAGCAAAAAATTCAGTCAACTATGTCACAGTTTTGAAGTTTAGGAAATCATTTCTGTCCCAAACAAATTTAAAAAAGAAATGAACTTTTTCTAAAAACAAAATATTCAAACAATGGCTGTCTATTTTGGAGAAAAAAATTAAGACAACTGCACATTAAACATACTTAAGATCAATTCTTCTTGTGTCTGGTCCCTTTTTTATATATTAATCTGTGTTTTCTAGAATCTAGCTGATTGCAAATTCTAGCAGATAATATACCACATGTGGTTTCAAGGTTAACTCTACTGCAGGCTTATTAGTCAGAAATCTGATTAGTATATTTTGCTTGTGTTTGACAACATTACAAATGAATTTAACAAACATTTAAATTTTGGGGAAAACCAAATATAAAACATTTTAACAAATAAAACAATTCGTGATTCTTGCGTTAAACATTCCATCTAGTATTGTTATGAAAAAGCAATTATTTTACATATTTCCTGTAAATCTGTATGCATACAAATTTGATGAACATAATTTTTAAAGTCACAAAATACTTTTGTAGTCACTGTGTTCAACTCTTTCTAGAAAATACCAACATCTGTAACTTTTTATGACAGAAAACAAATCTTTTTATGAAGTCAAGTATAAGCCAGCCATTCAGATAGCATTTGTCAGAAAACAGAACCACTGTATTCAGTTCTGAAATGAAAATTTTATTGGAACAAAGAAAGAGAACAAGAAAAACATGGAGGATGTGGAAAAAGTTAGGGGAGGGGAAAATTTGATTTAAATACATTGTATGAAAAACAAATAAAAATTAGAAAACAATAAAAATACATTTAAGAAATTAAAAATAATAAAGAATGTATTTGAACTTTTTGGGTAATGGAAATCAAGGAAGAACCATAAAATTTTATCCTACATACAGGAAGTGGGATGGGGTGGTTGCTCCCTTGGTAGCTGCTGCCATTCCCAAGAACTTATAGAAATTTCTACCAGTTCTAAGACATCATGATAACTTTCAAGCTCCTTTGAAGGTAACTTAGAATCTATCTACTTATAATGTGTAAGCACACCCAGAGAGTATGCTACTATGCCTCTCCAGCCTTATTAATAACATTGCCCTCTCATAAGGGGATTATGACCTATAACTCCTGGTAATCAGTTTCTTATTAATGTGGACTTAATTCTGTGTTTTTTCACCCACAGCAGAAGAAGCCATGAGGGCATTTGTTCTATGAGCATCAGTAAAGACAACCTGACATTTTAATTTTCTTCATTTGTAGTCAAAGAAACCCACCTCAGAGCAGCAAATGCATTCCATTTTAAGGAAAAAATGGGAAACTTATTTTTAAGGCCAATTTCAAAATAGTTATAAAATCATAACATTGAAATTATCTCGGGTTTGCTTTACATAAGATGCTATATTCACTACAAAGTTGATAGTTTGCATAAGAGCCCACAGGGCATCATTAATTTACAAAACAGGTCTTAGAACAGAAAATTAAATAGTATGCATTTTTGTCATCATGTATTTACTATATGTTAATCTGTATTATTAAAAATAAAATATTCTATGCAATTTCAGTAGTTAAGTGAGAAAAATTAATTTTTTTATTTGACTTTACTATATTGGCATGCCAACAGAAATACATTGGGATTGATTTACAACTTGAAAGTGCTTACTGAATTATTAGTATTATTAATATTCATGGACATTTTTCTCAGTTCTGTTCCATAGACATACACAACAGCATCTTCCTAGAGAGATGATGTATAGAGAATTTTGAAATCTAAGCATTTAGAGCTCAAATAAACAACTTTATGTATGTGTTTAATAACATTTGATCATGACAAGAAAACTTAACACTTAATATACAGAGCTATATTTTAAATTAAGATCACTCACTATTGAGAGCTCTCCAAATACCTGAAAGCTGCATTTTATTGCCTACCATCCTTATGCAAATTATAACGTATTATGTAACATTTTGCAGTTTAAGCTAATACGATGCATTTATACATAATGTGAATCTAATCAAAATATAGATATAATATTTCATATACATATAATCATATATGTAGATAATTTTGAAGCTCTGATAGTCAAACTGCAAGTGAACTAACCTCTTTAAACATGAAGGATATGTCCTAAGACTCCTGTGTGCATTTTGTTTTCATATATTTATTATGTATTTGTATTTTAACAATTTAAAAGAAGCATACATCATTTTATTTAATGTATTAGTTTAATGGGAAGAATTAAATGAATAAAATGTGAAGCTATCAATATAGCCGAGTGGGCAAAAGGTCTTGCCACAAAATCTGATGATCTGAGTTCAACCCTGTGGCCTCCAGGATAGAGGGAGAAAATAAATCATGCAACTTGTCCTCTGACCTTCAGTCCTGTGCTATAGCATGTTCACAAATACACACACATACACACATACATACATACACACATACACACATACACACACACACAAACATAGACACACACAAGCTTACACACACACAAGTACACACACATACACACATACACAAGGAAACACACTATAAGAGAATTACCTGGTAATTTTAACAAGATAAACAGTACTCTATGAGGCTGGGCAGTGGTGGTGCACGCCTTTAATCCCAGCACTCGGGAGGCAGAGCCAGGTGGATCTCTGTGAGTTTGAGGCCAGCTTGTTCTACAGAATGAGATTCAGGACAGGCACCAAAACTACACAGAGAAACCCTGTCTCTAAAAACCAAGAAAATAATTTTTTTTTTTTTTAAAAAGAGTACTTTTTGGACCCTGGATAACAGACTAGGGGAAATAAGTGAATAAAATACATACACTATTTCATAATCTTAATTATGTTGAACCTAAGAGTTTTTAAATGAAATTTGAAAGTAAAAATTTGCACACAATATCTAACCTGAAATGTGATAGATAAAACATAAAAAATAACCGGTGTCAGCATTATGGAGAACATCTCTTATCTCAGAACTATAGAGGCTGAAGCAAGAAGATTGCCTCAAATTCAAGGCCAGTCTGTCCTACATAATGGGTAGTAATCCAGTCAGACCCTGCCACTAATGGGTTGGTAGGTAAGATAGGTTGGTAGATAGATTGATAGGTAAATCGATAGATTGATAGATTGATAGATCGATAAGTAGATGATAGATAGATAGGTAGATAGAGTCATGCATGAATGAATGTTAGTAAAATAGGTTGAGAAATCAGGATAATTGAAGAAACAGCTATAGCATCGGGAGCTTTATTATAGTTTTGAATGTTCATCATAATTGTTTTCATTGTTTACTTTCCTGATCTCTGTCCATTGTAAGTTCAAGTTCATAAATCTAGCAATTTATTATCCTTTAATTTCAATAAATACATCTTTCTATAAGGAAAACATCATAAATATATACTGCTAGTTCAAAGATAAACAGAATTGAACAGTAAACATTCCTGCCTCTTTCTAATTTTAATGGGTATCTCTGCATCTTTTTCTCCATTAAGTAATGAAAACAAATTAAGGCATCATAAAATAAGTGTGTAAAGTATCTAGATAATTCAGGAAAATAAATGATCCTCGCATACTATTAATTAAACTATGTTACAAAATAACTTTATTAAAAACTATGTCATTTAACCTGTGTACATTGTGAGAAAACAGGAAAGTGGTTGTCATGACCTTTTCCAGTCATCTGTTTTTAGAATGAGGAACAGCAGCTGTTGCCATTAAGATGGGCAATGAGTTAGAGGATTGTGAGCAGACATGAACTATGAACCAATGGCTGAGGGGTCCCCACTGGATCAGGCCCTCCGAATGGGTGAGACAGTTGATTGGCTTGATCTGTTTGGGAGGCATCCAGGCAGTGGGACCAGATCTTGTGCTCATTGCATGAGTTGGCTGTTTGAAACCTGGGGCCTATGCAGGATTGTTTGGCTCGGCCTGGGAGGAGGGGACTAGACCTACCTGGACTGAGTCTACCAGGTTGACCTCAGTCTGTGGGGAAGGCTTTGCCCTGGAGGAGATGGGAATGGGGGGGGGGGGTTGGGGGGAAGGTGAGGGGGACGGGAGGGGGGAGAACAAGGGAATCCATGGCTGATATGTAGAACTGAATTGTATTGCAAAATAAATTAAAATAAATTAAAATAAATTAATTAATTAATTAATTAATTAAAAAAAAAAAAGAGTCAGATTCTCAAAATGGCAGCTGAAAACTTCCGAGCATTAACCTTTCAGTCAGCGGTCTTCTAACTGTATGTGATGGCTCAGTTTGAAATGAATCAGCAAAAGCTGATTGTCCCTGTTAGATAAAGTAGTAGCACAGGCTTTCTTTACATTGGCTACAAACTTAGAGGGTGAATCAAAGACAGTAAATTGAATTAACCATTTTTCCTGCTGGCCCAAATTGACAAATTCCAGAAGTTAAAGTCCTCATAAGATATTCAGTTAACCATTTCCCATTTCACACAAAACAGTCTTCTACTGACTACAGTGCTGAGTAACAGTAACAGAATGTGTTTAATGATTTCTACTTCTGGTTGCCCAAGAAGGCAAAAGACAATTCTTGCATCCAACTCTTACATTGTCTTGAGCAGAAGGCAGTTTTGATATCCATCTCAATGAAAGTCTCAATGGATGGATGAGGACTCAAGGCACAGAGTTCTTAATTCTCTCCACATGTACTTCCATTAATTCTTCAAGACATATATTTTTACCTTTCCTTCATTAAAAGTTGGTTTAGCCTTTCCTCTGGCCCCTGCTTTATTCTTTGGGAATGTGTTCTAGGTAAAGCCTCTGTAACCTTAGGCAGCCTCACTAAGGTAATCACCCAATACTATGATTTCAGGTTACTGTTTTTAGAAAATAGTAGGATTCAAGAAATGATTCAAGTCTTACTTCTATTCAAGAACATTTATATACTGAATATAATATTATCTGAAACTCTTGAACAATTCTAAATATTCTTTTTAAATTTTTTTATCTTTTTTATTTTATAATTTAATTTAATTTTACATATCAGTCACGGATTCCCTTGTTCTCCCTCTTCCCCCCCCCACCTTTCCCCAACCCACCCCCCATTCCCATCTCCTCCAGGGCAAAGACTCCCCTGAGGATTGAGTTCAACCTGGTAGATTCAGTCTAGGCAGGTCCAGTCCCCTCCTCCCAGGCTGAGCCAAGTGTCCCTGTATAAGCCCCAGGTTCCAAACAGTCAACTCATGCACTGAGTACAGGACCCAGTCCCACTGCCTGGATGCCTCCCAAACAGATCAAGCTAATCAACTGTCTCACTTACCCAGACGGCCTGATCCAGTTGGGGGCTCCTCAGCTATTGGTACATAGTTTATGTGTTTCCATTCGTTTGGCTATTTGTCCCTGTGCTTTATCCAACCTTAGTCTCAACAATTCTCGCTCATACAAACCCCCCTCTTTCTCGCCAATTGAACTCCTGGAGCTCCACCTGGGGCCTGGCCGTGGATCTCTGCATCTGGTTCCCTCAGTCATTGGATGGGGTTTCTAGCATGACAGTTAGGGTCCTTGGCCATCCCATCACCAAAGTAGATCACCTCCGGCTGTCTCTCGACTGTTGCCTACTGGGATGGCCATTGTGGGGGTATCTTTGTGGATTTCTGTGGGCCTCTCTAGTACTCTACTTATTCCCATTCTCATGTGGTCTTCATTTATCATGGTCTTTCATTCCTTGTTCTCCCTCTCTGTTCTTGATCCAGCTGGGATCTCCTGCTCCCCAAAGCTCTCCTTCTCTTCACACTTGCTCTTCATTACCCCACTCACGTCCATGTTGTTCATGTAGATCTCATCCATTTCTCTGTCATTGGGTGATCCCTGCGTCTTTTTTGGGGTCCTGTTTAGTAGGTAGCTTCCCTGGAGTTGTGAGTAGCAGTCTAGTCATCTTTGTTTTACATCTAGTATCCTCCTATGAGTGAATACATACCATGTTTGTCTTTCTGAGTCTGGGTTACCTCACTCAGGATGATTTTTTCTAGATCCATCCATTTGCCTGCAAACCTCATGATGTCATTGTTTCTTCATATGTTAAAATACCTTTGACAGTATAAGTGAGTTGGGAAGCACTATACTGGACCAGTAGCTAAATGTGGAATATTTTTGAGACTTAAAAAGTACGTTTTACGTATGTATGTGAGCGTATGAATACTGTGTGTAGTGGTATCTGGTTACCTTGAGCTGGTGTTACAGGTAGTTGTAAGCCATTGGGGGTAGGTGCTGAGAACTGATCTCAGAACCTCTGGAACAATAGGAGGTGCTCTTCACCACTGTGTTCAACTCTCTTGTAGTGAATTTTGCATCTATTATGCTATGAGACTGGGAAATTTAGGCCCATAAGCTGAAATTTATCTTTTTCAAGCAAACTGTGGTAGATATGAGATAACATATCTAGGTTTTTTTTTCTCAATTAAATTGACCATTAGTGCAATAGAAATTAGACATTGAATACATTTATTGCACTGATCCATTTAGAAACTGATTTTTTTTCAGTTATGTTAAAAGTTGTATCAAATGCTTCTATTATAGTTTACTTTATTATGTAGATTGTACTGATGTGTGTGTGTGTGTGTGTGAGTGTGTGTGTGTGTGTGTGTGTGTGTGTGTGTGTGTGTGTGTGTGTGTGTATTTTGATTAAAAAGAGAAATCCAGCTAGGAAGTAGTGACACATGTCTTTAATCCAGAACTCTGGAGGCAGAGGCAGGTAGATCTCTGTGAGTTCGAGGACAGCCTGGTCTACAGAGTGAGTTTCAGGACAGCCAAGGCTACACAGAGAAACTTTGTCTCAAAAAAACAAAGTGGGGTGTAGTGGGGAGACAGAGACCAAGAGACAGAGAGAGAAATACAGGTATTTCCTGTTGGTACCTCAGGCTATCTGGTCATTAGTTAGGTTAGGTCTACCTAGCTCATGTTGCAATTGAGTTAAGCACTCAAGAATTTGATATCTTAAATGAAGATAATAATTTCATGTTTGTACAATAGGTGGCTTTAAGGGTGGCTTTGGCAACTGCATTTTCTCATAAGTTCTAAGATGATGTGTCATTGAGACCACATGCTTCTCTCTGTTTGGATAGTAGAGACTTGAACAAAGCAGACACTCCATCCAGGCATGGCACGTGTCATTTCCTGTTTTATAGAACAGAGACTCACTCACTGAGTTGAACAGAGCCCCATGTCATCACAATAATGATGTTTCAATGCAGAGAAAAGAGAAAATCTGAGTGTTAGTAGCAACTTCAAATGCATACTTCAAACCATTCTCTTGTCTCACAATCACCCATGTCTGTCAGTTCCAAGTACAGCATGGTCAACCTGGATGGGTGAGTCTGGCCTTTCAGTTATGCTTCTGCTTTCAGTTCTTTGACTAAAAAACACAATGACAATAAGCAGCCTGCTGAAGAAAAGGATTGGTTCAACTTACAATCTGCATCTATCAGTGAGGGGATAGTCAAAATGGAAATATGATGTGAGTCCATCACATCGAAACTCAAGAGCAGAAAGAAACAAAGGTGTCAGTCCTTGCTTGCCTGCTTGCTGTCAGAGACAGATTTCTCCTTACGCTGCTCCTTTCCCTCTGCCCAGGAAATGGCGTTGCCCACAGTGGGCTGGGTCTGTCTATATCAATTAATAATCAAGACAATCTCTACATACCTGCTCTTATGCCAACATGATCTAGGTAATTTCTTCACTAAGACACTCTTACATGTGGTGCTGGGTTGTTTCAATTTTTTTTTCCCCATTTTGCTTAATTTTATTTTATTTAGTCATTTCCATCTCATCCTCTTCCAGTACAATTTCTGTGTCCCTTACACTCCCTCTCAAGTTCATGACCTCTTATTTCAGCTAACAGGTTGGAGTCCATTCTTGAGTGAAATCAATGAAGTAACTCAAACAGAAAGAACTCCTGTAGAACCCATGGAAGAAGAATGTTGATTGCTGACTATCTCACAGTCACATGCTCAGCTAACTTTCTTCTACAGCCCAGGACAGCCTGCCTAGGAAATAGTGCCTCCACTTGCCTCTCCTACATCAATTAGCAATTGAGAAAATGCTTGTACGCATGCCTATAGCCAATCAGATAGGGATAATCCCTCAACTGAGACTTCCCTTTTGAGACAACTTTAGGCTGAGGTGAGTGGACAGTTAAATCTCACTAGGACAATTGCCTACTTCCAGCTTACTGTGTTCTCAGTCACTGTGGTTCTACTCTGAAAATACTTTTGTGCCTTGATCATGAGTCTTACTGTTTTCCTAATAGTATTTCTGATCGTTAATTTATTAAATTATATTTAAAAGTTGTATTAAATAAAATTTCCCCTATAGACTCTTAAAAATGAATCACATGTTTATATAGTAATAATGATAATACTAATAAATACTGTTACTACTAATAATAATGATAGCAAATCTTAGTTAGCTTTTGTCAAGCAACAGGTAAAAAAGTTTTATGTATTTGAACTAATTTGCCTCTAAATGACTTCTTTGAGACAGGTAATTTTACAGCGTTCACATTACCATGAGGGAATGAAAACCGCAAAGGGTGAGCAATTCTCTCAAGATCAAGTGACTAGTGACAGGAAGTACCAGGACTTGACCTCAGACTATCTGGCTCCACGTCTGTGCTCTGGGACACTGCCTGAGACAGCTCCTTGATGGGAAAGTCTCCTTCTGCTGAGGTTTCTAAGTTTGGAGTAGGCATTGTGTCTGCTTGAGACCAGATGATTTCCAGTTTGTACAACTATGAGTCAGGTTAAAAAATATTGTTTCTGTTTTATTTTTTTAAATAGGGACACCAATTTTATTTTAAAACAAACAAACAAATCCCCTTTTGTCTTTAAAACCATACATCAACTCCAACACAGTGATAATGACTGACTTAAATACCCCACTCTAACTTCTATGTAGGTCAACTGGAAAAAGAAAACCAACTAAACAAGGAAACTCTAGAATTAAATCATATCATAAACCAAATAGATCTAATGCATATCAACAGAGCACTTCATCCTGAAACCAAAGAATAATGTTCAAACCTTAACAATAGGCTTACTACATGAAACTTAAACTTATTCACACAATTTCTATTCCCAATTCTCTCATTGAAATTAAAATCCGATGCAGTATTGTGGGATATTTTATATTTCTGTGTTCTTTTTTCTGCTTCTAGTTTTCTTTTATTGAAAATAGAGTTATCATACAATATATTCTGATGTGGTTTCCCCTCCCTTAACTCTTTGAGATCCTTCCCACTCCCCCTTCCTTCTGAATCCACACCCTTTCTGTCTCTGTTTAGAAAACAATCAGGCATTTAAAGAATGATACTAAAATAAAATAAGATAAAATAAAAACAAACCAACCAGATTAGGACAGAACAAACAGAAGAAAAAGAACCAAAGAAATAGCACAAGAGACATATAGGATGCAGAGACACACTTGTTCATATACACAGGAATCCCACAAAAGCTAGACCAGAACCCATAATACCTATGCAAAGAGAACTTATAGTGGTTTTGTTTATTTATTTTAAAATAAAATTAGGTGCCCCTATGTTAGGAGGAGGAGGAGGAGGAGGAAGAAGAAGAAGAAGAGGTTGTTTTATGGTAGATGAGAGGGGTCAGTGGGTAGGGGCACTTGCTGCCAAAACTGAAGATCTAAGTTCAATTCCTAGTATCCACCTAGAGGAATAAGAGACCTGCCCTAACCTGTCTCTCATAAGTTGTCTGCTAATCTCCACATGTGCATGTTTTTAATTATAAACTCTCAGATGTAGGAATCTTCACAGATAGATATGAAAGAACTGATGATACTACATTTGTGACATTGTAAGCTGCCATATAACTGTGATAATAAACAAGGATTGGTCTGAATATGATGCCAAATAAGGAAGGTTTACTCATGACAATTAATTAATGATTATCATAAATGAACTTCAAGAATGTCCAAGAGAAAAGGGTCACTCAAAAACATTTGGAGGAGACAGGCACAAGTGGATCATTTATTTCCCTGAAATGTTAAAACCTCCTGCCAACATTTTAACAATATTTCAGTGTCTCTACGACACAGTTGGACACAGAATCTTAATTTCACAGAGGCTATTTGAAGTACAGATTCAAAATCTCCTATTGGAATGAATAACCTGTTTTCCCAGCTTCTTGGCCAAGGAATCCAAATTCCTTTCCTGAAGCATTTTGGGTGTTTTGTGACCCCTGAAACATCCCTTAGAAGTCAGGGGGTGTTGATTTTGGAACTAATAAATCATAATGTAAGAACTGTGCTTACTATAAATGATTTAAGGAACTGAAGAAGAGAACAAAGTTTTTGGCACTTTAATAATGTAAATGTCTGATCAGAAGTTGCACTTCACTGTGACCAGAAAAACAATTGAAAAGAGAAGTGTGTGTGAAAAGGGGAATTCATAATTAGCACATATATACGTTCATAGATAGACATTTCTAGTAAAAACACATCCTTAATTCATATTTGGAAAAAGCAATTAAGTTTCTAGAATTTCATGAAGAGCATGAATATCCTTTGGGAAAATACATTATGGAGTGCTAGTTTGTTGGCAAGAATCATTTGCAGGAAAAAATACACAGTAAAATATTTTCATTCTGTTATTTTTTTCTCCATCACAAGTTACAGCTCTGAGTTACAAAGGTCAGCACATAGAGTCCTCAGTGTATTCTTAGAATGCAGAGTGAAGGAAGTTGAAATGGTTTGTTCTGTCTCCTGTCCCCAGAAAGATTGGCATAATTTAACATGAAGATTTTCTCCTATAATTTATTAAATGAGTGAGGGATAGATAAATATAATCTAATGTTATTTATGATTGCCATCTAGAAATTTCAAATCTTGGTGCTTAAATCCTACTTTCCACAGCTGTCTTCTCTCCCCAACATGGAGTGCAATTCAAGGGTGCACAGAATGGCACATTTGAGATGGATTCATTTGTGCATGTTCAGAAAAATATATATAAACATATCAGTGCAGATATGCACATTCTTGTTTTCTCAAAGCAATGAAGGAAGTTTACCCTTCATGTGGTCATGGCTTAGAACCAATGGCTTACTGAAGAAGACAGGTAATGAGGAAACATTCGAAATATAATAGAAATGATATAGAAAGATGAATCCAAAACTCTTCATATAGGACTCTGGTGTGGTATGTGAAAACCTGGATTGTTAGCGATTAAATACTACCCAGATGTGAAGAGGGGCTTGCAAGTATATATTAGGGTCTCAGAAATTACCTATGAAAATTACCTGGCGTATTATTATCCTAGAGAAAACAGCTGTTGCTTGCTTTTGCTTTTGACTACAGGTAGTCCAAGCCTGTACACTAAATCCCATTATTTGGTGATGGTCTCTGGTTACTGAAAGCCATATGTTTATTTAATTAATTAAAGTTTGGGGAAAATAATTACAGAGGCTGTAAAAATTGCTCAGTAGTTAAAAGCACTTACTACTTTTGTAGAGGACCAGGGTTCATTCCCCAGCACCCACATGTTGGCTCACAAACTTTCAAAACTCCAGTTCCAGGGTATCCTACATGCTCTTCCAGCCTCTGAGGGCACCAGACACCCACTTGGTATGCATACATACAAATAAGCAAAACACTCATTCATAAACTAGAAAAGAAAATTACCATTTCAAAATGATAGTTTATCTGGAAATAAATATTCACAGGTTGTAACAGAGAGATGGCACGCTTTTTCTGAAGATTTTAGGGTCAAAGCCTGAGCTCATGTAGTACCAACAAGCTGCTTGGCAATCCATCCTGAAACACCAACTGTGAAGACTGTTATTGAAACCAAAGAATGGAGATTGATTTAGTGTGATCACAATAGGAGGGGGGACAATTAAAAGGTCCAGTGACCTCGAAGACTATCTGATGGGGACAGCCATGAGATTTAGGTTTAAGTAGAAAGCAAGAAGTACGCATAACTGAGCATTCCTGGTAGTTACAACCTTGCGCATTATCGACACATCATTGTGTCAGCTCAGGTTCATTCTTACAAGGTGGTCTGATAAATACACAAAACTGTATGAAATCTCTTCCATGGAGAAAAGATCTTTCTCTAGCTAACACCAGGACTTCAGACTTTCCCTTTCTCTACCAAGAAATTCCTAGGTAATTATTTTAGACAGGCTTTCTCTAAATAGTCTTAGCTGACCTGAAACCAACTACATAGACCAAGCTGGCCTGGAAATCCCGGAGATCCAGCTACCACTGCCTCCAAAATGCTGTGTTAAAAGCATGCTCAACCATGCCTGGCTCCTAGGGAATTTTGATTCTTTTGCATCCATTGTTTCAAAAATCTGATAGCCAAAGTAGGAGCATAAATGTTTTCCTTTAGAACATCTCCTTTCCTCCCAGGGTGAGATACACACACACATACACACACACACACACACACACACACACACACACATGCACACATACACATGCACATGCACACACACACACACACACAAGAAAATAGGATAATCAAATTCAAAGATTAGAAATCAAAAAGAAACAGTTTTACTGGTAGAAATGGCTAGATTCAGTCAGTGTTACTCCAGTCTCCACGGTGAACTTCATGAAATGGGGTACAAGAACACAAGTGAGATTTCATGACATTTCTTATAAATGCCCTCCACATTTAAAAATCACACTTTTATTACAGATAAATGGAATAAATTATAAAGAGTTAGCCATGAGCCTCCCCTCCTAAGATTTTTAAAGAACTTACCAAATTTCTAAATATGACTTTTCATTATGCTTCTTATCAGAGAGACTGCTGGGGAAGAGTGTCACCGATGCTATTTCAGATCTGTCATCTAGAATCTTCTAATCTGCCAACTTTCTGCAACTAGGAGATGAGCTCACGTAGAAGCTGACAAGAGGTGCTGATGAGTCTAGACTTTCCTGAAGGTTGTTAAAAGTTTAAGTTGCCCCACTGTGCAGAAACTCTCTGAATTGGCTTGGCAATTTTTATAATGACAGCTGCTGTCAGGTGACAGGGAAAATTATGCAGTTCAGGGAATGTGGTTGTAACAAGCAAAGGATGCTGGAAATAGAAATGGTCCTAGGTAGTGGAGAGAGTGATTCATGTAAACCTGTAACATCTCTCCACATGTCGTGTGTAGATCATCTCTCAGTTATGTTTCTTCAAGTGGTTTGAATGAGAAATGTCCCCCAGAGGTTCATGTATTTGGACACCTAGCCCTCAGTTGACGGCACTGTCTTGGGAGATTGTGAAAACTAGGATGGGAAGTCTTACTGGTAGAAGCACATCACTTCAGGACTGGCTTTGAGGGTTTATAGGCTCAATGAACTTCCCATTTACCTTCTCCATTTTCTGCATGCATGGACAATGAGAATCATTAGCTTCCTGCTCCTGCTAACAATGGCTGCTGCTTGCTCCTATGCCTGCCTGCCCTGGTGGACTCCTTGGAGCCATAAGCCCAATTAAAGGCTTTTGTCTATAAGCTGTTTTGGGTCATGCATGGTATTTTTATCACAGATACAGGAAAGCAATTGATAGAGGGTCCAACCAAAAATATTTATATTGGATTTATATTGGAATGTGATGATTTTTTTTCTAGCAAAACAGAATCTAAGACATAGGCTGAGACTTTGCATCACTCCTTATGCCAAGCTGACCATAGCACCAAAGAGTTACTAAAATTTCTAACTTACTGAGGAGCTCCAAAGATGGTTAATGGGAGAGTGCAAGCTTTTCCTATGAGGTGGAAGCTTTAGGGAAGTTACAGCAAGCTGTTACACCTGACGTTTTTGTCTCTGTTTTTTGTTTCCTCTACATAGTGCTTTAAAAAAAATCAAGCCAGGTAGCAGTGGCATATGTCTTTAATCCCAGCACTTGGGAGGCAGAGCCAGGCAGATGTCTGTGAGTTCAAGACCAGCCTGGGCTACAGAGTGAGATCCAGGACAGGCACCAAAATTACACAGAAAAACCCTGTCTTGAAAAAAAAAAAAAAACCACAAAACAAAAAACAAAAAATAAAAAATAAAAAATCTAGGTTACTTACCTATTTTCCTAGATTTAAGATTCTCTAAATGTAAGAAATTTTCCTGGTTTGTAGGAATATAGACTGTATAAGAAACAGGAATCATGATCATTTTCAAGAATGGCCATGACCAGGAAGAACTATGGATTCTTAGGCAAGTCCTTGCATTGTTATGGTCCCAAGTTTGCTGGCTTCACACTTTTAAGTTGCTTATCTGCTTGCCATCATTATCATGCTTTGAAAAGTTCTGAAGGAAATAAGAGGATTCAGGAGTAAAATGTTATCACCAGTCACAAAAAGTGAGAAACAGGCTGGTCAACAGCCAAGGTTCCACCTTAGCTGATCCAAGCTTCTATGGAGAAATCAACTGGGGCTCCTGGAACCAAACAGGGTATAGTTACCATGGGCATAGGCCTTTTAGAACTGGACTGAGCAGTAGCTGCCAAGGTGGCACAGTCTCTTGAAACTTAGTCCTGGTAGTTCCAGACTTTGGGTATGATGTTGAAAAGTGGCAGTGGGATCCAGCTCACAGATAGGTCTTCAAGAACCCATGTGTTGTGAGGGTGAAAAGACATGCAGACTCAAGACAGAGCTATTCGGGAAGCCATAACAACAATGTGTTTATAGGATGCTGCTCCAGTCTGTGATGTTCAGTCTCCTGATACTGCAACGTGACATTGTTGTCCATGAAGTTCACACTCTGGATCTTTCCCATTGAGAATTTAAAAATCACACAAAAAGTATCTCATGGTTTAAGGTAATGTTTTTGTTTTGTGATACAGTCATAGCTATTCTTGATCACACACTGCTTTGGGGGTGGAGGTGGTCACACCTGCTAGTATGTGTGAGCCTAAAAAGCACAACAGATGTTTTTCTCCAATGACAAAACATTTAAGATGTGGGAAGAGTTCAGAGTCCAAGTACAGAAACTTAGTACAGAAGAAAAGAATACTCTTCACAATAAATGTAGAGTGTTGATGCACAGTGTACAGCCAGCTCTTGGTAACCATGCCCAGAAGGGATACATAAAACATTCAGCTAAAGAAGCATGCTATTCCTACAAAATGCATGTCAGAATTAAAGCTCAAAGCAATGTTGATCTGTGTCTAGTAGCTTGAGTTAGAATGCATTTTCCACTTTGTAGGTCACAGAGTCAGTCACTATAGCAACCCTAGACATTATCTGAACCTACACAGAAGAAACCGTTATTGTTACTTGAAAAGATCCACAATTTATAAGGCCAATATCATATCTAAGGACTTTGGTATTAAACAATGCTGTGTAGGTCACACATTGTTTACACTAACTCTTGACCAATGCTAAGTGTGGTGATATATTGTGTCCCCCAATATATTGTGCACCCTAATAAAGCTTATCTGAGGATCAGAGGAAAAAGCCACCCACTATATTAAACATAGACGTCAGGCAATGGTAGCACACACCTTTAATGCTAGCCTTTGGGAGGCAGAGATCCATCTGATTCTCTGTGAGTTCAAGGCCACACTGGGAACAGAGCGAAGCATGGCCTTTAATCCCAGCACTAACCATAGAGGTCTGGAGGTCTGTACAGACAGACAGGAAGTGATGTAATTGGGTAGAGAGAGTAAATGAGATGTGGAACAGAAAGGAATATAGGTGTGGGTATACAGGAACAAGGTCTCTTTGGCTGAGGATTTCCAAGTGGTAAGAACATGGCTGACTTCTTCCTGATTTTCTGATCTCTCAGTTTTTACCCCAATATTTGGCTCTGGATTTTTATTAATAAGGCGGTTTAGCAATTTGTCTTACATCTAAACCAAAAGAAGGTATCTTGTCAGCAATCTGAATTTAATATAGACATGGTATGCAGGAACAGAATACAGAAATGCCTTGTACTAATTAACTAGGTAAAATAGGGGTAAAACACTGTGATCCTTAGTTACTCATACAGAAACTAAACACGGTATTAATGACAATTGCTAGTATTGTTATAAAATCACTTGACTATGCAATAAAAATATTTAAAAATAATTCTTCAAGGATGATGGTGATGATGATAAAGACGATGATGACAATAATCATGAGAAGAATGATTACATTGACAATGATGATGATGGTGATGATGATAATAAAGATGACAATTATGATGACTATAACAGTGGTGATGGTGATGATGATAATGATAATGAGGAAGACAATGATGACAACAATGATGATAATGATGATGAGGATGATGAAATGATGATGATGATGATTACAAAAATATGCTATTGGTGAGGACAATGATGCTGCTGCTGAAGATAGTGATGACTAGGATGGCGATGATAATGAGGAAGATGGCAGTATGAACAAAAATCAATGGACTGCATTCTCTAAAACACAATGAAACATTTTAGGGATTGTAATCTAGCAGTTCCTCCGGTTAGGAAATCAAGCCGGAAGCACATCCAGCTTCTCCTGACCAACTCCTGTCTTTCTTCTAGCTCCAGATTGCTATCACTTCTTCTGACAAAACAAAACAAAACCAATCAAAAGCTCTCTGTGTATTCTGTTTAGAGCCATGTGCCCTAGCTTTATGTACCCAGGGCATCCTTCCTTGATAACAGCCCCATCTTTTGATTCATTTGAAGAACAGATATCTGATATCTCCCTCCATAAACTCCATTAAAGTTGAAGGCATTTCAATTTACTCCCCACACCATGAAGAGGACTAAGTAGATAGAAATACTAAATAAATACTAGTACAGTGAACTAAACCCACTGTATACCTCTCTACTTACTCAGTTAAAAACATCACATGTAAACCATCCTAAATACACATACACACACACACAGACACACACACACACAGACACACACACACACACACAAAAAACAAAACAAAACAAAACAAAACAAAACAAAAACAAAAAAACAAAAACAGCAGCCAGAATGAAGTGATGTTATTTGAGGCACAGTCATGTGGATCCCAGGTTGCCCTTGAACTTTCTATGTAACTGAGGATGTCCTTAAATGTCTGACCTTCCTACCTCCTCCTGTAAATGCTGAGCTCATAGTCCTATGGTACTTGGGATTTAAACTAAGGCCTTGATGTGTGAGGTAATAACTCTATCAACTGTGCTGTACCCCCAGGTTTTCAAGTGTTGTTTCATGTGAAATTCTCTACAGTTAAAGTATAAGGCAGTTGGTAAAATGAAATTTCAGAATGAGTTTGAAAAAACATTGGCTTTATATAATGTAAAAACAAAAGTTTGGAGACTTATACATTTGGAAGATGTAACTTCCTTTTTGTCCTAGGCCGATGCAGTGTATGCAAACAGTACCTTATAGTGTCTATTCAATGAAAAAATCCTTATCTTTGATTCCAATGGTCCCACAGTAAGTCTATGCCGGATATAAGCCTTTATTTTCATAAAAGTAGGAAGTACGTGAAGAAACAAAATGGCAAACAAACAAGATAACATCAGATAGTGAAAAGTTCCATGGAAGGAAAACAGTATTTGATAATGGGATGCACAAGGCTGGTAGTTGGATTTTTCTGGTATAGTGAGCATGCAGTTCTCTCTGAAGAAGTGACTTTCAGTTACAGATTTGAACCATGAAAAGTAGATAGCCCTGGGAAGATGAGGAGGGCACCATAGCAAGCAAAGAAGTGATGTGGGTAAGAATTCTTCTAAGCAGTTCTCCTAAGTAAGTGTGCAGGATCACAGGACCAGGTGGCCAAAATGGTGGAACAGAGAAAGAGAGAGAGACAGAAGCAGAGACAGACAGAGAGATAGAGACAGAGAGAGAGAGAGAGAGAGAGAGAGAGAGAGAGAGAGAGAGAGAGAGAGGGAGGGAGGGACAGAGAGAGCAGAAGGTGAGCTGAGGTCAGAGGGGAAGTGTCAGACTCTAGGATTTGAGAACAGTGGCAATCTGGATGCTATTGTGATTCCAATGGGACTCCTTGGATTTTTGTCAGCAGATTTAAATTACAAAAAGAAAACCTAAAAACATCATGGCTATTATGAGGAGAACATAGCCATTCTGCTACAATGCTGAGTGAACACATGCTATATAAACTTCAGACATCATTGACACTTACATCGCTGGAGATTTTGTTTCTTTTTTCAATGCTACATAATGATTTCAAAATCACCCTGGCTGAACACATCGCTGTAATTGTTCTCTGTTCGCCAACATCCCCCAAATGATTTTGTTGACAGATCGATGAACACGGCCTTAATTAAGGCAGCATGGGCCACATTTCACATCAAAGACAACTAATTTACATTGAGACCCAAAATCACCACACTATATGAAAGTCTCCTACAATAAACGCAATGTGTGGTACTCAAGAGCATGATCTCTTCACTGAGGCAGCAAATTGACCCACAGAGAATTTCTAATCTATACCTTCAGAGCTTAGAATGTTCCACATATTTCATGCAGAATATGACTAACCACCCTTTTCTCTGTCTGTCATCCTCTGAAATTCAGATGGAATTTTCTCTCCAGGAAATTTCTGGGACAAGATTCCATGCCTGTTTCAGGTGTCTCTGAAGCTGTCATCATAGTCAAGTTGTGACTGATGCCCAGTCAGCCTGATGTGTCATTTTGTTGGGCCTGAGTCAGCTCATAAGCATTTGTTAGAAATCCATGGGATGCCTCACTAGTAGGTCCCCTTGAGGTTGCATTGTACAATTATCCTTCAGTACCTTCAACAGATGACAGCACTGGGTAACTTGTAGATTTCCAGAGGTCTCTGCCTTCTCTTTCATGTTTACAACTAATAAATAATATTCAGATTATGTCTCATCATTCATTAAATCAGTCTTTTCTTTGAGTCTAAATAGAATTGTGTTAGGGCATTCTGTTTTGTGCTTTGGAACATCTGGACAGAGATTTTATATGGTGAGTTCAGCATTTAAGAAGGTAAAAATTAGCACATAAATCATCTTTTAGAAGTGGTATATGCTGTGTTACTTATCTTGAATCACCAAACTAGGGTTACTTGGAAAGACAATCTCAAGGACAGATAGCCTCAGCTCTAGGAAATTTGACTCTCTACAACAGACTGGACTGTGTATGGTGATATTTTATTTGTACTGAAATGTGATTTTATTTGTATGTTAATAAATAAAGTTGCCTGGGGGTCAGAGCTAATAGCAAGCCATAGCAAAGTTGGGCATTTGTGGCACATGTCTTTAATCCCAGCACTTGGTAGGCAGACCTAGGTAGATCTCTGTGTGGTCAAGGATACAGCCAGCATTGGAGACACACACCTTTAATCTCAATACCAACCATAGCATATCTGGAGGTCTGTACAAACAGGCAGTGACGAGGCGATCATGTGGTTGGGTTTACAACCAATGAGAAGGCAGAACAGAAAGTCTATATAAAGACAAACACTCAGGAAGTAGGTCTCTCTTGGCTGAAGAGGCTAGCTGCAGCAGACGGGTAAGGCTCTTAGCTCTGATCTCTTGGCTTTCTTCTTTGCATTGGTTCTGTGTTTCTTATTTAATAAGACGGTTGGTTACATCTACACCTGTGTGCAGCCTATGATGGAATATATCAACAACCTCAATTGATGTGGGAAGATAAAGTACACAGTGAGAAGCACTATTCCCTAAGCAGATGTCTCTAAGAGCATAGATATCAGGGCTAGAGAGAGGACCCCACAATTGGAAGCTCGTGCTGCTCTTGTAGAGGACCAGAGTTTGATTCCCAGCATTTGATTTAAGTCACTCACAACCCCTGCAACTCCAACTCCAGGGAATCTGACTCCCTCTCCTGATCTTCATCAGTACCTGCATAGATATGGTGAACACAAACTCACACAGGCACACACAAACTCATATAAAATAATGCATTTTTAAAATTAAAAAAGTATATATGGAGAAATCAAGTTGACCATGAGTAAACAAGAGAGCATGCATTCCTCTTTTCTCCTGCCTGTGGATGTGATATGACTAGCTGATTTGAGTCCCTGCCACCTTGACTTCCTTACTGTAAGGGACCAGAACCTGGAATTGTGAACTAAAATAAACCATCTATCCCAGAAATGCTTCTTATAAGGGTATTTTATCACAGCAACAGAAATGAAAGTAGAACAGATGGGACTGGATTCTGAAGAGATCCAGCCCCCTCCTCCTCTCTCTTCCATGTAAAAAGAGTGGGATAAAAGTCTAAGAAGCCTCTACTGCTGAGGAGAAATAGAGTAAGTCTTTGAAAGGAAAACAGAATTAATATCTGAGAAAGAGTTTCCTTGCAAACAGGAGGAGCCAGAAAGAGTGGGCCTTTTGAGATTTATGAGATTATTTACTTTTCTTTAGAAGTTTTTTATTACATGTGTTTAATTTATTGTGGTAAGGGGTGTGTGCCACAGTGTGAATTTGAGGTCATAGGATATCTTGAGAAGTTGATTCTCAAATTCTATCATTTGGGTCCTGGGAGTGGAACTCAGAGCATGAGGCTTGGGGTTAAGTACCTTTATCGGTTGAGTCATGTTGCTGGCTTGACGCTGGGTTTTCTGAAAAGGAGGGGAGTTTGAAAATGTATGGAAGACTATTATTGCCTGGGACTGCCCATGCATGTGTAAGAGAGCAGAGGTTTTTACTACAAATGAATCTATGCACAACTCAAGTGTTTGCTGAAAATATTGCAGTCATCATCCTGGAAGTTTAGGTGAAGGTTAATGATATTTGTATTGTGTAGTTAAAAATGATATTTGTGGGTGAATTTACTCACTGTGTGTTTTCCCACTCAGGTAAAAAAGTTGGATTATTTTTAAAAAGCAGGGTGTTGGGGAAAATAAATAATTCTGTAATTTGATATTAACATCCAAATATTCATTTTTTCCAGGTGAAATTCCCCCTTATATGCATCCACCTCTCCATTTTTCCATCCATCTTGTGGTGTATAATGCTGACCACAGGCCCCCCAGCTCTTTCTTCCACTGTAGAATTCTTAATTCAATTTATTGTGTGTGTTTATGTGGGTACATGTTTGTTTGTTTGCACACATAACTATACGTGTAGGTGCACATGTATGTGCCTACATGCGGAGGTCAGAAACCAACATCTTGTATCCTCTTTGAAGATAAAATATGCCTTAAAACTTACATTTGGAAATAAGGCTTCTCATGGAGCCTGGAGCTACTGATTTGGTAGCTTGGCTGCCGACTGAGCCCCAGGACTCTATCTGTTTCCCTTGCTGGTGCTGAGATGACAGATATAGTCCACCAAAACTAGCTTTGTTATGTAGGCACTGGGGATTGAACTCAGGCCTCCATGCCTGCAGAGCAATCCCTTTACCAAATAAGCTATCTTCCCAGACCCTCCATTCCAATCTCTTATAGTGCTTGAGCTCTTAACCAGTTTGTTTATCCAAATACCAAGATTTTGGTCAATTGATCATTGGAGGTCAATTTTATTTCCTCGATTTTTCATCTGTTCTTCTTAGATGGTTTGCCTATGTCATCCACTATGAGAGAACCTTCTGCAATTGAATGCATGTTGAGCATATTAATACCAACCTAGGAGAAAATCATTCAACACTAAATCAGTATGGCCGGGAGCATGATGAGAACACTGGTGTTTATGGGACCTTCAGAAGAAGTTTGTAACGAACAACCAAATTAGCCAATGTTAGGATTCAGCTGCCACTGAAAAAAAAAAAAAAGCAGTGTATTTGAGCAGCTTTTGTTTTTGTTTTTGTATGAAAACCAAAAATAAAACTAATCAACATAGTGTCAAAAAGGGAACACCCCAAATTTTGATTTTGACTCCTTTGTGCAGCAGCAAGGTCAATATCACTTAAGTCATAGAGGAGCCCCTAGAGTTCAGTGCTCCTGACAGTAGTGCAGTTTAAATAGTGTTCATTTGTTAGAACACTCAAACATGTTGTCAATCTGGCTACTTACCTGCATGTAATTTATTTAGTGCAAATAAAAAAAGCAAGGGCTCCAATGAACTGTAATTTTCATAGGTGATTTTCTAAAAGGCAGAAAAGCCAACACAAAACAATTACAGTGAAACAATGCTCTGACCTCAATAATCGCACATTGAAAATACTTTTATCTGGAAAAAGCCATTAGAAGAAGCTGTGAACGAGGTGAAAGCAGCTTTTGTGTATTTTGGATAATAGTAACTCAGCAGGACTGCCAGAGTAAAACCTTCTGAAATCAGCTTCCCATGCCACAATTCTGCTTCTTCAGAGAGTAACTCTTTGACTCCTGAGTTCAAAAACTTCTCCGCTCGACCCAGAATATATTCATAGAGCCATATGCCCAGATTTTTTTTTTGAGAATTACACTTTCCCTGGGATGTGTTAGACACTATAAAATGCACCATAAATATACCCAGATCTATTTTTTTTTTTTTTTACAGAAAGAGTTACTGTGTTGCTGACAATTTCTGATATGCCAAGGGGTTGACTGCATATCTGAAGGAGAAGCCAAGAACAAAATAGTTTTAGGTTGTGCCTTATCTCCTCCAAGCCTTGGGTTGCCTGCTTTTTACCTCACTGAAAATAGCATCTGGTTTCTTATCTCACAATAACACAATTCCTTTCCTGTCTTTTCTTGTGCATATGATTCTGAAAGCTCCCTTTTTGTGTTTTCTTTCCTGTCTTCTCATAAAGCTCTTGAGGTAGCTAACATCTGGAGAGAATACAACCTTGTGACCTAAATTTCAAAATCTGAGGAAATGTCCTAAGGTAACATTAAAACCATTAAAATGAAAACTGTACACCACATCCCTACTGTGATTAAGCATCCATCACTTTTTAACTTGCTTATTATTACTTTTTCATGCTCATAAGTCTGTGTCTCTCCAATTGAATCTTTCTTTTACTGATATCTTTTAAAAATATTTATTGTCATTTTTAACATGCATGAGTTTGTCCGCCTATAGGAATATGCATGAGAGTACAGGTGTTGGTGAAGTCTGGAAGAGGGCATTGTACCCCCTGGGATTGGCATTACAGGTGGTTGTGGGGTGCCTGGTGTGGGTCCTGAGGTCTGAACTCTGGTCCTTTGTAAGTCCAACAAGTGGTCTTGACTACTGAGTCATGTTTCCAACTACTCTTGTCACATTTGTTTCTCTCTGTATATCACCTTTCCTCACATACATGGTTCATGGAATGACTGGAATTGTAATGAAGGTTATATTCACCCCTAATCTTGCATACTGTTTTCCCTTCTGTATTTTGTATATTCTGTGTCTACTGGTGGTTTTGAATCAACAAAAGAATTTTTCTTCTTACAGCCTCTACCTGAGGGCCCTTAGCCATTTACAAACCCCCAAGTCAAACAAGCACAGTTCTCTATAAGGCAGGTTTATTTTGCACAGAAATGTTTTGTTCTAAATGGGTATAAATAGGAAGCACACAGAGGAACAGAGCACAGTGTTTCTACATCAGCAGGAACTGGAAGCTCAGTAAGCAATGAATAACAGAGTGTGTAACCAACCCATATATTGCCTGGAGTTTGTAATGAATGTGAGAATGTCACCACAACCTGAACCTCATCTGAACAAACCCCATGGAATTTCTGTAGAAATCAGAACCCAAATCATTCTTGAAAAGGATACATCATGGAGCACTAGTACATGCTGCAGAATAATTATCTTGTACACTGTAAAGTTTTGTCACTCAAATTGGTTTAATAAAATGCTGATTGGCCAGTAGCCAGGCAGGAAGTATAGGTGGGGCTACCAAACTAAGAATGTTGGGAAGAGAAAAGGCAGAGTTAGGATTCACCAGTCAGACGCAGAGGAAGAAGATGAAAATATTGCATTGAGAAAAGGTACCAAGCCATGTGGCTAAATGTAGATAAGAATTAAGAGTTAATTTAAGCATAAGAACTAGCCTGAGCTTATAGGCCAAGCATTTATAAGTAATATTAAGCCTCCAAGTCAATTATTTGAGAAGTGGTTGCCAGGTATTTGGGAGTTGCTGGCCAGACACAGAAACTTCTGCCTACAAGTGTCAGAAGCATGCAAAGGTTGAACATGACTGGAGAGAAACAATGTAAAGGTAGATACCTGTTAAACTAATGTCTACACTAGGGCTTGATGAAAAAAAAGAACATACTGCTATCAGAAACTAAAGCTAAGGCTTTAATACCAAAGATGTGCAGACACAGAACAGAACCAACCAGTACCAGATCCATGAACAAGAATTAGATAATAACTGAGTCTACACCAAGATAGCAAGAGAGAATGAAAACAGTTTCTGCCATTCTCATTGAATTAGTTGTGTTTTGTTTTGTTTTCTTTTGTTTTGCTGTTTTCTGCTGCAGTGATAAAATACCACGACAAAAGCAACTTATAGGAAAATGAGTTTATTTTGTCTTATGTTTCCATAGGGGTTGAGTCCTTCCTGACAAGGAAGACATGGTAACAGTCAGAGAAAGGTCATCACGACACTGCCTCTACCAATCTGATCAAAGTAAGTCTGGGTGAAGATATTCTATCTCAGTAACCATGAACAACTGAATGCCAATGAAGCCATCACAAAGAGTCTGTCCACATGACAAGTCTTTAGATGCTTTAAACATACCAACGACTTGTATGTCAAATATTTTAGATATTGTCTATGTAATTCAAATATTTCTTTTTTTTATTAAATGTAACATGAATGAAACTTACTTTAAATGACTATATGCAGCTCCATGTCCTAATTTTCTGAAGCAATTAAAATTTTCGTGTATTCTATCCTGCTCATTAATTCTTCATGGATATTTTCTTTTAACTTAATAATGAGCTCTTTGTAGAAATATTCAATGAGTAATATGTCTCTTAGTCCCAGTGGCAACTGACACATGCTATTCATAGAGTAATGATTTTGAGATTTTATGGAATATGCCTTTTCTTTCTTTATCAGATACACTAAAATGTATGGAATAGGTTCAGTGAGATGGCTCAGTGGATAAAGATGTACTACCACCAAGCCAGATAATCAAGTGTCCACCACTGGAACCCACGTGGAAAGAAAAGACCACTTCTATCAGTTGTGCTATGACCTCTATAAGTATACCATGGCTTGCATGTGCCCATACCCACATAAACATAAATAGGAGATACAGGTGATTACTTAAATACATAATAAAAAGCAACTATGAAGTATTAATAAAGGGACAGTAAGTTAAGAATGTTCAGAAAGAAAATAATTGTTCTAGGTTATTTTATAAAATACTAAAAATTATCATAATGCTGAGTACATTTAAAGCTGAATTTCTTTGCATTATGAATCACTCATAGATAGATTTGGGGAAACTATTATTTAATGAATTTTAAATGGTTTGAGTTATTTCTCCCTAAGTCTTATAATTTGTGTGATAAATACTCTCTATGTTATGTAAACAAAATTATTGGGTAAGGAAATTTAAACTAACATCCTTACATCAAGTAAATGACAAAATCTGACACTCTCAGGTGACTGTTCTTGATCACTAACTGGAAGAGATTGAGAAGCATTGGGATCAATAAAATTCACCTTTGGGTGAATCTAAGAGAGTCTTTCCTTTTCCCAGAAAATTAGAAGATGAGTTCTCAAACTCAAGATTTGTAGTCCCTTCATTGACTCAAAATCTGAATAGACTTTTGGGACAGTTAAGATCTGTGGAATATGAAGACTGGTTAAGGACTATGGGTCACTGAGGCTGGGTCCTTTGACTCTGCTTTGCCCTGCACTATCCTGTCACTTCTGGATACTGAGAGCAGAAAGCAAATTGAAGTTGCTAACCAGTCAGAGTTAGAGATATAACAATTTCTCTAGGAAACTTTTCACCTGCGATGAACATAAAATGCAACACATGGAGGTCAGAGAAGAACTTTGTGGAGTTGGTTCTCTTTCCACCAACATGTAGGTTCCGGGGATCGAATTCAGGGCACCTGCCTTTCAGCTCCCTGCCTCCTTACTTTATTTTCCAACAGTTAAAGATAATAAAGCATCTTCCACGTCTCATGGAGCTGACCTTTCATCGTGAGTGCCAAAGCTTCCAACAGCAGGTTTCAAGCCCCCAGAAACCCACTTGTTAATCCTGTAATAGATAGAGCTCTTCCTTCTCTGCTTCAGCGACTCCTTCCAGTGCAGACAGAAGCAATGGGGCAAGAGCTAGGCCTAGGGGAGGTTTACACCCATGCTTTCATGGGCCTCTCACAGTGACATTATTTATCTCAGTAGTGGGCTGGATAAGGAAGAGTGACAGAATCAGTGTAGATCCAAGCCATCAGTTCATCATTCATCCACATCCATGAGAGATTCTTCCCTGTGTCCTTAAACACCTAATACAAAAACTAACAGTTATCTACTCTGGCATTAAAGGTTTCCCACTGAGCATATACATTAGTTCTAAGCAGAAGTGTAACTGCTTAAATAGTATCAGATTCATTAAATTTTCCTTCACTACAGAGTTAATTGACTTATGGGGTATCATGTTCACAAAATTAATCTACTGTCAAGTTGAGGTAGTGAGTGTAAGAACCTATTTTTTTTAAAGAACAATGAGACAATGAGGCAATTGAAACAATATTTAGCTTAAATGTTAAAAAAGGGGTTCTATGTTTCTATTACAATTCTGAGAACTTTTAATTTCCTGTTGCAATAAAGAGATGGATATTCCTTTGTAAAATTATTATTATTATTAAAAACTCTTGGTACTTGTAATGACCAGTTCCATGCCAGATTCACAGTAGGTGAATAATAAATAAAACTACTGCTATACAACGAAGATTATTCCATAAAACAGCAAAACTCAGTGCGTCCTCTTTAGGTCAGTTCCAATACGTTAACTTATTTTGATATTCCCATATAAGAAGAGATATGAGAAACTATGTGAGGCTTAGGTTAATAATCCTATCCCAAAATGAAATATGAAAAAGAGGTGAGTAGCAAAATTACTAATTTTTATGTAACACTTTTTAATCCTTACTAACTCATTCTGATGGACAATCATCTCTAGCCATCTGTTAACTCTTCTCTATCTGAAAAGAAGATTTATGTATAATTCTAATTTATGTATAATTCTATTGTAACACAACCCTTCCTTGAATTAAAAAGATGTTGAACTGTCTAAATCCTAAGGAGGTCGTCTCTTATCTTTATCCCATAGTGATGTAGTTTTCCACGAGTCTTTGTAATAAGTTAAAAAATATATCTAGACTACATTTTTCTTTGAATTAATAATGTCAAAGAGCCAAATAATTAAATTGTCTAAATCTATATTTGATAACTTTCCAATTATTTCCTTACACTAGCCATATATATATAGTTTAATGGCATCTGCTTAGGAAAGTGAATGATTTGGTTACCAATACAAACAACCTTTAAGTTTTAACAATCAGCTTTCTTGAAATTTCAAGTGGTATCAATCATTGACCAACATTCACATTAAAAGAGAAAAAAAATCACCAGGGCAGAGGATAGGAGGAAAGTATGATAACAAAAGAAGATTTTGAAGAGAATAAGGTCACCTGTGGTCTTTATTCAGTATAAAGATTTTCAGCTACCTAATTAATGAGAAGAGCAGGTTGTCCCAAAGTACGTTTCAAAGTTCTGTGGTGCAGTCGGACACTTCTATGCCCAGACACACCACATGCCTTTAAGAAAATGTCATGGACTAATTAGGAGATATACTAACACTTTATCTTCAGCAGGGTGGAATTATGACCTATTTTTTTCTTTAAACATGCTTGGTTTCTCCTCATTAGACAGAAATTGGCTAATTCTATCATACTTACCACAAAAATGAATTGAAGCCCTGTTTTGAGGTGAGGCTCCCATGCTTAGTGCCTGTCAATTTTATTTGAAGTGACTTGAGGCTCTATTCCAGATGTGCTTGAGAACCGTCTAAGCATTCAGATTTTCCATTCTTTTGAACGTTAATTGAACTGTGCCCCATGCAGTGTCTTAGGAATGACTGATTTTAATTGCCACTGCTGAACAATGTCAATTATAGTAAAACCTGAGAGATTTTAACCTCTCACGCAGATTTAATTAGGGTGAGGTTTTAAATAATTAGTACACATTAATAAACATTATTTGTCCCTGTAACAATTATTGTTAGTGGTGCCATTGACAAATTACGGGGTCAGACATGAAAACCCCCATCCTACAC
The DNA here is from genome assembly GCF_007827085.1 of Peromyscus californicus insignis. Lineage (NCBI taxonomy): Eukaryota > Metazoa > Chordata > Mammalia > Rodentia > Cricetidae > Peromyscus > Peromyscus californicus. The sequence goes on along the minus strand of NW_026294584.1, from coordinate 95,380,856 downwards.
ACTATCGGACCACTGTCTTATTGCTTGTGACATAAAATGCAGATTGTTGGAGCAGGTATAAGATCAGTGGAATCTTCTATGCACTGTGCAAAACCTGAGGCCTCGGAGGTTTTGGAGATTCACCCACCAACTGCAGCACAAAAATGCAGCTAGTGGTTGAGTAAACTAGAAGACTTAACTGTGAAGTATGTCTAAGATAGCAAAGAGGCAATGAAAATCTTCCTGGGCAAAGGGCAATTTTAAATGAGCTCAATACCATTCAAAATAAAGAAATAGGACTGCCTAGTGCAAGCATAAGTTAGCAATTTAAAAACAAACAAGGGCTTGTTTCCTCCCCTCCACCCTGCTCCTTCCTCCTTACCCTCCTCACTACTCCATCCCTGCCTCCTTCACTCCCTTCATTCCCATCTTCCTTCTCTTTGACTACCTTTCCTTTCTACTTTGAACTCTTGGTCTTCTTGTCTCTGCCTCCCAAGTGTCTGGATCAAAAGTAAGCTCCATGTTCAGTACTAAATTTTTATTTAAATAATTGATTTATATTCTAGCTGCAGATAAATTAGCAGTGTGTCTGAAATTTCTAAAAATTAATTCTTTTAGAAGAACCCTTCCTAATGCCCTTTACAGATAGTACTGCTGATTACCCCAGGTGGCTATTGTGGTATGAGCTATGCAGATCTTCTGCATCTTCCTTTCAAATCAATCCTGTTCAGTGAGATCACAGCAAAAACTCTTCTGTTCTCATTGCACAGTATGTAGCAGAGATAAACTTTCAGATATATTCTTTAACAGAAGTAATGTTTGCTTTTCCTAAAAGCTGTGGCTCAGAATTGAGTTATTTTAGATATTTTATCATGTTTTATTGCAGTCTTTCATCCTCAGCATAATCTTTTCACCAGAAAGACATAAAATGAATAGAGAAAAATCTTGGCTACTCTCCCTCCTTCCCCCCAAATAATACCTCCTTTAATATCTCTATTCTGATTGTTTTATTAATTTTCCATACATGTTGGCCTTGTGATATTCAGAATTGTTTTCAAGTCAATTTGACATTTAATGTAAAAGATAAACACTTTCCATGTCAAAAAGACACAGAATTTGCTCCAAATGTTTGAAATTGTATGGCCAATTTTCTTTCTTTAAGGACAATATCCAGTCATTCCCTAAATTTAACACCCAATGTATTTCCTGTTGCAAACCTGACAGGAGGAAAGGCAGCATGAAGCATAGACAGTGGCCTTCTGTGACACATTCACTGAATAGGTAAAGAAGTAAAGCATTGTTGATACTGTGATTAGAAAGAAGAAGACTGTGCTCAGACATCAGCATCTCAAAGGAAACTGGGCATCTACTACCATACCACCCTGAATGTACCAGCTGTCATCAAAGTGAGCTGGGGAAGATGAGACTCTAAACAAATGAAATACAATATGTGATGACATGTGCTAAGCATTGTTGAAATAGCAGACTATGCCTGGATCTTGCAATTCCTGTGACTTATGACAAAATCAGATTTTTTTTTTACTTCAGAATTCCTTATTAGTAAATAATTAGGCATGATTGAATTTATTTCTCCCTACAAAAAATCATTTCTATAATTTTCCCCTGACATATTTTTAACTGATTTGGATAAATACCATCTCCTAGTGTGTCTTCTTCCTCTTAAGATTTAGAAGAATTGATCCAGCTGGGATCTCCCGCTCCCCTAAGCTCTCTTTCCCTCAACCCTTGCTGGATTGAGAACAGAGAGGGAGAATAAGGAAAACGAGACCATGATAAATGAAGACCCCATGGGAATAGGAAGAAGCAAAGTACTAGAGAGGTCCCCAGAAACCCACAAAGATACCTCCACAATTGACTACTGGTAATGGTCAAGAGAAAGCCCGAACTGACCTACTCTGGTGATAAGATGGCCAAACACCCTAACTGTCATGGTAGAACTCTCATCCAATGACTGATGGAAACAGATGCAGAGATCCATGGCCAGGCCCCAGGTAGAGCTCCAGGAGTCCAATCAGTGAGAAAGAGGAGGGATTGTATGAGCAAGAATTGTTGAGACCATGATCGGGAAAAAGCACAGGGACAAATAGCCAAAGTAGTGGAAACACGTGAACTATGAATCAATAGCTGAGGAGCCCCTAAATGGATCAGGCACTCTGATCAGTGATTAGCTTGAACTGTTTGGGTGGCCCCCAGGCAGTGGGACCTGGACATGTCCTTAGTGCATGAGCTGGCTGTTTGGAACCTGGGGCCTATGCAGGAACACTTTGCTCAGCCTGGGTGAAGGGAGGAGGGGACTGGACCAGCCTTGACTGACTGAATCTACCAGGCTGAGCTGAATCCCCAGGGGAGTCCTTGCCCTGAAGGAGATGGTAACAGGGGTGGGCTGGGGAGAGGGCAGGGGGGAGGCGGGAGGAGGGAGGACAGGGGAATCCGTGACTGATATGTAAAATTAAATTAAATTATAAAATAAAGAAAAAATTTAGAAGAATTAATTGATAAGAACATAATAAGAACAATTAGAGAGCCCTGGAGAAGCTGGATTGGTACCATTGGCTTCCTTTTGTGTATAGTATGTTCAAAAGTATAGACAAGTAGAAAAATAGGTGTGTACTAATAATCTGGGGGATTATTGACCATGAAGCACCACCTTTGGAGTAACTAAAACAAAAAAGCACAAGAGGCCCTTGATCCCTCTCCATTATAAATGTGGGTCTCTAGACAGTATTCAAACAGGAAACCCACAGTGACAACATAAAAGCTTGATTTTTTTTTTTTCGAGAAAAAAAAATCTGTGTGGTTTTCTCTGTGTACATTTGGTGCCTGTCCTGGATCTCACTCTATAGACCAGGCTGGCCTTGAACTCACAGAGATCCGCCTGCCTCTGTCTCCCAAGTGCTGGGATTAAAGGTATGTGCCACTACTGCCCGACTAAAAGCTTGATTTTTACTGTGTGGGTCTGTGTTCAAAGAGAAAAAAATAGCCACTGTCCTTGTTCACAAAGATGAGGTCTCCTAAGAATAAAGAGGGATTTCTTGTCTCTAAAGCAGAAGGGAGAGAAAGAAAAGATCATATACACTATGATACTTCACTGACATGTGTTCACAGCAGATCGGGAAGTTACTGAAAGTGGAGTCTTACAGAGGACTTGAGATTTCAGTTGTGGTGTGATTTGGGGGAATAACAGTGGTAACACTCCTGAAAATGCCCTAGTATGTCTGGAACTGTGTGTGTGTGTGTGTGTGTGTGTGTGTGTGTGTGTGTGTGTGTGTGTGTGTGTGTATGTGTGTGTGTGTGTGTGTCCACTCATTTCTCTCTTGAGCCATTTCTAAACAAATATTTATTGAGTTCTGGTATAATAAATCCTTGGAAGTGACTTTCTGTGGGATGAGATTAATCTCATGCTTTTTTATGAATGTTTATTGAGTTCATTAATAATGCATAGACACATTTTAATTATACATGTCTTAGAAATAGCTAATTACCATTTGCTTAGACCTATATGTGGTGAATATAGATTAAATACATAGTATGCCCATGAATGGATTAAATTTATCTCGAGAAGAAATAAAAATATTCATAAAATATACATGAGAACTGATTTGAGTTGTATCATTATTTTATTTTTCCTTTTGATACAAAATAGAAAATTCCAGCCAGGTGGTGGTGGTGCATTCCTTTAATCCCAGCATTCAGGAGGCAGAGGTAGGCAGATCTCTGTGAGTTCAAGGCCAGAGGCCAGCCTGTCTACAGAGCTAGTTCCAAGACAGTGAAACCCTATATCATAAAACAAAACAAAACAAAAAGAAAATTCCAAGATAATATTTTAAGAAGCAAATTAGATAGACACTTTAATTTACCTTCCAAGTTGACATCAAACAGCTCTGTGCAGAACTGAATATTAACTATTAATTATAGCTCATAAGGAATCCTTTCTTACCTCTTCAGAGCATAAAAATAGAGCTCCACATAAGTATGCTCTTTACTTAATTTTGTAATTGTTTACTTTTTAAATATATAAAGTTGGACTTTTATAAATACTATTATTTTAAAAATTATTTTAGTTTGTTTTCTAGAAAATCATGCTAATTATCGACAATTCAGAACAGTTTTGTGACATAAGGAATAAAATTCTATGTTTATAGTTATTACATTTCAAAATATATGCTATGTGTGTCTACCTAGGAGTATGTATGTCATGGTGGACATGTGGAGAACTTGCAGGATGTAATTTTTTCCCTCTATCACAGAGATTTCAGGGATCATCTTTAGGTCATTGGGCTTGGTTATAAGCACCTTTATGCACTGAGCCATCTTACCAGGTCAGAAAAAATTTTTAAGACCAACCATGAGTTTTTTGCATAAAATATTGAAAATGCTATTAAACAAAGGAAAGTTTTTACCTATATCTTCCAGAAAACTCTCTCGTTTTACTTTTTTTCTAGCCTTGGTAAGAAGTTTGGGAGCATTAGGTAACACATAGCAAAAAGGCAAATTTTAAATGGCTAAACGTAAGTTATATTTTTTTCTATAATTGATAATCATAGAAGAATATTTTTCCATACTGCATAGAAATATTTAAGTTTAGGCTCATGTTCTATATCAACAACTCTAAAGAGTAAATACTACAGCAGCAGAGACTACTACTAAAATCCATAACTGGTAAAAATGTAGATTACTGACCATGAGATGCTTACCCACAACTTACCTATCTACAACACAAGTCCTATGACTAAGATCTGTGGAATGGCAAAGAAGAGAGGACGGAAGACCGAAAAACCAGAGGACCAGGACATAAGTTAGGAGATGGTGTCTTCAAACATACAACAGAGAAGCTGCCTTCTTGAAATTTCCGCAACGTGGTTCCCTAAACAAGATCTGCAGAATAATAAGAGCACTTGACATGACAACATGGAATAGAAAAATCTTACAAGGCTCTACCCTTGGATTGATCATGAGCTGCTGAGACATGGAGAATCAGTTCTCTCAGGAAATGAGATATTTTTTCACATTATCAAATCTCAAGGGGTCAACCCTAACACATGTACATATGAGTGTCACTAAATAGACTCAAGAGGGTATGTGTGTGTGTGTGTGTGTGTGTGTGTGTGTGTGTGTGTGTGTGTGTGTTTGTATGTAGCAATATTAGTTAAAGAAGAGGCCGTGAGTTTGATTGGGAGCAGGAGAGACACAGAAGGAGTTGGAGAGAGGAGAGGATGGGTAGTGAAACAATGTAAATACAGTACTCATCTATGAAACTCTCAAGAATCCAAAAACAGAAAAAAATACTTCTGGTGCCTGTTTCTCTCTCTAATATTTCTCTCCTGATGTGTTTTATATATATATATATATATATATATATACACACATACATTTTGTTCATGCCACAACAAATTCCTGCCTATGATTCAGGAACCATTTGAAAAATGATATAACAACTTAAAAATCAAATAAGCACATTATACGCGTGCTAACTAAACAAATACTTCTTTTTGGTATAGGTTTTTTTCTCAGCACAAACATATCAGTCAAGTGTGGTGGCAATGGCCTGTCATCACAGCCACTTAGGAATAATGAATTCAAGAATAGCTTAGGTGAGAGAGTGAGTTCAAGGATATATGGGCAAATTTAGTAAGGCCTAGTCTTAAAATTAAAGCCGTATAAAGAGGCTGAGAATATAGTTAAGTTGTGGAGTTCTTGTGTTTGCCTAGCATAAATGTAATCTTAGGTTCAATCCCCAGTACTCTTATGCTCCCCAAAGACAAACATATGCCCAATCAACCTGCCACTGATTTTTTGGTGTCTGAACAATAAACATCATTGGGTAATATTTATGTGAAAAATATTTTCAGTATTTGATTACATTTATTTATTTTGTGTATGTACTTGGATGGTGGGGGATTTCTCAATAGAAAATTGTGATCAGTTAGTTATTTCTCTCCTTCCATCATGCATGTCTGAGAAATATAAACACCTTTTCCTCGTGAGCCATCTTCCAGGCCCTATAATTTTTATGCACAGGCACCAGTGCAAATATTCTAGCAAATGTGTGACTTAAGCAGATGATAAGTTTTAGAAACAGTTATACACAGTAACTCATAATATCTAGATGAAGTCTTCCAGTTCAACATACCATACCTCTTTCTTTACAATTAGTCATTTTAATATATTGCCTTACATTTTACACTTTACTGAGTATAAATATAGTGAAATGAGATCTCTGATGTGATGGCTACTTTTGGATGACAACTTGACACATCTTGGAAGAAAGAACCTCAACTGAGAAATTGCCTCAACCATATTTTTCTGTGGTCATGTCTGAGGGCATTCTTGATGGCTAAGTAATGTAGGAGGGTCCAGCCTACGATGGGTGATACCAGCCTGGAAGGTGGGCTTGGTCTGTATAAGAAAGGCAGGTGAGCAAGTCAGAATGCAGTGTTCCTTCATGATCTCTGTTTCAGTTCCTGCCCCTAGTTTCCTGCCTTGAGTTTCTATCTTGGTTTCCCTTCATGGTGGACTGTAGCCGGTAAGATGAAGTAACCCACACACCACATTGGATTTTGTCATGGGGTTTACCACAACAACAGAAAGCAAACTAGAGCACTTTAGGAACTCTTATTCCCATCCACGTCCAGACAGACACTGGGACCAGGTCAGTGTCACAGCCATCACATGGTTGTCTGCCTCTGCAAGCAAAGAGCTGTTCCATTATGAAGGAATAATGCTCCCATCCCATCTCCTGCCTCTAGCTTTGTTTTTATGAATGTTAGTAGCAATCTGCTTTAAGAATTTAATATACAGCCTCCAAGAAACCAAAAGGACGAAAACTGCACTGTTACAGAATTCCAAACTGCTGTAGCACATATTCAGTGTTTATTTTATTATTACTGCCAATGGGCTTTGCTGAGTGAAATAAATTTAGCACTAATGAGCATATTTTGAAAGTTTAAAAACACAATTTAATAAATGATTCAATGCAATCTCCACAAAAATGACTCCAAGAGGCAGAAGAGTCACAGAGCAGGAGAGAAACTATGAGGAAACACAGGAGCACAAACTAAATATGTGAAAGCAATTATAAGTCTTACATTAGCAATTAATCAAGTTGTCCTTGTTGCTTTTCAAAATAACCAACTTATACAATGACAAAGCTAGGTCAACTTAATTATAAATGTTCACAAGACTAGTAACTTGGCTAAATTTAACTACTTGTCTTTTTTTTTATTTGTTTTGTTGTCTTTTTTCTCTCTACATACAAAGCATTTTAATAGAGGACTTAGAGTATAGCCTGGCATCTAATAGTCACAGTTGGATTCATGAGTTGTATTTCTCTATAACTATTATCTTTTAAAGATGGTTACTGCTTTACCATGAAGAACAAGTTTTCTAAACTTTAAAATATGTTTCTACTTTCCAATTTCTCTCTTATGTATATAGCTAGCTTACAACTTTAGTCTTACAAATGACCCATTCTGAGACTCCTGTTTTTTATTGTTATTGCTACCTAAGTAGTAATATATTTATGTGAAATGTATCATCAATTATTTTTAAGAAAAATAGAATAAATAGGTTATAGAGTTAGGATTAAAGTTAATACCAACTTAATTTTGAAAAAGATACCATTACACATTCGCATAGCACAAAGCAAGCCTAAGCAAAGAATATCTGAAGTTTTTGAGAATTAGAGAGATTCAGAGTTTTGTTTAAATTCCAATACAATCTAAGATCTTAATCACAGTGGGTTCGGTCTAGATTAACAGTCTTTCCAACATGCATTTTCTGCCACATATCAATTTTGTGTTGATTTCAGCAAGTGTGGATCTTTCCTGTTCTGTTTTGTGTCCTGTCCTCCTCTGAGGACACTCCTTCTGAGTGCATTTAGCACGGATTGCATTATCTCAAGGGAAAAGGAAACCTCCTTATTCCTGATAAATCTCCTGTATACTGACTACTCAGTAAAGGTATGTGTGTATTCCAAACTCTGAGACAACTGTGGGAATTCTAGTTAACAGGAGTTTCACTTCTGACAACCTTGAATGCTGAGTGAGGTTTACCCACCTGAATGTACCACAGGAGCATCTAACACTTCCTCGGAGACTGTGGACCACCACAACAGGAGAAGGGAAGTAAACATAATAACCTCCAGTTTTTTGATGTTTGTTTGTTTGTTTTAATGGGTTTTTTTGCCCCCAGCAATAGATAGTAAAATTCCATCTGATTGGTTCTGTTTGTTTTGGTGGCTTTTTCTTCAGTAGTAAATCTTTATTTCTCTGAGATGTATGTCATTTCCCCTGCATATAACAGGTCTTTCTATGACTATTATATTACAAAGAACAAAGAAGGTTGGAGTACCTACTCTTTCCCCAGCCAATCAGTAATTACAGAGACCTGATCCCTCATACAGGAGGGCCTAGAAATCTTTGGGACAATGGAGAAAGGGAGGTAAATCATCAGGTTGGACACAACCCTCCTTAGAAGCAATGTCTCCCCAACTGTGAGGAGAAGTCTGTGGCACTGATAATAAACACCTCTTCCGTTCTGCACTAATCTTATTTCCTGTGTTTTATTATTTTACCTAATAAAGAAAAATACCCCTCTTGCTGATATCCCTTCTATCCATACGTCCTGGTGTACGTAAGATTTTTATTCTCCACAAATACAAGTTTAAAGCTTGGACTCTAGTGGACAGGCCATCTCAGGGACAGTACAAGTGCTACCCTTGGCCATTAGAGTTTAGTTAACAGAGCTGGACGGCAGCCAAGGCTTTGTCGGTGTATTCCTCTTGGGTATCATAAAATCCCAAAGCCATGAGTCCACTTCCTTTACTTGGTAACTAATGTCCAGCTTTGATGGTGAGTCTTCATGTCCACCTGGCTGGTTTTAGAGTCACCATGCAAACATACCTCTGGATGTATATATAAGAGCATTTCCAGAAATATTTGACAGGAAAGGAAAGACCTACCTTCAGTGTAGGCACAACATTCCAAGGGCTGGTCCTGGACTAAATACAAAGAGAAAGACACCTGAGCACCAGCATTCATCTCTATGTGTTTCCTGACCAGAGACACAATGTGAGCAGCATCCCCACACTCCTTCCACTGTTTTTCCCTCTGTGAAGCACTGTCAGCTAAAGTAAACACATCTCTCCTTGAGTTACTTTTATTCAGGTGTCAGCTCACATCAATGCAAAAACACCACAGAAAAGGGCTGTCCCAAGAGGTCTATCAGCTGTTTTGTTTGTTTGTTTGTTTTTTTTACTTTTCTGTCTCCCAGTAAAGAATAAGGATGTGCAGATGTGAACTTAGACCATCAATTCTCTTCCTCTTTTTAATGAAAATCACCAATGATTTCAGAAATTGCTTGGCCAATTCTGATTCCAAATTGAATGATCATCCCTCTATGCCTCAATCACTCACCAGTAGCATTATTAGACAACACAGACTGTCCTTTCTCCCTGCTTAGAAAATCTGTTAAATCATTTTCTAAAATACCACACATTTTATTCATTTCCCGTCTATCAAATGACTGTTCATCTGTGGTCTATTATAACATGTATTTTAATCCATAGTTTGGAATGTCAAAATCCCTGGCTTCATTTTTTTCCCTCTCTGCTCCCCTTTACTTATTCCTCTGTGCACTGGTTAGCTTTCCATGGCCAACTTGACAGTCACCTGGGAAGGGTAAACTGAAATTGAAGTGTCACCTAGATCAAACTGGTCTATGGGGCATTGTTTTGATTTTCAGTTGTTCTGGGAGGACCCATGCTGTTGTGTTTGGTGCCTTTTCTAGGCAAGTGGTTCTGGGCTGCATAAGAAAGCTAAAGAGCAAGTCAGAGAGTGGACCAGCATGCCCCCATGGTTTCTGCTTCAGTTCGTCCTCCACTTGATATCCTCTGCTGTTCCAGATTCTTCTTGGACTTCCATCAATGATGGATGTTGACCTGGAATGCAACCTGAAAGAACTCTTTCCTTCCTTAAGTTGCTTTTGGTCAGTGTTTTATAATATCAACAGAATGAAACTGAAATACCCTAGGAAATTCACCATACCTCATGACTAAAAGTATCATCTACAATTAATGTATGACACCCTTATACTTCCATATACACTTGAAAATCTCTAAATCCAGTATTTCATTGTGCAATCAGTTTTTCTTAAAGGAATAATAAATAAACAAGCTCAATTTTCCCTCATGCTATAAAGAAATATTTACTTATACAGTTCTGAACATTTAATGTTTAACTTGTCCCACCTCTAAACATGCCCAGTTCATTTCCCCAATGACATGTTTTTTTTTTTTTTTTTTAGGGGGAGATCATAATTTGGCATCATTCATTCTTAATTTTTTCCTTTCTCTAATGCCCACATACATGCCATCAGTATATCTGACAGATCTGCCCAGCAATATCATCCAACCGTTCCTCTTCAACTCTAGGACTCCAACACCACACACATGAAAAAGAACCATCGATGTTTCAAAAACATGATGTAAATTAGTGAATACAGTTAGAAAAGTAAAAAGACTGAAAATGGCCCACAATTACTCTGAGGGAAAAAATGATTTTGAGATCATTCAACCTTTCCTGTTCAGCTCTAGGGCCCAAATGCACATCCTGGCAGGTTTCTTACCTAAGGCCCAAAGTCACAAATGCCTGAATGTTTTGCTGCCGGTATTCAAATTTCTACCTAAAAATCACCTATCGGGGTCACCATTCAAAGTGCTTTTCATATCAAATGCATGTTGCATAATTAATTTTAAAGATACCCATCTTGCATTGCAGTTCATTGTTTTTATCAGTGTACGTTGTCTGTCCTTATTTATTGTCTAATTACATTTCTCAGGGGAAATGCACTGGAAGAGGAGAGGGCTGTGATCTTCTCTATCTTTTGAGCCTTATATTGATTCCCACACTGCTCAGTGGAACATGTGAAGTACTGCCTGTGAGTTGCCAGTACCTACTTGATTTTTTCCCCATGTATAGTATTTAAATGCACAGTTTGCAATTGCTCAAGATATATAATTAAAAACTAAACCATAAATTATTAGTCTATAATTAATTGTGCAGTGTCAATGACTAATTTCCAAAATTTGCTTTTAAGCCCATGTAAGCATGACACTGTTAAACACTACTGGACAGACACCACAAATATAAATAAGACACCCTTGGGTTTCAAAAAAAAAAAAAAACATGGTGTAAATTAGCAAGCACAATCAGGAAAGTAAAAAAAACAAAACAAAACAAAAAAACCCTCAAAATGATCAAAAATTATTTTGACGGAAGAAATTGATTTTCAGATCATTCAAGGGTGGTGAGAGGAGATTGGTATATAACTGGTTATTGGACAGTCTTCTATAACTTAAATATTACCCATTACTGGCTAAGACTTTAGCCATTCTGTTTTCTAATTTTTTAATGATGTTCGATTTTGTTCTCTGTTTCTCTGTTTATTCACTTGTATAATGGAAGAATTTATAAACATTAATTGAGGAAAATGTAGATTAAACATATACCCAGCTACCTGACCTCTGACCCACACTGGCCCCATCATTATGATAAAAATTAGTGACACTGAGTAGGTGGGTCAATGAGTGATATGGCTTTGGAATAATGGGTTTATAGTGAATATACTCTTTAAAGCATTATTTTATTATGTGTGTGTGTGTGTGTGTGTGTGTGTGTGTGTGTGTGTGTGTGTTAATGTGTGTGCAGGTATCTGCTAAAGCCAAAAGGGATGTCAGACACCCTGAAGCTGAAATTGCAGGGTCCTCTGCAAGGGTAGCAAGTACTCATAACTTCTGAGCCCTCTCTCTAACTCATGATTATATTCTTTACAAATGGGCTATTTCTTTAATAATAAGGAAAGATAAGCTGCTATGAATAAGACTAATTTATAGTTTATCTTGGACATTTTGTCAGTGTTCTTTCTTATGTTTCTAATTAAGGAAGATCTAGCAAATAAAGACAAAAATGTCAACTTAAATTTAAATTTCAGATCTTTTAATATTTATGTTATGGTAAATATTGAGTGGAACATGCTGATAATTTAAAAATATTTAGAGCTTTGTGGAAAATTAAAGGCAAGTGAGCTACCTGAATTGTGTTTGACAAATTTAAATATAGACCTTATTTTTATTTTTTGAAAGTGATATTTGACTGATAAACCATTCACACCTAAACACAGTCTCACACAGACTCCCCACATTCACACATGCACCTATATGCTTGCACACAAAGAATCCTTCTGTATGCTTTTCTAATGTCATCTACTCAGCTGATCACAGCAAACTCTATCACTGAAGAGGAGATTAGAAAACCTGCAGGGACCATAGAAATTTAATTAAGAAGTACTTGATTATGAAGCTTGGATGGGCAAGCTATGCGCTATAGACTACATCTGGTCCTCAGTCACGTGTTGGTATGCCCCTCAAGCTAAGAGTGGCTCTAAATTTTTAGATACTTTACATTTTAATTTAATTTGTTTAATATTTTAATTTACAAATAAGAGCATGTTCATCTACTATTTCCCATAAGCTTCAAATAATTCTGAACCTTATGGAAGTCTGGTAGCTAATGTACAGGATTGGCATCATGTGAAAAAGAAAGACATTAAGCTAAGTTGTGTGCAAATCAAGCTGTGAACATTCACATATCACAGATGATAGTATACGGCATTATAAACCAATGACTATAAAATTGTGTTTGATTTTAAAAAAAATATTTTTGAGAGTTTACTACAAGTATAGACTGAAATATAATATCTATTCCCTTACTCTTCCAATCTCCATATATTCTCCCCCAGCATACCCTTTCCTAACTTCATATCATTAAAATTTTTTTGATAATCCACTAAATGCATTTAATGCTACCTGTAAATTCACGGGCATAGATCCATTGGCTAGAGAATTGGGAACCTAATATCCCCCAAAAAGAATGATTCTGTCTCCCCCAAGAACTATGGAGTGGCAATGGCTACTTCCTAAGGGATGGATCTGGAGGACATCTTACCCAGCTATTCTGAGATTTTGGCTGATTTGATTTCTGTGAGTCTTCATCAGGTAAGTACAGCTGCTGTGGCTTCACGAGTGTTATAGCCGTGTAATATCCATAAGACAATATTTCAAAGTAGTCCTTTACATATTCCTGCTTTTACATTGGTTCTGCCTCCTCTTCAGTAATGTACCCTTGAGCTTTGGTGATGGTGGAATAATAAAGACGTACAATGTAATCACAGTTTCTTATTCTCATTATTTTTACTAGTTACGCATTTCTTTTTTGACTGCTGCTAAATGCAAAAAGAAACTGATCTGATCAAGATTGAGGCGATCCCAGGTCTAATTTCAATAGAAGCAAGTGGAGAGTGGAAGTTTGAGCTGAGCCTCATTTGATATTTTATATAAAAAAAAATAAATATTTTATACCTACTCCCAATGGAATTCTATTTTTTAGTCCTTTTATATTCACTCAGGTGCCATTTTAAATATGTGATACAAAACTTTTATGTATTATGGTTCAGAATTGGTTAGGTAAATTTTATTTTCCACTTTCATTCCTCTATTTGGTTATAGTTTTGTACAGCTGAAATTTAGTTCTTCTCTGTCTCCTTACAGACTTGTAATATTTCACTATCTTTACTTAACAGTAGTTCTACTAAGTAACCATTAGAAATATCAAAACCTAAAAGGACAGTTCCTAGTCATGAAACTTAACTGTTACAAGCCTGACATATTTATCCATTAGTTCCAGGCCATTTTCCTTGCAAACACATGGCAGACACTTGATGTTTTTGTCAATATAATGGACACATTGAAATGGATCATGAAAAACCACGTTGCTTAAAGACACCTAGGTCCTGGTTTTGACAACCATTCTTTATTCCTTGTATTCTGTGCTGTTCCTACAAAGAACCCCCCAATTGATAAGATACTCAACTATGAAAATAGCAGAGTTAAAGGGTCTGACTTAACATCTTAGAAAAGATGCTTTCTGTCCTCCGTTCACAAAACCAAATCATGGTAATGATTTCAAATAATCTGTGACTGCAGTTTCAGGATGGCTTTGGGCAGAATATGTGTCTACAGATGTGAAAAATATGGTCTTGGTTGATTTCATTGAAGAGCTAAGCAAAACACACATTTTAATACATTTAATATTATGATACATTTAAAATATCATGACTCTTATATTGAGATCGGCTATTTTACTCACTTTTCAGATTTATAGAAACATTTTAATTAATACAAGCTGAAAATTTTAATCTTATGTGTTTACTAGTCTCCCTATTTATTCTAACTAGCTTAAATTGTCAAGTTGACACACCTGATAGAGAAGCCTCAAAAGAAGAATTTTCTAGATCAAATCAGCTTGTGGGCAATTCTTTGTGAGAGTATCTTATCACTTATCCATTGAGAGTCATCTAGTCTGCTGTGGGCAGCACTATCCCTGGACAGGTTGACTTGGGCTGAATAAGTAAGCTAGCTAAGGGGGAGCCTGTGAAAAAGCCATATCAAGCAGCATTCCACCATGATTTGAGCTTCAAGTTCCTGTTGAGTTCTCATGCTGATTCCTCCCAGTAATGGCCTGTGACCTGGAAGTGTAAGCTCAATATAGCTTTTCCTCCTCTATTTGTTTTTGGTCAGAGAGCCTTATCTCAGTATCAGAAAGGAAACTAGAACACGTGTGTAGAATTTTAAAAGAAATGCCCTTTCCTGGGGCTCTACTTAGACCTGTTATGAATTTCTGGAGGGTAGACCTTCAACATCCACACCTTTTCACAGCTATCCATAAGAGTTCTCAAATTAAAAGTCACAAGAGTAGGGAGGCAACCATTATGCTTAAGGTCAGAGGATTCTCAACTTGAACTGTTCTATAGATCTATCTAAAAGATTTCTTTTTATGTGGTGGAATACAGAACAGATAGTAAAGGCCTATATCCATAAGTTGCATATTTCTGTTCAAAAGATAATTTCCCCACTAAAAAAGAAGAAGAAGAAAAGAAAACAGACCACAAAACTTATGTATGTTTATTTTGTTCTAGATCACTGACAACACAGGTTTATGAATGACTAAAATTTGCACATCTCCCTATGCTACCCATTGGTTTGAAGCCTAACTGCCTTCATGTAGGGCCAGAAGTGATAAGACATAAAGAGAGCTCTCAGAGAATAAATATTTACCCTGAAACTTAAATTTCTAAAAGCTAACATTACTGGATTGCTTGCTTAGTAGTGGTTAAATGTTATATTTTATTATGCATTCTAACACATTAATTTTTTTAAATTACTATTGGCAAGTAATAATTGTTATGGGAAGGATACCATGCTCTCCAGTGATGTAGACACAGCTAAGATGCTCATGCTTCGGTAACTCACCTCCCACCCATGCTAGGAGAGAAACTTTAATTAAACTCAGTCAATCACACATAAAATGGAAACATAAATATAGGAACATAATTTTGAAACAAAGGGCTTGGAAGAGGGGTCAGGGAGGGAAATGGAAACTCAAATACTAATTAATTTATATTAATTATAAATATGTATTAAACTGACCAGTGATAAAAATTAAGGACAATTGAAATTATAGTTATTGAAATAATTATTTTTGTTTTGTTTAATGATGCTTGGAGGTTCTTGTAAATAATAAACTCTTATGTTTATATGTTTAAAAGAACTACACAGAGTAGGAGAATGATGTAATACAATACACATACATAACATAAAACAACAAAAGCAATTCCAGAGAAGAAAAATAATGTTTGGAGAGATTGATTCATTATTCTACTTTCATTCCATTGTGAAGAAGCAATGACCCAAACTACTTGGGGAGGGAAGGGTTTATTGACTTATACTTCCTGGTCACAATCCATCATTGAGAGAAGTCAGATCAGGAACTCAAAACAGGAACCGGGAGGTGGAACAACTTGCTATTCCACACAGCAGTTATCTCCATCAAGGAATTCACTCAAAACCAAGGACATACATAAGAAACAGGGAATGTTACCATCTAACTTATCCACTCACAGGCTTAGCTAGCTTTCTTCTACAGCCCAGAAATACCTGCTTAGAGATAATGCTACCCACCGTGGGCTGAGCACTCCCATATCAATTAGCAAACAAGACAATCCCCCCACTTCATGCTCATAGGTCAATCTGATCTAGGCAATTTCTCAATGAGGTCTTTCATCTCAGATGACTGTAGGATGTGTCAAGTTGATAATTTAAGCTAAGTAGAAAAGTATTTTGCTTCACAGTATGATAGGATACAGTCCATCATGACAGGAAATGCATGGTGACAGAAGCAAGAGGTGACTGATATATGACACAGTCAGATAGCATAGAATGATGAATTCTAGTACTAAATTTGTGTTACTTTTTGGTCAGTCCAGGACCTCAGTCTGTGGATTGCATCCACTCATAATTATTATTGACTCCTTGCAATTAACGTAATCTAGAAAAATCCTCACAGACATGCCCAGAGATAGTCTCCTAGAGGCTAATTCTGCATCCTGATCAGCTGACAATGAGACAGTAATAACAAAGGCAAATAAAAAAAAACAGATAAATGAAACCTCCAAATGTATTAGGTAGTATGTTTCTGCATTTAAAATTACTGATACTCCCTAATACATTTTCTGAGGAGGGGCAGGGGTGAATAAAAGCAATGAAGAGTTATTATAAACACTTCTTTTTCTTTTTAAAAATAGTTTCCAGTTTTCACATGAAGTGGAATGCAAGCTTGCTTCCTCCAGGAAAACTAGCAATCCTGTTATGAAAGCAAA
This sequence comes from Peromyscus californicus insignis, assembly GCF_007827085.1. Classification (NCBI taxonomy): domain Eukaryota; kingdom Metazoa; phylum Chordata; class Mammalia; order Rodentia; family Cricetidae; genus Peromyscus; species Peromyscus californicus. The sequence goes on along the minus strand of NW_026294584.1, from coordinate 95,364,086 downwards.
GAATAATATTTACATTCACTAAGGTTTGTGGGTCTGTGAACTGGGAAGGGATGGAAAGACTGAGGTGGACTTTTCAACCATTAGTTAATATCAAATTCCACATTGCTATTGTTTGTGAGTAACTCCTGGGGCCTGAAATCAAGATCTGGATTGCACAAAATGTGTTTTGAGAATCTTAAGGGATAAAATTCAGCTTTTGCTAATTCCCAAGCATCTACCAAGGTCAACCACAAAGTAGGACAAGCCAGCTCCATTAATTGTTTTTAAGGTTAGGCTCTCTGATCCTTATTACATCTTATTTATTTCTTTTAGGTGAATGTGTGTGTGTGTGTGTGTGTGTGTGTGTGTGTGTGTGTGTGTGTGTGTGTGTGTATGTGTGCAAGTATGCCATGGTGCTCATCTTTAGGTTTAGAGACCAACTTTGGAGAATCAATATTTCCTTTTTACCATGAGGGACTAGAAAATTCAACCTGGAGGTGGTTAGTATTGGCAGCCAGAACCTTTACCTGCTGAGCTATCTCAAGAGCCCCAGACCCACTCATCTTAAATACCACTAAACATTCTGCAAGTTGTTAGCTGAATTAGATATCTTCTTTGTATTTTTCTAATCCTGGTTTTTCTAGTCAGCTTCACTCATAAATAAGCAAGTCTCCTTTGTTCAACTGTGTATTATTCTAGGTGTAAACATTTGTAAGTGACAAAATAGTGTATTTCACTACATCTAACAGCTGTGCATCAGTTTAAATGTGTTGCGGAGTAATGTTTTTGTACACTGTGAAGATGTGTCTTTGCCATGGTGCCTTCTTATTGGTTTAATAAAAAGCTAAAAGGCCATTAGGAAGGCAGGAGGTATCAGTAGGACAGCCAGACACAGAGGACTCTGAGAAGAAGAAAGGCAGAGTTGATAGCCTGACAGAGAGAAAGCAATGTGGGTAGTACAGAGTAAAGGTAATAAAGCCATGAAACAAGAAGTAAATTGATAAAAATGGGTTAATCTGAGTTATAAGAACTAGTTAGAAAGAAACCTATACTATCAGTCAAGCTTTCATAATTAATAAGAAGTCTCCATATGATTATTTGGGAGTTGGCAGGTGGGACAAATGTGAGAAATCCACAGATGTCTGGGAAGAAGACTTATTTATTAGAGGATGAAATAGTGATCACATACTCATGAATACTGAGGGAAGCGACACAATTGACTCTTTGTCTCCCAGGGAAAGATAGGGAAACCTCCAGACCAGTTTGCAGAACCCTGTATCAGGAAGCCTTCCACATCCAAGAGAGCACGACCACCTTTCTTTTCCTTTTTAATGATTTAGACAGACAAGGAGCACCACCTTTATTGGGCCAAGGTCATTGGCTGAGTGATTATCCACTACATGGGAAAGAGAAAAATCTGACTACATAAATGTTACAATCTAATTAAAAATTTGTGAGTATTGGCACCTGAATTTACCTCCTGCTTTGTCATAGATTGGGAAACAGGCAAGGTGCTTCACTAATGTGGTCAGCAAGATGGAAGACATCAGAGGAATGAGTCCAGTTCTGAGGACATTTCTCTGCTCTGTAGGTGTGGCATGGTAAGTAGCCCCTTTACAGCAGAACAGTATTGTGTCCCTGTTTTGCTGGCCAGTATTTAATAATAGACATAGTTCTAAATCAAATGTGTAATTCTTCAGAAACTTTAAACATTTTAGATTCTCATTATTCACACGAGATTAATGAAATGACTTCCCAGACATCAAACCTTTCCATCACTGCAAACACGTCTATAATATAAAGGCTGGTGCGACATTGTCCGGTTTAAACCTCTCTGTTGAAATCAAAGTTGAATTCGTTGCCTGTATCACAGTACAGACATGAAGACCAACTGATAATGCAAAGCATGCCATTACTGTTGTTACTGTCATCGTTTGCCTTTATATTTTATCAATCTAATTATGATACTACTAGATGAATATGTAGGATTAATCTCAGAGGGAAAATGTAACTGTACATAAACTTGCACATATCCAAAAAATTGAACATTAGGATGGCTTCTTTAAAGTAATAAATTATTTTTTCAATATTTTAAAAAAGCACACCTTCACCACATAAGTCAAAATAATTTTACTTTGTCTTTTATTTAAACAATGGATTGTTTGTTAATGATACTGACCAGTGTCATAGGACATTGTACCCATCAGATGTACAGAAGTGGATTTGAGTTTGTCTTTAATAGCATAATATCCATTCAAACATGTACCAGCTTCTTTAGATTAATGAGATACAGACAATAAATGTGAAATGAACAGGTAACTTCACAAGGAATACAAACTATTAGTTTCCCAAAATTGATTAACATGGTACATGTTCTTAATTCCAACACCGAGGAGACAGAGGTAGATGTATCTCTGAGATGTCAAGGCCAGTGTTGTACGCCAAGCAGTAAGGACTACATACTGAGATTGTGTCTCAAAAAATAATATTTGTTTAGAATACTTTTCTATTCAAAGTGTAAAATAGAACTACACACATATATGACCTGCTTAGGTACTTCTCTTATATTTTTTTCTTTAGAGATACGAGAAGCTTTCTCTCTGTTTCTAGTTCCTGGATAAAGAAAATGGGGTACATTTCTGTGTGTAACACATCCTATTATACAATGCTTTAGGATTAATAGATCTATTTTTTCTTCATACATAGCACACAGAATGGAAATGCTTTACCAAATTAATTGCCATGTTCAAGACCCTGAGCCTGCAAGTGAGAAACCACCTCAGTGCTCCAAGTAAGCTGCAATTTTTTATTTCTAGTTATTCTTCCCAACTTTCAGCTCTTGTTGTTTGGTGAGATTTTGAGATTAGTGAGTTAGAGAGACAATTTTAACCAACTCAAAAACTCTCAGAATTGGATGCTCTTCCAATAAGTGCATGCAGAATACTTTAAAGGAAAGTATTAAGGATACATCTATGATGCAAAAAAAAAAATTTCACAAAAAATTTGAAAGAAATCATTATTTGAAAATTACATTTGTATATGTAGTCAAAGAAATAATTCATAAAAACTTTGGTGTTATAACCAGGTGACATAATTTATATAATCAATACTAATCAAATGCATTCTGAATAATATTAAGTATATTAACAGAGTGCTAGTATATTATTTTTTATTCTTTATTTTTTAAATGTAGATTCCAGGTAGCTCCCAGTGCATTATGTTTCCATATAATTCCCCAAATGCCCAAAATTCCAGTCATCTCTCCCCATTCTATCGCCTTCCATTTCTTTCCTGCTGTGGGATAATGCTTTTGTACACTGGTTTAATAAGACACTGATTGGCCAGTAGCCAGGCAGGAAGTATAGTCAGGGTGAGCAGACGAGGAGAATTCTGGGAGAGGAAGGATGGAGTCAGGAGTTGCCAACCATACACAGAGGAAGCAAGAAGACAAGGCAGAACTGAGAAAAGGTACCAAGCCACATGGCTAACTATAAATAAGAATTATGGGTTAATGTAAGTGTGAGAGTTAGTCAGTAATAAGTCTGAGCTAATGGCTGAGCAGCTATAATTAATATAAGCCTCTGTGGGTTTATTTGGGCCTGAGCAGCTACAGGACACAGAAAAACTTCCAACTATACTTCCCCTCTTGCCAATCCTTTTGTTCACATTACAACCTATCCCCAGTCCACCCCAAAAATCTATTCTGTTTTCCCTTCAGAGGAAGATCCATGTGTCTCCCCCACTCCCTGAACCCTCCTTGTTACTTAGCCTCTCTGAGTATGTGGATTGTAGCATGATTACTCTTTACTTAACAGATGATGTCCACTTATAAATCAGTACATACCATGTTTGTCTTTCTGGGTCTGGGTCGCCACACTCAGGTTGATTTTTTTCTAGTTACATCCATTTTTCTTGAAAATTTCCTGGTGTCATTTTTTTTAAACATCTGAGTAATACTCCATTGTGTAAATGTACCACATTTTCTTTATCCATTCTTCAATTGAGGTATATCTAGGTTGTTTACAGTTTCTGGTTATAATTAATACTTTTTTATTTTATTTTATAATTTAATTTAATTTTACATATCAGCCATGGATTCCCTTTTTCTCCCCCTCCCACACCCCCTTGCCTTCCCCCCAGTCAACCCCCATTCCAATCTCCTATTGGCAAAGACTCCCCTGAGGATTGAGTTCAACTTGGTAGATTCAGTCCAGGCAGGTCCAGTCCCCTCCTCCCAAGCTGAGTCAAGTGTCCCTGTATAAGCCCCAGGTTCCAAACAGCCAGCACATGCACTGAGGACAGGTCCCAGTCCCACTGCCTGGATGCCTCCCAAACAGATCAAGCTAATAAACTGTCTCACTTATTCAGAGGGCCTGATCCTGTTGAGGGCTCCTTAGCCATTGGTTCATAGTTCATGTGTTTCCATTCATTTGGCTATTTGTCCCTATGCTTTTTCCAATCTTGGTCTCAACAATTCTCGCTCATACAAAGCCTCCTCTTTCTTGCCAATTGGACTCCTTGAGCTCCACCTGAGGCCTGGGCATGGATCTCTGCATCCTGTTGCCTCAGTCATTGGATGAGGTTTCTATCATACCACAAAGGGCACTTGCTCAGCTATGTTCATATCAGCATTGTTTGTAATAGCCAGAACCTGGAAACAATGTAGATGCCCTTCAACTGAAGAATGGATAAATAAAATGTGGTACATATACACAATGGAATACTACTCAGCAGAGAAAAGCAATGACATCATGAGGTTTGTAGGCAAATGAATGGAATTAGAAAAAATCATCCTGAGTGAGGTAACCCAGACTCAGAAAGACAAACATGGTATGTACTCACTCATAGGAGGATACTAGATGTAAATCAGGGATGACTGGACTGCTACTCACAACTCTAGGGAGGCTACCTAGAGAGCAGGACCCCAAGAAAGGCACAGGGATCGCCCAATAACAGAGAAATGGATGAGATCTACATTGACAACCTGGACGTGAGTAGGGGTAATGAAGGGCAAGTGTCGATAGAAAGAGAGCTTGGGTAAGCGGGAGATCCCAGCTGGATCAAGAACAGAGAGGGAGAACAAGGAATAAGAGACCATGGTAAATGGAGACCACATGAGAATAGGAAGAAGCAGGGTGCTGGAGAGGTCCACAGAAATCCGTAAGGATGCCTCCACAATAGACTACTGGCAATGGTCAAGAGACAGCCCAAACTGACCTACTCTGGTGATAGGATGGCCAAACACCCTAATTGTCCTGCTATTAATACTTTTTTAAAGAGAGTAAAGTGAATGGCTATGAGTTTCATGGACATGGGGAGAGGAAAACGTCTTGAGGAATATGTAGGTGGAAATGATACTATGACTGAGGCAAAGGTTAACTCTTTGAGTGCTCAGATTTCACTCCAGAGAGGCCTTGGGACCATCCTGTCAGTCAGTGTGAGCACAGTTCTGCCAACCTCCACTCCTCTAATCCTCCCCTAAATCCCCTGGTAGCCGTACTAGAGAATTCATATGCCAAAAAGTGTTTCTTGTAAAATGTCAAGGCCATGTACTTGATAGTGAGGCTGCCCGGTACCTAGGATGTGAGAAGGGGTACATAGTAAACTTCGAGTTATTTTATGGCTGACAATAGGCAGCAAGTTTCAATCTCCATGTGTTTTTTGTCCAAGGCAATAAGTTGCTAATTCTCCAAAATGTGAACCATTTCCTCTTCCATGAGATAGGTCATATTGTACCTGCTGTATGACAAGGACCAGAGGAGGCTAGGGTACTTATTCTTATCCCAAATAACCAATAAATTCAGTTATTTCTATGCTCACGGACATAAAGGGACTCAATCCTTGCTATAGAGGGGTATATCAACACCTTTAGCAATAGAAAAAGAGAGCACAAAGAATTATCAAATCCCTTTAGAGTCGGTGGTATCCCCAGGGATCCTTATCTACCCACCAAGTCCATAATTCTTATTAAACATCTTGGTGTTTTCCTGTCTACTAATTCTTTAGCTAGTGAAGACAAAGTTCCCACCTATAGTAACACTAGCAAAAACAGGATTGGCTGAGAACTGCTTGATTCTGCCCTCTTTTACTGATTACAAACCCACCAAGAATCCCATCACTGCTAATCAACACAAGAGATTCCAGGATTCACCGGCATTATATATGGCTTGCAAATTATTCTCCATCATGTTAAAAAATTTCCAGAAGTATGTCATCCTGAAAGTGATATTTGGGTGAGTAATTATTGTTAGAGGTCGAAATTTTCTAAAAATGAATTTTCTGCCAATGATTGGGATGGAAGCTCAAAGGCATAATTATGTTGATTTAAAACAAAAAAATTAAATGTCAATATCCCCCCACACTTGCAGACAAATACCAATATTTCCATATACCTGCAAGAAATAATACAGAACAAACTAGATTTGAAGAAAGGCCAATAAACCTATTATGCATTGATTGCAAGACAAAAGCTAACCTCATAAATATGAAGTGCAGATTCAATAGATCTTATTTCAGGATGCCTCATTATGGAGAAGGAAGTTCCTAGAGTTATAAATCTTGGCTCAACCATAGCTTCAAGAAAGGTCAACAGAGGGCTGATGTGCTTTGAATGTAGAATGTCCCCTAGACTCATTTGTCTGAACACTTGTTCCCAAGCTAAACGTACTATTCTGGAAAGTTATGGAACCTTCAGGAAATAGAGCTGTTCAGGAAGAAGTGGGTTACTAGGGGCAAGACCTTGAGGTTCTATTGCTTGATAACATTTCCTTTCTGTTCTCTACTTCCTGACTACAGATACAATGTGACTTCTGACCCCATGCCTTTTCCATCAAGATGAACCATATTTCTTCCTAAAGCTTGAACCAAAAATAAGCCTTTCATGTCTTAAATTAATAACTATCAGGTATTTGGACACAGTAATAAGAAAAGTAACAATGTTATACAGCAATTTCCTCTAAATCGTATTTCCCCAGAGAAGGGAGGCATCTTAAGACAGGAAGTTAACTAATTTAACAAAAAGCAAATAACTCATGCGTTTCAGGAAGTTGCTGAAACTTACAAAATTCACAAGGCCCCTCTATATAGTTGTATACACAGTAAGGATTGCCAGGGAAAGAGGCTCTCTTTACCTGTCCAGCTGTCTACCAATCATGCAGAAAGCTTCAGGGATGTAACTGTGTATAGTCATCACTCATATTGCAATGGGTTTCCCAGGGATATGGTTACCTTTGAGTCATTCATGTTTTTATAAGTAACTCCCTAGCTGTACTCCTGCAAGTAAATGCAACAATCTCATTGGTTTACCAACATGGACTTTGGTGGGCTGTTTTTTCTTTTATGTCTTCAGTGCCCTGTCTGTGGTGAATAGACATTAGACAACATTTTCCAGGGAAAATCGTATGATTAATACACCTACAGTAATGCCCTATTGATCCTACAGAAAGTCAGACGACCACAGGAAAATAAAGATTTGTAACCAAGGATTAAAATGCAACTTTTAATCTTTGGTATTTGGCTTTGTTTTCGTGGGTGGAAGTACATTAAGCATGAACAACAGAAGTTTATTTCTTTCACAGATCCATGGTGTGACCAGGCTTGGCTTTTCTTATGCCTCCTTGTTTGCCTTATCCATCGCTAACTTCTCACTATTCTTTCACATGGTGACCGATCTCATGGTGCTCTTTCTGGCTCTGAAGTATAAGGATGGCAGTACTGAATTGCTTCTTTGCCCTCTTTTAGTACCCTCTGACTTCAGCTGTCCTTGAAGTCAAATGATTTTTCCAATACCTGCTCAACTACATTCTCTTTATCCTCTGTATCACCTACAACATTTACTAGTTCAGATTTATTTACTCTAAGACAGATCATGATACGAAGTATTTAACAGTGTGTGCATGAGTGCATGCGTGTGTGTGTGTGTGTGTGTGTGTGTGTGTGTGTGTGTGTGTGTGTGTGTGGTTTGTGTTAGAGTCTGAGTGCAAGATTTTTCATGTTCTACTTAAGCATCCTTGTGCAGAATGTATTCCCAGCCCATATCCTCTCATTTTCAAGGACACAAACAAACAAAAATTACTAAAATTGATATAGCAAGTATCCATCTGCTGTGAGTTTGAGGATTCCAGGAGGGGCGTCTCAGTGAATGCCTCAGCTCTGTGCAGGGCTTCTACTGTTCTTTGTACCTCTTCTCTCAGAAATTGCAATTCAGCAGTAGGTCTTTATTTCCAGAAGAGTCCCTCAGCTTCCTATACACTAGCCGAAGGTTTTTCAATGGAATTCTTGAACCAGCTGTTCAGAGAAGCAAGTTCCCACCTCAGGAAAACAAACAAACAAAGAATAACAAGACATAGGACATTGGATATGAAACTATAATAGCGGGAGAATCCAGAATATCGGATGTTTTGTAAGCACTGTGAGTAAATTAGATGTCAACTTTAATTAATGTCTTAGAAAATATCTTAGAGAAAGAACAAGACAACATAAATTTTGAGAGCAGGGCTAGGAACATAAGAGCAACTTGAAATGCATTGTAGTATAGATTGGCATAAGGACTGAGATGAAAATCAATAATCAATATGAAATTAGTCTTTCTGTGCTAAAGAAATATTTAGTTAGAAAAATCAAAACTGCTTAAAAACTTCCAAGAAACATAATCACAGAGATTAAAATTTGTGTTTTTATCTACAAAAATACTTAATCCTCAAGGGCAAAGTTAATAATAACAAGTTATTGAGCATCTATGGAGAAGCAGCAGTGTCTCTAGCTCATAATGATAAACGCTATGTGATGGTGGTAGAATTTTCTTGTATATCACTCAAAGATCTGCATAAATTATATATGATATATATACATATATATATATATTCTTTCCATCTGTAATACATGAATGATGGCAGGGCACTGGAATGCAAGGACTTTGAAGTGCCATTTAATAAAACAGCATGAGCAAAACCTCTCAAAAGTGTAGTCCAGATGGCTAAGAACTTATTCCAATAAAGCATTGGCAATGAGCAGAATGAAAAATTAATAAATAAAAAGTTCTGTTTTTCAAACAATTAAAGTAGTGTTTTTTTCCCTTGTGGTTACTAAGTACAATTAAAAACAGTAGAGATGACTAACAAAAAGTGGGTAAGGCACCTGCCACCAAGTCTGATGATGTGGTCCTGGAGCCCACATGGTTGAAGGAGATAAACTATTCAAAGTAGTCATGCACATATACACACATATATTGTGGCATAAACACACACACACACACACACACACACACACACACACACACACACACACAGTCAATTAAAATAAAATACTTTTAAAAACAGTAGCTAGAAACAAGTCACAAGGATGTTGGCATCTAAGGCATAGCATTGGGGCTTCTGGGTTTCCTTTTTCTTCTTATATTTCAGATTTCATGCGGAACAAGCTATTAACCTGAAAATACCAGGGAGTGGAGCATGAGAACAAGCCTGATCTTCTCTGACAGATAAGTGAAAAGTCAGCTTATTAAGAGAGAAAATTCAGTCCCATCCCTGGAAAACTTGCCTGGTTACAGAAGATGGCCAGTACAAGCTCCATGTCCTCCATTACTAGGAGTCCTTGTCAGTGTCACTCTCATAGGGCCCAGGAACTTATTAGTGCACTAGGCACTAACCCAGCTACAAAACTTTCAACCTATAACCTGTCCTGCCTGCAAGATGTGTTGGGGCACTGGTGGTTCAGAGCTTGTGGGAGTGGCCAATCAATGACTAGTTCAACTTTAGGCTCAGGCCATGAGGAGGAGCCCATCCTTGGATGGACAGGAAATGGAAGCTGGATGGACAAGAGACCTAGAGTATAACCAAATAGGACTGGGGGAAAAAGATTCCTAATGATGTTCTGCTATCCTCATATACTCATAGTGCCTAGCCCAACCACCAGCAGAGAGATTTCCTCCAGCAGCTAAGGAGAGCAGATACAGATACAGGCCCTCAGTGAAACAGAGTTTGTGTGAACAATGCATAAAAGAGTGAGGAAGGATTGTAGGAGCCAAAGTGTTTGAGGACAGTAGGAGAACACAGCCTATAAAATAAACTAAGGTTCATAGGGACTCACGGAAACTGAGGCAGGAATCATTGAGCTTCACAGGTCTGAGCTAGGTCTTCTGCATATATGTTGTTGTTGTTTAGCTTGATGTTTTTGTGGGACTCCTAAAAGTGAGAGTTGGGGTACCTCTGACTCTTTTACTAGGTCAGCGAACCCCTTTCGTCCTTCTGGGTTGCCTTGTTCAGCCTTGGTATGAGGGTTTGTTTCTAGTCTTGTTGCATCTTGTTATGCCATGTTCAGCTGGTATTCCTGGGAGTCCTGCTATTTTCTGAAGAGAAACAGGGGAGGAGTAGATTTGGGGGAGAGGGGATGTGAGGGAAACTGGGGCAAGTAGAGGGAGGGGAGGCTAAGGTCAAGATATATTGCATGAGAGAGGAATAAATTAAAATAAAAAGGGGGGAAAGACAGAAATTCTTAGAAAATATGCATTTATTCCATCAAACAGAGTAGGTTAAAACACCACCTCCACCAATGTCATGAAATTCCTGTGGTGAAACCAGACTTCTACACTCTACTGACTGCAAAAGTAGCCCAGGTTCTTCCTGCCAATGGACATGAATCACAGGAAGCTACATAGTGAATAAAGACTTTCACTTTGTCAGTGATGACTGGATCTTCTCTTTGCTTTAATATTAAGAGAGATTTCTGTGAAACTATACATTTCCATCCACACCTGAGAAGAATGACATTCAACTACTCTGAACTGGCAATCAGAATTGACCCAGGGAAGCCAAGATTTTATTACCAACTAGCATCAAGATGGATCTACTCCTGTTCTCCAGGGGTCACCACAGAGCAGAGGGATTTACACTCTGAATCTGACCTCCCAGTGCAAAGCAGAGTGTTTCTTTCCCTGACAGGGTAGTGCCGGCTGCGATTAAACAAAGCAGCATTTGAGTAAATCTCATCTTGCATGCAGTCCCCCAGTATTAAAGATTTAGTAACAATAATGAAACTCTAAATATGTCAGATAACAGGAAAATCCCCACTTGATTTTAAGAACATCCTTGTATATCAATATCTGGATGATAGAGCTGTCAAAAGAATCAGACTCCTATCATCAAGGCTCAGGGCTCTTCCTAGGAAAAGGGGGTGAAGAGACGGTAAAAGCCAGAAGTAGTGGGTAACATCAAGGAAACCATGTTATCCAGACACAAAAGGTCAGTTTCATAAATGAACTCCAAGAGATTTTGACAGCATGTGCAAGACCGTTGCAAGATCAAGTCAGACCCAATGCCAGCCTGGGGAAAGGGGGGTGGACTTCCACCCTTCTCTGAAGAGCTCTGGGTATTTTATAGCTTCTGGAACAGAGACATCAGTTTTATACAATGATGTGAAACTTGCTTGGTTGGCAACACGCTAGGATAGGTGTCACTCTGAAGGTGGTTGCACGACATAAATTGGGTTCAGTGGGAAAACCAAAGAGAAGAAAATTCAGAGTTGTGTGGGGTAGGGAAGTGAAAGTGGATATAGGAGTAGTGTGGGGAGGGGGGGTGATCAAAATACACTATTTGAAATTTTCAAAGAATTAATAAAATAATATTTAAAATGAGTATCTGATAAGAATTTAAATTGTCTGTCATAGAATCGGTCCCATTATCAGTTATGAATACATGCAGTACATATTTCAAAAATAGAAAACTCAGGGAAAATCTGATATAAAAAAGAAGAGGGGCAGAGAAGGTGTCCCAAATATACAAAGCACTTCCCAAGTACAAGTGCGGACCTGCATTTGACTCCCCCGAACACGCACCGAGCTGGATGCTAGGCCACACATCAGCAGTTACAGCACTTTTGTGGTAAGATGAGAAGCAGAAAGCAGACAGAAGCATCTATGGAAGATAGTGGGCCACCTAATAAAGTATACTCAGAGGAGAACAACAGAAAGGCGGAAGTCAAGAACCAACACCCAAACTTGTCTCTGACCTCCTCAGATAAGCCGAATATGGGTATTTACAAACACATGCAAAAAAAAAAAAAAAAAACACAACACACATACTCATTTCATACACAGAAAAATGACATACACATAAACATGTCACACTAACACAAAAATTTTTAAAAATCCATAAGGAGAGGTAATCAAACTTATTTATGTTGAGCATCAGATAGAATAAAATAATGTGAGTGTTGGCGTATAAATTGCTGATCCTTCAGGACCTTTTGGACTCATACAGAAGGTCAAATTGCATATTATATGTTATATTTAATATTAAAATCCTGGCATATAGCATATTATAACTTATGTATTATAAATTCTTAAATATAAAGGCTATATAATGTTATTATATAATAATAAATTGCATCACTTTCACAGCAAAACAGTGACACTAGACTGTTTTGGTTACATACATAAGTGTGTGTGTGTGTATACTGTATATACCATTGCAATATTTAATTTTCATCATCAATTTGAATAAGTTTGATTAGGAGATGCACTTCTGAGTATGTCACACTGAATGTGGGCAGCTGCATTCCATGGACTTGGGTCCCAGAATTAATAAATAGCAAAGAGAAGTAGAAGAGAAGTAGCCATCAGAGTAGTAGTGTGCATCTCTCTCTGGTTCCTGATTGCCAGTGCAATGTGAGCAGCTGCCTCATGCTCAGGTTACCTCCCTTCCACATTACGGTGAACTGCATCCTCTTGAATTATGAACCAAGTAACAATTGTTAAGCATTTTGTCACATCAAAGACATGAGTGATTAAGAACATTACATATAGTTTTACTTATTATCATACCTACACCTAAAATAGTAAGCTGTTATAAACTAAAGAAGAACATTTAAAAAGGAGGCAGAGAGAAATGACACTTCACATAGAGAAAGCAAGTCCCAAACGATAGTCAATTCCTCATGAGGAAACATCAAGGCAAAAAGAAAGTGCCACATCATCTTTAAACACTAATGAGAATGGACTAGGCTCAGAGTCTATACCCAGCAGGAAGCTTCCAGGAACTTAAAAAAAATAAGAACCATCCACAGATGGAGAAAAATGAGTTAGAAACAAAAAAAGAAAAAGAAAATTGTTGGGAGACAACATACTCTAAAATAATGGCTACAGAAAATTCTCTCAACGGAAAGAAAATTATTAGCCATCAAAGTCTGAATTGCAGAACACCAAAAAGAAGGGACAACAGAAAAGAAAGTCATGGGTAAACACTGACTTTGCATGTGCTTTTGAGGTTTTGGTGTTAGCAAAAATTACAAAGCTGGCTCTCAATAATTATGAAAAAATAGACAATTATTTTATGCTACCACTTCTAAGCAAAACAAGAAAAATATTTTCAAATAATATGCAACAAGACTTTGGCACATTTCAACAAACATTAACAATAAATATTTTAGAAAAATAGCAATAAAAGCAACTTCAAATTAGTAACTATTTTCAATGGATACAAAAATATCCAGAAATGATCTCATAATTCATGATAAAATATTGTAATCTTTCTATAAGCCTGGATATAGGGAAAGTTACCCACTCTCATCAATACTGTTCGACATGAATCTGAAATTCCAACCACCATGATGTGATAAGAACAGGAAAAAATGGGAAAAGATTAGAAAGAGTGAAAAATCCCTTTTGCAATCGACTTGACAGCTTATGTAAAAAGAACGAAGAATAAGAATATACCCAAAATACACTTTCCTAAAAATAATAAATTAGCTTAAACAGGTCCTAATTTACAATAGATTTAAAAAAAGTTTATATGCTGCCTGTAAATCAGTGAAAGCCACAAATGAAAATACAATATCAGTTACAACTTCTCAAGAAGGCATTGCTTAGGCATGCATCTAGTAAGACATGAAGAGTATGAATGTTGAGAAAAACCTAAACTGCTGAAATCAGAAAATATTCCAATGAAAAGGGAGATTTCTTGTGTTCATGGTCTCACTCAGCCCAGTAAATGCATTTGTTATTTTTAAGATATTTTGCACAATCAAAAAAAATTTGATAAAAATCCCATTCCAACAATATATTGTGTACATATAGCTAAGAATATTATAAATCATAAATATGTGATATTCCTATAAAGACTATGAATGAATTGGAAAAAGATTAGCATCAATGAGCCTAGAGAGACCTTTCCTTCCTTCAGTAACTTTTGTTGACATTATGTCACATAAAAAAAACCCAAAAAAACAGGCCAGGAGGTGGTGGTGGCACATGTCTTTAATCCCAGTGGTGGAGGAGGCAGAGGCAGGTTGATCTCTGTGAGTTCAAGGCTAGTGAGTTCCAGGATAGGCTTCAAAGCTACACAGAGAAACCCTGTCTTGAAAAAACAAACAAAAACAAAAAAAAAAACCACAAACACAAAATAAAAAAGGAAGGGATCTCTGCAAAGATGCTGGAAAGTATAATAAAATGGGGGCTGTATGTATGCACGTATGTATGTATGAACGTCAGCACTAGAGTTCTCACCTAAAGTCTAAAGTGTGCAAGGGCCTGGCCTTGGACCCCAGTATACTGAAAATGATTGATTAATAATAATGAAATATGTAAGTTATTCATCTATGTAGTTTTTAAAAGGCACCCTAATTGCAGTAATGTGCAATGTGAGATATCCATTTGTAATTCCAGCACAGAATATTGAGGTATGGGGTCTTGAATGTGATGCCAGTCTATACTATATGATGAGAATTTGTCTCAAATAAACAAAAATCTGTCTCTATAGTAATCAGGGCCCTACTTTATTGAGAAAGCAGTAGATATATGAAAAATGAAGCAGAAAAGAAAACTCAGACAGACTGAAAGAAACATAGGTAACTGATTCTTGACAAAGCTGTCAAAGCAATTCTACAGTAATAGAAACATCTTTCCAACAAATTAAACTGAAGCAGCATTACATCAGTAACTAAAAAATATTAACTAGTACTTAAAACCCACACCAAAATTTTATCCCTAATGGATGAAAAGTGTAAATGTGAAAAAAAAATGATACATTTTGAAAATATTGAGGGCAATTCTTGAGTCTGTGACCTAGGTAAAGATTATGTAAACATGATAGTTAAAACACAACTCACAATGCAAAGAAAAACTGATATACTGAATTTTATTATATTTAATTTTTATCTTAGTTATATATATATATTTTTTTCATCTGTAAATTACCTGGACAGAGAAAGAATAAAATGGTGTGCAGAATGGAAGGAAACATTTACAAAATTTAAACTGGGAGCATTCTTTAGAGATTGAAAACAAGCAACATTCCCCGTTGGAGGTACAAGATGGATTAAAGTGGCTAATTAAAAAACTCTTGAAAACTTGAAGGGACATTTTACTGAAGAGAATATGCAAATAAAAACATATTGTGAAATGTCCCTCCTTTATCCGTACCCATTAGGGAGTGCTCACTAAGACCAGAGTGAGCTATTAGGACACACAGAATGATTAAAGACAAAAACAGTGAGTGCATCCAGGAGTGATCAAGATGCAAGGATGGGAAGCAGTGCCTCAGGGTACATCAGCATGCAGCACACAGACTGCACGTGCGGGCTTTAGGGTGATGGACGGCGTCTCCATCGTGATTGTGTCTTCCTGCCTTTCATAATCTTCCTAAGATATGATAAAACACCAAAATATTGCAATCATATTCTATCCTAGAGTCTGCCTTGTTCCACTGTCATACTGTAGTTATGTAAGATGTATGACACAGCAGAGTAAATAATTTATAATTCATTACATATCCAAATATACTTAAAAGAGGGGTATTGGAATGTTCTTATCATGAAAAAATAATACAAATTTTAGACCTGAAAACAGCTGATCACTCTTAATTGATTACTGCTCAATTAGATTTGAATCAATAACACAGTCAACTACTTCAATCTATATAAACATTATGTCTTTAAAACATGAAGCACAAAAGAATTCAAAGTGTGTAACAAAATATCTTATGACACTGGGTGTCTTAGACATTATTCTATTGGTGAAAAGAGACACCATGACCAAGGTAACTCTTATTTTAAAAAGCATTTAACTGGGTACTTGGTTACAGTTTCAATGATTAGTCCTTTATCATCAAGGCAGAGGGCATGGCTGCATTCATGGCCTTGGGGCAGTAGCTGAGGCCTTTACATCCTGATCTATAGGCAGAGAGAGACACCACTGGGCTTAGTCAGCATTTAAATATATGATCACAGGGTGCAATCTCATTCAAATCACCACATTTGGCAACATTAAAATCATTTGGGAAACTTAAAATATGCCAGTAAAGAGCACTGGAAGGTAACTCAGCAGTAGAGTCCTTGGAAATCCCATTTAAAGCTGTGTAGAACCAGAGTAAACAATTGAAAACAAAACAGAGATAAGTGATAAATGCACAGGGAAGAAGAGAGTATGGAAGGAATGTAAGATGTGGAGGATGGGAAAGAGAGCTATGAAATTCTGTCTTCTAGCAGAACATGGCTACTACATTTATGAATTCACAGAATATGAGGTTACCTACACAAGACCTGAACAAGATCGAGCCAGTTGAATTTAGAGCATGGATAGAGGAAGGAATGCCAAGATCCCACCCCTTGCTGGGGAGCTATTGGCAGTTGATAGATGCTGGGAAAGAGAGTGTCACTTTTCTGAGTGTGTGCCTAAGAGCCTGTTGCTAATCTACCAGTGTGTGGCTCTACATTAATGCACCTGCAATCAGCACTACTAAAATGCAGTTGTTTATTAAAAATAAATAAATAAATAGCTTTTGAATGGCATGAAGGTGAAGGGAGACATGTTTGAGATGGGAGGAATTGAAATGGGGGATTTAGGAGTGGGCATAATCAAAACACACTGTAACATATGCAATTTTCAAATAATAAATTAAAACACTACCTTAAACGGAAGGAGAGGAAATCTAGGGGCTAGAGAGATGTCTCAACAATTAAGAGCACTGCCTGTTTGTGAAGAGGGCCTGAATTCAATTGCCAGCAATCACATGGTGGCTCACAGCTGTCTGTAACTCCAGTCTATGGGACGTGATGCCTTTTCTGGATTGCAAGGGCATTATATGAGATTGGTGAACAGACATGCTGACAGAAACACTCATAAGCATAAAATAAAATTAAAATTAAACAATATTAAAATTATAAGCAAAAAATGTAACCTACAGAGGAAAATAGGTAAGTAGTTTGTTAGAACTCTGCTTGGACAGATCTTACTGCACACATATATTAATAATTTAAGGAATAAAGTCATCAACAATAAAGAGATTACAAAATTATTAAACAAATGTGTAAAACTGAATAACCAAGCTACCAATACTTTGAGTTAACTTATTATTTATATTGAGCTAAGATAAACTTTTTAAACCTTAGAAAGAAGGGAAATGAATATTTGTGTGTCCCTAATACTCTCTATTCAAAGATTTCTTTGGAATTTTCATCAGAATGAGTGTCTTAGTTAGTCTTAGTATTGCTGTGTTGAAACCCCATGACCAAAAGAAATTTGGAGAGGAAAGGGTTTATTTTGCATACACTTCTATGGAACAGTCCATCATTGAGTCAAGTCATGGCAGGAACTTAAACAGGCAAGAACTTGGAAGCAGCAGCTGATGCAGAGGCCATAGAGGATTATTGCTTACTGGCTTGCTCCTCATGGCTTATTCTCCCTGCTTTCTTATAGAACTCAGGACCACCAGATCAACAGTGGCACCACCTACAATGAACTGGGCCCTTCCACATCAACACTAATTAAAAAAACAAACAAACAAAAACAAACAAACAACAACAAAAAAAAACCTGCACTATTTTTTTTTTAATTTATTTTAATTTATTTTGCAATACAATTCAGTTCTACATATCGGTCACGGATTCCCTTGTTCTCCCCCCTCCCGTCCCCCTCACCTTCCCCCCAACGCCCCCCCCCCCATTCCCATCTCCTCCAGGGCAAAGCCTTCCCCACAGACTGAGGTCAACCTGGTAGACTCAGTCCAGGTAGGTCTAGTCCCCTCCTCCCAGGCCGAGCCAAACAATCCTGCATAGGCCCCAGGTTTCAAACAGCCAACTCATGCAATGAGCACAAGATCTGGTCCCACTGCCTGGATGCCTCCCAAACAGATCAAGCCAATCAACTGTCTCACCCATTCGGAGGGCCTGATCCAGTGGGGACCCCTCAGCCATTGGTTCATAGTTCATGTGTTTCCATTCATTTGGCTATTTGTCCCTGTGCTTTATCCAACCTTGGTCTCAACAATTCTCTCTCATATAAACCCTCCTCATTCTCGTTAATTGGACTCCCAGAGATCCACCCAGGGCCTAGTCATGGATCTCTGCATCCAGATCCCTCAGTAGTTGGATGAGGTTTCTAGCACAACAATCAGGGTGTTTGACCATCCCATCACCAGAGTAGGTCAGTTCGGGCTGTATCTCGACCATTGCCGGCAGTCTGTTGTGTGGGTATCTTTGTGGATTTCTGTGGGCCTCTCTAGCACTTTGCTTCTTCCTGTTCTCATGTGGTCTTCATTTACCATGGTCTCCTATTCCTTGTTCTCCCTCTCTGTTGTTGATCCAGCTGGGATCTCCCGCTCCCCCAAGCTCTCTTTCCCTCGACCCTCGCCTTTCATTACCCCCACTCATGTCCAGGCTGTTCATGTAGATCTCATTCCATTTCTCTGTCATTGGGCGATCCCTGTGTCTTTCTTGGGGTCCTGTTTTCCGGGTAGCCTCCCTGGTGATGTGAGTAGCAGACAATTCATCCTTGTTTCATGTCTAGTATCCTGCTATGAGTGAGTACATACCATGTTTGCATCAAAATAAATGGAGAGAAACTCAAAGCAATTCCACTAAAATCAGGAACGAGGCAAGGCTGTCCACTTTCCCCATACTTATTCAATATAGTACTTGAAGTTCTAGCCAGAGCAATAAGACAACATAAGGAGATTAAGGGGATACAAATTGGAAAGGAAGAAGTCAAGCTTTCCCTATTTGCAGATGACATGATAGTATACTTGAGCGACCCCAAAGATTCCACCAAGGAACTGATACAGCTTATAAACACCTTCAGCAACATAGCAGGATACAAGATCAACTCAAAAAAATCAGTAGCCCTCCTATATACAATGGACAAAGAAGTGGAGAAGGAAATCAGAGATACATCACCCTTTACTATAGCCACAAATGACATAAAATACCTTGGGGTAACACTAACCAAGCAAGTGAAGGACCTATATGACAAGAACTTTAAGTCCCTGAAAAAAGAAATTGAAGAAGATGTCAGAAAATGGAAAGATCTCCCATGCTCATGGATAGGCAGGACTAACATAGTAAAAATGGCAATCTTACCAAAAGCAATCTACAGATTCAATGCAATCCCCATCAAAATACCAACACAATTCTTCACAGACCTGGAAAGAATAATACTCAAATTCATATGGAAAAACAAAAAACCCAGGATAGCCAAAGGAATCCTGTACAATAACACAACTTCTGGAGGCATCACGATCCCTGACTTCAAGCTCTACTATAGAGCTACAGTAATAAAAACAGCTTGGTACTGGCATAGAAACCGACATGTGGACCAATGGAATCGAATTGAAGACCCTGACATTAAAACCTGCACTATTGACTTGCCTACAAACCAATCTTATGGAGGGATTTGTCAGTTGAGGCTCCTTCCTCTTCAATGACTCTTTATTGTGTAAAGTTGGCATAAAACTAGCCAGCACACAGATTAAATTCTACTAAGACTCACTGAGAAGACTATGGGCACCATTTTCAAAAAGATGCTGGGCATAAATTAAAACACACTAACAGTAATTATGAAGACATTTAATAGACATTTGGGGAAGGAACACTATAGGAGTAGGGAAGACAGACATTTATTGAGACACAATAAAACATATAATAAAATTACAATACCTAAATGTACAAATTGGCCAGAAATTACTATAGAGCTTTTGATATTAATTAGACTCACACAAACGAAATTTAAAGAAAGAATTTGTTATCTTCTAAAGAGCCAGTATCAGTGACAAAATGGAGATATTTTCTGGAATTTGAGCTGAAGGATAAGGTGGACCTAAATTGAGTCCTGATTTTCCATTAACTATGTGACACTGACCAGATTTTAATGTTTCAAGAACACCCTCAGGCACATGTAGAGTGATGATCCTTCTGCCTTCACAAAGAGTCCTAGTGTTAACCAAGACAAAGCCCACAGATCTGATGGACTGGTGTGAGATGAATTCTCAGTGCATCTTATAACTATTTGACATTGAGGTCATTAAAATATTTTTTAGTTTTATTTTAATTTTGTGAGTGTGTGTGTGTGTGTGTGTGTGTGTGTGTGTGTGTGTGTGTGTGCATGTGTCTGTTGTGCGCATGAGTGCCGGTGCCAGAACAGGGCAGTGGTAGCAAATTCCCTAGAGCTGGAGTTTCAGGTGATTCAGAGATACACAACCAACCTGGGAGCCAGACTCGTGACCTCTGCAGAAACACCAAAGGCTCTTAATGGCTGACTCATCACTCCAGCCCCCAAATTCAACAATTTTTAAAAGGTGGTGCACACGCCTTTAATCCCAGCACTCGGGAGGCAGAACCAGGCGAATCTCTGTGAGTTTGAGGTCAGCCTGGGCTACAAAGAGAGTTCCAGGAAAGGCACAAAGCTATACAGAGAAACCCTGTCTTGAAAAACCAAAAAAAAAAAAAAAAAAAAAAATCCACAAACAAACAAACAAAACCAAAAAGCTACTTGTGTTTTTTAGAGTATGTATCACCAAAATGAAGATCACTAGAAACCAGGATATACTTACTTCTGTGGACAATCTGAGAAGCACACAGACAAGTGGACAAACAGGTAGTGTACAGTGAGTTGTTCCTGCACTGGAAAGGTCACGAGTACAGAGGCCAATATGAAGGAACTCAGATCCAGCATTGAAAAAGGAAGAGAATGGGCTGAAGATAATGTATAGTCAGCAGACTGTGTGGTCAATGCTCAGCACCCTTAACAAAACTAAATGGAGTGGCATGCACCTGTGATCCTAGCACCAGGGCAGAGGAGTGGTTTGGGGGACAGCCTGGTTAGGCTCTCTATTCTGGGCCTTGCTGATCACACTGGCTAGTCAAGCCAGCAAGCTTGGAATTAGTGTGGGACTTTGATTCAAAATGTAAAGGTGGAGAAAGATGAGGAAGACACACAACACCAACTTCTAGCTTATAGGCACACAAGACTGCACGTACATGTTCATTTATGAACATTCTCTCTTCTGTCTGTCTGTTTCTCTCTCTCTCTCTCTCTCTCTCTCTCTCTCTCTCTCTCTCTCTCTCTCTCTCTCTCTCTCTCTCACACACACACACACACACACACACACACACACACACACACACACACCTGACAGCATCCTTTCTGAAGGACATGAAGCTTGGTGTAGTACCTGACAGGCAGCCTCTGTGAAGATCTAGGAAGTGAGAGAAATGAGAAATGGGCTAAGATATAGATGAATCCACAAGAGTCTGTTAAAGGGTATCAAGGATTTATTAGGATATAAAATGGAGAGAATATGAACTCATGGATACAGAACAAAGTGAACAGCCATCGCGGCCCTCCATTCTTTCTGGGGGTGAATGGAACCAGCAGTCAGATCTCTGACCACCACAAGAGAGAGTGAGCACTCCCCTTCTCCTCAGTTTTAAGCAGTCACATACCCAGACCAAACCAAGCCTCTATCAAGCCACATACCTCAAGGTCATTGGCAGAGCGAATTCCCACAACACTAAGATAATATGAAACAGGACTCCAAATAGAAGACATTGACTATCAAAGACTGAGGTGAAATGGTTTTCCTGATGCTGACGGTTAGCTTATTTTTCAAATTTTCTCTCTACAACACCTACAAGCTTGATGAACAAAGTAGTCTAATAAAGCAGCTTATGTCAAGGGGCTTACAACCAAATTCAGTCATGATGTTCCAACTGACAACTGTGATAACTGAGAGTGAGAAGAGCAACATTGAAGGAAAGGAGATGCCTTCCCCCTGGGGAATAATGAAAGAGAAATTTCCAAGAGTGGGAGACTTAAGATGGGAGTTAAAAGCTTCCTTTCCCAACCAACAGGAGATAATTCTGTCTGAGAGCGTATATTGTCTCTGATTAATTTAATGTCTTTAATTTTATTACATTATTATTATTACTATTATTAATGTGTATGTGTGTGTGCGCCATGGTCCATATGTGTCAGTCAAAGGACAACACTCATAAGTTAATTCTCTCCTTCTGCCTCGAGTTCTGACAATGAAACTCTGATTGTCACCAGTTTTTAACTCATCCAGTCATCTTTCTGACCCTCTTCTACAGTCTCTAAGTAAAGATATATTTCCTTAATGTACACAACATCTGCTGTTATGAAGAGGTTTTTTAGGATATGCATGATGCAGGTAAAAAGTAAACTCAGTTGATATTTCTTAAAAGAGGGCAATATGGTTGAACAATACGTAATGACAAATATGGTGGCATATAATTGTCAACCTAGTACTTGAAAGAAGGTGGAGGATTTCCAGGCCAGATAGGGCCACATGAAGAAACTCTATTTCAGAAAAACAAAACAAAACAAAGAATAGAAAATATTACCAGAACTAAAGAGAAGTCCTTTCTAAGCTCCCACACTAGACTGCAGTATTTTAGCTATCATCAAGCAAAGGGGTAGCTATGGAAGTGTGTTTGTGTATACAGTCTGTGAAATTACTACTATCAGTAGTCAGCCTAGATATATAATTCAGCAATGCACAATTAAGTACACACAGACCTAACTACTCCTTGACATAATTGACCAATATGTCTTTATAATAGCCATTAACTACCTCGATGGCATGAAAGAGATTCTAATCTGCCATGACTTAGTTCTTTATATAATTAAAAGTCTAAATACAAACTACCTTGCAACAAACAGAATCTAATTCAAGTACACTTATAGGCACATATGAAACAAACACATGTCAAAACATAGCATTTTCATGGGTAATAGGATATTTATTTGGACTGAATTGTTAGAGCTCTAATTATCCAATTTAGAAGGTAAGAGGACACTTTGCTTATAAGGATAAAGCCTACCAAGACTGATCAAAATGTACTGTGGAAATTTATGCAAGTGAATGTCTCTGAAAATGGAGAATGGCTTAGATTAGTGATTTCTAATATGTCATAGTGTGGCTAGTACTTCTTATGTTACTATTAAGAGATAAAATAGTAGACTAAAATATACACATAACATATTATTTTATAAATTTTAGGCAGAAATTGAATGTAGCATAAAGGAAGCATGAATATTGCATTCATAGATAGAAAACTGAGCTATGCATTCATGATCGAAGTTTTTTAAAAAAAGGAGCTAAGGTTATTGTGAACACTGGACTGGCAAGGCAGCTAAGCAGGTGAAGGCATTTTCAACCAAGCTTAAAGGCTTGAGTTTGATATCTGATGCTCACGTGGTGGAAGGAGAGAACCAGTTCCCTCAAGTTGGCCTCCTATCTCCACTAGCTTGTCTTTGCACATGTACACACTTGTATTAAATAAATATAATACAAAATTTAAAGTGTACTGTGACTACAGAATTTTGGCATTCTCAAATTGTTTGTGAATACTACTAATAAAAATATAATAAAAAAAAAGTGGAGATGAAAGAAAGCCAAAGTTTGGTAAAGACTAGAAAAGACGAATGGGCAGAAAATTATTGTTCACTAAATATTTAGTATGCCATATATTTGTCAGTCATCTGGGAGAAAACCAGGTTAATGGGACATAGTTGATTCTAAGGGCCATAAGAAGTACCATATGTTCATTAGACATAGGCAGGGAAAAGCCTACTCTTGGGTAGCTATTTTCTTCAAGTTGGAAATTCTCTACTAGATGGAGCCTACTTAACTCTCAGGAAGTAAATGGAACTTAGAAGTCTAAGGAAATAAGCACTATACACAATGTTCAGGATGCTACTGAAACTTACATAAGCCATAAGCTCTTTGATTGAAACTATATATCATGCTGAGTAGATTATGAACTCTTTAACGGAAGATATATATCTTGTTAGATAGATTACACTCTCCTTCCAGTCAATCTATCTACAATACATACTAGGATACACATGTATATAACTTCTGTCAGCCATTACTCATCATGGGGTAGATTTTTAAGTGATGTTTCTGTTAACTATCCTCTCACCCATACATAACTCTAAAGGTTTCATTGGTTCACCAAAGTAAATTCAAATGGAATTATTTGGTTGTCATTGCTGCCATATCTGGTGTGAATAGATGTTTGGTCCCATACCCCTAGAAAAAGTCACATAGCACATTGTATCTATCCTTGTTTCAGAATGTGATGTCATGTGACATTCCCATTGATCATGGTCCCTGAGTAAGAAGACCTCTAGATGTCTCAGACTGGAAACAAAGCACAAGGATCAACCACAGTTGGGATACTTTGAGGCACTGTATGTGTGTCTCCATTTCATCGACAAATCTAGTCTTCCCTAACTACTACACATGTATCTGAGAATGAGGGTCCTAGGATTCAACATAGCCAAATGGATCAAATGGGTGCTACCAGCATTATAGCCACAGCTTATGGAGTTAGAGGACTTCTAATTTGTTCATGAGGTTTTACTGACTTTGATAAAAAAAAAAAAACAACTAAGCAACAACAAAAAATAACAGTATAAAATAAACTTTCCATTGTTCAGAACTACCAGATTTTCTGAGAAATCACCCTAAAAGTATAATCTCATACACCCTTTCATGGCTTCCAACTTCCTGTGGTTACCATCTCACATTACTGTTATACATTCATTGTGATTCACTAGGTATTTTAATACATGATTCTTAAAATCATTGATTTAGTTACCTGTCTTCAGTTTCAACTTACTGATAATTTTTCTGTACCAGGATCCCTCCCAAACTGCCTTTTCTTCTTCTTTTCTTAGATTCTGCTAGACTGTAATAGATTTTGAAAATTTCCTCCCATTTGATGAATCTTATACTTTATTGAGGATCTTGCCATGTGTTTTTAAACTCTTTTGCGTGCATTTCAATGACGTCTTTCTCTTGGCAAGACTGAGTTTATGGATTGGGGTAGTAATAACAGAGCATATGAAGGGCATTTGCATATTATGATTTTTTTCAATTTCCAATTCTGGTACAAAACAACAGATATATATTGCCTTTTCATTTTGGAGGCTGGAAATTCAAGATTAGATGAGGTTTCTTTTTTCTTTTTTTTTTTTTGCTTTTGTTTGTTTGTTTTGTTTTTCTTTGTTTTGTTTTTCCCTAAGATTTTCTTCCTGAATTTCTAATGATAACCTTCCCCCAAAGTTCTTGCAGACTTTCTTTTCTGCTGTTTTCTTGTCTTGTGATCACAAAGAATGAGGTGTATTGACAGTGAAGAGAAAGATAAGGAGTATTTATTAAGGAAAAAAGAGAAAAAAAAAAAGCCCTGGCAGTCAAGATGACACCAGAAAGCAGGTTGCAAATGAAAATGGTGCAACTAATTTTGTATACGCTTGTGTGGGGTCTGACTGGCTAGTGTAGGTATGCAAAGTAGGTGAAATGTAAGGACCAGGCAGAAGAACCCAACTAACTGGGAAGGGTTTTCTATTAGGCATCTCATCACTTTCCAGTCTCCTTTGTTACAGGAATAAAAGCTGTTGCAGGATTGTGTATATTCTGTAGTTTCTATACTCATTTCTGGACACCAGATCTTGCTCCACGTTAGGGCCCTTCTACTTCTATCAGCTTATCAGTGCCCAGGAGCATGTGCGTGTGCGTGTGCATGCATGCATGCATGCATTTGTAAAAGACAGATACAGACAGACAGAAAGACAGACAGACATAAACAGAGAGACAGAGAGCAGGTATCCTCTGATTTCTTATTAAGGCACTAATCCTATTAGATTTCTTATTCAGACAGTAATCCTGTCAGATCAGGATCCTTCCTTTAAGGCTTTTCTACCTTTAACAACATTTTTCCTTAGTGGTCCCATTTGTAAGTAAAGCTTCACTAAAAGGTAGGACTCTGCCATACAACTTTGGGAAGACATAGATACTCAGCTCATGACAGACTTTAAAGAAATTAAGTTAACTGAAAGAATCAGTGGGAAAACAAAGACAAAATGAGAAATCTCTCTCTTCTAGTAGAAATTAAAGAACAAAAAATTGTTTTTGTTATTACTGAGACTATCCTCGGCATAGCTATCATATTTATCTGTCAAATTTGCAGGAGATAGTATAACATAATTAGATATAAATCTATTCAAACCAACCCTAAAATGATTCCCCCCTCCATATAAACACCAAGAGCAATTAGAAGGAAATGGTCATCTCAATCCTGCTTTGCTAATGAGAACTGCCACTATGAAATGACTGTATTCTTTTAATTAAAAAGCCCATCATGAATCTATTCGCAATGCTGCTCTCTGAACTCTTAAGAATAAATCTACTTTGTTTTAGTGGAGTGTCATTTTTAGAAGTGTTATTTTATTTGTTTTCTAAGATGATGAAATGATGGTGACTTGGAAATTGTGAGGAAACATTTACCATGGAATGCCACAGTAGATGGTTCTTAGGTAAAATTTAAAAGCAAGAAGGAGGTTGTATCAATACAGTATGCTAAAACACAACAAAGACTTCACTAATGCAAAGGGGATATGAAACAATTTTATAAAGGTGATTTCTCTACATCTTGTTTATTTGGCATATTTATGAAACTGTATTAGAAGTACAATAGCCATATTTGATTAACTGAACAGTAAAGCCCTGTTATAGTCAAATGTCCAAAGGATCATGATACCTAGTTTTCATTTGGTTTAATATACTTAAAAACTGGAGAAGGCCCGGGTGGTGGTAATATCAGCACTTGGGAGGCAGAGCCAGGTGGATCTCTGTGAGTTCAAGACCAGCCTGGTCTACAGAGTGAGATCCAGGACAGGCACCAAAACTACACAGAGAAACCCTGTCTGGAAAAAAAAAAAAACTGGAGAAGGGGGAAAGAGGGAACATTAAGAATACAAATCTTTTTACTGTGTAATAAAGTTAGAATCACAAACTGATATGGGAATGGTGAGTAGTAAAGTATAGCATAGTTATGATGTTGCTGTAGGATAATGCTTTTGTACACTGGTTTAATAAAATGTTGATTGGCCAGTAGCCATGCAGGAAGTCTAGGCAGGATAAGCAGACAAGGAGAATTCTGGGAAGAGGCAGGCTGAGTCAGAAGATGCCAACCTGCTGTCCAGGGAGTACTATGCAATGGCTGAAAGCTAAAGCCACAGAACATGTGGCAACATATAGATCAACAAAAATCAACTGAGTTTAAGTGTGAGAGCTAGACAGTAGTAAGCCTGAGCTAATGGCCAAGCAGTTTTAATTAATATAAGCCTCTGTGTGTTTACTTGAGTCTGAGCAGCTGGGCGGGACACACAAAAACTTCCAACTACATGATGTAATAATAAAAAATAATTTTATGGTTTGGGTTCATCACAACATGAGGAACAGAATTAACAAGGTTGTATTAACAGTATTAGGAAGGTTGAGAACCACTGTTTTAAAATGTTGCAGGAGAAATAGATACCATATGAAAATATTCAGTATCTCAGATAATTAAGTATGAATAGTTATTACAGTCACTTATCAAGAATGAAAGGCAAAGATCAAGTGAGTTTATCACACAATGATGGAAAGCAAACATGTTCACACACTATCTCTAAAATAATAATAATAATAATAATAATAATAATAATAATAATAATAATAAAATAATAATAATAATATATAACAACAATAATAATAGGAATGAGAAGAATAAGTGTTTACAGAATGCTCAGCACAAATGAGACATTTGTATCAAACCAGACCCAAGGGTCAGGGATTATCTAGGAAAAGAGAGGCAAAAATGTATATGGACAAGATCTTCACAAGACTAAGCCAATCAACAACCTATCACTAAGTACAAAGGGGTTTATGGTGATTTGAATGAGAATGGCCTCCATATGCTCACATATTTGAATATTTGATCCCTAGTTGATAAGGATGTTTTGGGAAGTATTAGTTGCTGTGGTCTTATTTGGGGAAGTATGTCACTGTGGATGGTTTTTAAGATTCAAAAGCCCATACTAGATCCAGTATCTTCCTTTCTATGTGATCAACTTCTAAGTAGGATATCAGTTCTCAGCTACTGCTCCAGGACCATGCCTGCTGGACTGCTGCCATGTCCCCCATCATTACTGTCATGGACTCACCCTGTGAAACTGTAAACAAGCCCTCAATTAAATTATTTCTTTTATAAATTGCCTTGATCATGCTTGATCATGGTGTCTCTTCATAGCAATAGGAAAGTAACTAAGACAGGGTTTATAAACCCCAACTATTAACTAAGGAGCTATGAACAGTTGATTGCATCTTAGAGGGGGAGAATGAGTTCTCTTTAATTCTGGGGACCCTAGTAAGATGAACCTGCCCTAGTGGATGACCCTACACTCAGGAGCATATGGGCAGTACAAATTGTAATCCATGAGTTATTTAAAACAACAGCAACAATGGCAAGAAGAACATGAAGGAAAAGTGGTAGAGGAGGTGAGTGTCCCTGGGAGGAATTAGAGGTAGAAACAGTTAGAGGTAGAAAAAGGTGATCAAAATACATTGTTATCAGTCTGTCCAAGAATTCATAAATGTATTTTTTAAGGTAAGAGAATGAAAGCTTTGAGTCACTGTGAATTCAGGACAAGGGGAGGAAATGGAAGTGTAGAGGAAGAAGAAGAAGAAGTATTAAGAACAAAATATTTACTAATTCGTGGGGAAAAATGAACTTAAAAGAATTTCATGGAGAGAGAAAGATGTGCATACTAGAATCTACAGAAGGATGCTGATGAGAAGAGGTCTGTCAATCCCACAAATTTCCCTAGAGAACCTCAGTTACAATAGTGGAGATTCAGAGCTAAGCACACATGTCCCCACATTCTCCTGACTATAGGCAGCAAGGATATTATAGACATAGGAGTATCCTGATGCAGAAGATGTCAGGCACAGTAAAGTATCAGAGTGAAGTTTGGGTAAAATGGGCCAAGTGAAGCTAAACATTTATATTGATTTAAAGAACTTCCCCATTCCCTCCAACCTGCTCTCGAGTCAAATCAGAGACAAAAGTTTGACAAATCTACAAGACAATTCAGATTAAACAAGCAGATAGGTAAATCCTTGAATGATGGTATTCTGCTACAGGCATCCCCAGCTCCCCTGTCCACATAAAAGATGCAAGGCAACTATCTAATTACAAATCTTACAACTATCATTTTAGCATCTTAAGTACACCTAGAAGAACCCCCAAGAAAGAAGAAAATGTGGCAACTTAAAAAGCAAAGAATATTTAAAACTGTCTACTTAAATTCTTCCAAGTAGAATACTTTAAAAATTAAACTTGAAGGCTTCAGAGAAGGCTCAAGTTTATTAGCACTTACTATACTATTCTAGAGGACCTGAGTTGAAGTTCCAACATTGACATGGTGGCTCTCGACCACCTGTAACTTCAGTTCCAGGAATCTGACAACCTTTGACCTCATTGACTCATGTGGCACCAAAACCTACATACAGGAAAAACACTTATACATACACAATAATAAAATGATATAAAAATTAAACCTAAAAGTCTATCCTGAGGATAATTTAGATAGATTTCTGTCTGAGTACATTTCTACTGCTATAACAAGTATCAGAGATTGGGTAACTTATGAGTAATAAAAATCTCTTTCTCATAGTTCTTGAGATAGTATGGTGTTGTGGTTTGAGTCTGGAGTATTCTACAAGGATCCATGTGTTAAAGGCATTGTCCATAGTCCATGATGCTATTGGAACATGGTTGGATTACTGAGAGGTAGAACTCACTGAAGGATATAGATCATAGTGGATATGTGTCACTGTAGAAGACATCAAGGTTACTGCTCTCCCTTTGCTTCCTGGCCACCCTGAGATAGACAAGTCTCCCCTACCAATCATGCTCACCATACCAGGCTGCATCACAATAGGCCCAAACAAGAGGACCAAATGACCATGGATAGAAATCATAATCCAAACTAAACATTCATCCCTTCTGGGTTATTTGGCTCAAGCATTTTGTTACAGTAACGAAACACTAATAAGATGGGAAGCTTGAGGGTCAAGTTCTGTATTGTTTATTGTTTCCTAAGGTTCTAAACTCTGCTTCCAAAAGGTCACCTTGAATTCTATGTCTTCATGAAGGGAGGAGAGCTGCTGCTCACAGAAGAGGGTCAGTTCATACCTGAGTGAGGGCCTGTTTTATAAAGACACTAAAACATTCCTGAGGACAAAGCCCTGGCAATCTAGGTATCTCTCAATAAGCCTGCTGCCCAATCCTGTGGTGTTATAAATTAAGTTTTATTACACATTTTACAGAGGAGAAAGATACATTCAAACCATAGGGCCATCATGAACTAGTTTAGACTTGATTTTCCTAGTTTATTAATTATGTAACTTTCCATTTAAGAAATGTCCTGCTTTGAGCTACAAATCATAAAATTACACTATTAAAATATTAGGATTTCCAAGGAAGTGAAAATAATATTAAACTAAAAAATTTATAGGCCTCAATAAATATCTCAGCACTGAGTTTAGTGAATCAAAAACTCTCAGAAACAAGGATTAAATGCATGCATCTTTATACTCAACCCATGATGGGTGTTTAAACAGACATAACTGAATCATCAATTTGCCAAAGTCCTCAAAAGGTCCTACAGGTTGTCCTTCAGAAATGGAAATAGTCTTATGAGGTAGTTTGTATTCTGTCATGTCCCCATATTTCTGTCTCAAGATGACAAGTTGTCCTCCTACCTCCACACAAATGCCCCTCCCCACAACCATACACACTAAATAAGTAAATAAACTAAATTAAAAGCAATATATATATACATATATACATATATATATGTATATATATATGTATGTATATATATATATATATATATATATATTGCTAAACAGTCTTATTAATAAAAAAACCCATGGCCAGATATTTGGGTGAAAACAGAGAGATCAGGGGAATAGGACAAGCCACAGTCAACCACACCTCACCAACTCCTCAGCCTCCAGAGAGACCTACATCTTGTATACTTATACCTATATCCTTTCTGTGTCCTGCCATCTCACTTCTGTCTCTGCCCAGCTACAATACTTCCTCTTTCTGCCCAGCTCTACCACTTCCTGTCTATCTGTAGTGCTGGGAATTAAAGGCATGTGCTATCACTACCTGACTTCTATGTTTAATATAGTGATTGGCTTTTTCCTCTGATCTCCATGCAAGCTTTATTTATTAGAGCACAAATAAAATATCACACACACACACACACACACACACACACACTGTGTGTGTGTGTGTGTGTGTGTGTGTGTGTGTATACCAAACATAACTGTGCTGAGTCCTCCTATAGACACGAATCTTTGGGAAGTTTTTCCTGTGTTTTCTTTTTCTTACTTTCTTCTATTTTTTCTTTCTTTACCTTTTTTTTTTCCTGCACAGGAACTTATTCAGTTGATGATTGTTTTGAATGTGCTTTATGTAAAATACAATCTGGTTTAAGAATGGAAGAGAGACAGAGGAGACATTATGGTGAGACCCCTTATCCTTAGAACCTTGTTCTATTGGAAAGACCTTGAGTCTAAACTCCAGGCTCCCAGGTCCCTTGCATCTTGCATTTTGGTATCTGGTTACTAAGCAACTTGGTGCCTCTTGGAGGACAATGCTGTCAGCTCAAAGCTGACTTAGCTGTGTCTTTGCCTTCTGTAGTTGCTGACAGACACAGAAGTCGAGGTCATCTGGCCATGGGAATGTGCTGAAGTGGAAACGTGACTACTTATGATCTGAGCAGTGGCAAGTATCTGGGTTCACAGATAATGTAGTGTTTGAATCTCTTCCTCTTTCTGCAGAGGATCAGGCAAAAGGGAAAAGCTCTGTCTTAATAAGTTATGTATTTGGGTCACTGGTTTTTAAAAAAGAGGGACAGCTTAGAAAAGTGACCTAGAAAAATCTAAAAGTTGGGGCTTAATTGTAAGGAAAGCATTGAAAAGGTAATAGGTCTCACTCCAGCTTTGGAAAGGAGAGTTGTGAACCACATGCCTCTGCCCTTTGACACCCTCTAAAGGAAATTATTTAAACTGGGGCCCCTCCATGAAAACTGGTGTAAAGATAAGGTTCCCTTACTTAGTTCTCTTCAAAATATTTTCCTCTGTTGAAAAGATAATTCTTAATATTTTATCATGATAAAATTAGGATGAATGGCATTACAGAATGAAAGTGTATGGGGACATTTCCAAGACCAAGTACCCCTCCTTCATGAAACCCCACTCAAGAATCATTCTGTAACCCCTATTAAAATCTTCCTCAATATTTGACCATGACCACATGTGATGTCATTCCCAACACTCCCTCTCTTATCTCATCTCACTATCTGTCTGATAGAGACTGTACAATAACCTCCTAAAACGTTACCTGATTTCTGTTATTCCTTCTCTTATTCATTTCCTAGGCTGTCACTCATATTGAAAATGTTTCAATATCAGTCTCACTGTCCATTTCACACCTTTCTACTTTCAGTACCACTAACTTTTTGGCTATGTTCAAATCTCTTCTATTGTGATTAAATGTGTTTCATGATCTAGGATTCAATTATTCAACCTTATTTCCTAACAAAACATACCTCCATCTACCAGACCCCAAGCATGCAGAGCTACTTGACAGACACAAGTAATTTTACTATGAAACATTGTTTGAAGTTCTTTGCTTATATCATTTTAACACTTTCTTTAAAATATATATTTATTCATTTTTATTTATGTGTATGTTCGTGTGTCTACATGAGTTTTTTTGTGCTCCACATGGGTGCAGATGCTCAGAGAAGCCAGAGGGAGTTGAATACGTTGGAATTGAGGTTACAGGCAGTTGTGAGACACTTGATATAGATGATAGAATCTGAACTCATGTGCTCAATGCTTAACAGCTGAGTCATCTCTCCAACACTGTTGTTTAACATGTTCAAGATATTAAATTTTTAATTTCCTAAAATTTCTGACTCTTTTACTATGAATTCTTTTTGACAAATACTTAGGCCTCCTTTAATAGGGGTCACTTCCAAATTCTTTTATGGCACTCTCTTCATGGATCCCAAACTTCTCCTCAATCAGCATAGTTATGACTTCCTCTGAAACACTCACTTTCCCCTTGAATTTATCAAGACAGTACGTATTATATGGACTCAGAAGAGAATTTCGTCAATTTTGTTAGGGAATCCTCATCACATGTTACTTTGCTAAACTCTTTATTAGTTGATAACTCTGTCATATTGGCACTTTAATGGGGATGTCTTGGAGAAGAGAAGGATTTCATAAGCTACAAAGAATGGATCTGCAAAAGGAATTTCAAGCCTTCTAATGCACATGATCAGGACTGTCTGGGAAAAGCTAGGAGAAGGAGAGGAGAAAAGGGAAAAGGGATGAGCAAGAAATCACCATTCCTGAGGAAAATAGACAATTGCATGATGCAAAGTAATTAAAATTAAACAAGTGTGTTGATTACCCTTTCTAATCCTGTGACCAACACAATGGAGTCAGCTTGTAAATCTTAAGGCTCTTTCTTTTTCTTGCAAGATACCAAGTTATTCAGAATTCCCACAAGCTGTATTTTTATACATGATTTCAAGACTAGACAGTCTTTAAGCAGTACATTTTAAAATGCACAGGACTTTCTATGGCAGTTTTTTTTCCAGCAAATTCTATCTGAATATTTTCATTCTGCGTGGCATAATAATGTCTAATGGGGACCACTTTTAATCAAATTGTTTTTTCCTGTTAATTTCCATGTCTATTCAGAACATCCATTAAAGTCAATATCCTTAATTTAATAGAAGATTTCCTTTTGAAGTTGCTACATTTTTTCTGTTTAAATTAACACTGAGAATGTGTAATGGATGTGTTAAATACATAATGCTATTAATGGGAAAACAGCATAAATTAAACACACGTCCAGTTCAATCACTTTCAAGGCATCTGTTTTATTTTCAACAGTTTGATTCTCTCATGCAGTGAACCGACAGACCTCTGCCATACATTATCTATTGCCCTAATTTTATAATCACCATAGCAAACATTTGAGTCACAAAAATTTTCTTTTTATTTTGATATAGTGTTATCACAAGCAAATACATAAGTTGATATTCAAATTTCTGTGGAGGACATATTTTAAAAGTAGTTTATGTGTCTTTAGGTCTATGTGCTCACCCAGATTTTTATTTGTTCATTTTTTTGTGTCATACTCCCAAAGTTTGAACTGACACTGGCTTAGTCTTATTAACCTTGACTGTCTTCTTGTCACCTGTGGATCATTATTTTGCTGGCCATGGTGATTGCAGAACCTCCCTGCCTCCCCTGAAACTTCTGAATGCACTTTGAAGAAATATTGCACACTCACATTCTTTAAACTTCATTATTTTTTTTAACAGAAGATCGGTGATTCTCAACCAGTGGATCATAACTCCTTTGGGGGTTGGTTTGAAGGACCATTTCATAAGGATCACATACCACTCAGACATCTTGAATATCAGATATTTACAGCATGATTCATAACAGTAGCAAAACCACAGTTATGAACTAACAACAGAATATTTTAATGGTTGGTGGTAACCACAACATGAGAAACTGTATAAAATATTTGAACCATTAGGAAGGTTGAGAACCACTGCACTAGATCAACTTTACTCTGCTGGATGACCCTACATTCATATGTGGGCTAAAATTCAACTCAGTGTGTTATTAAAAAATACAGGACATGGAGTTGGGAAGGGGTTGGGAGGCTAAGGTAGTAATTTGTGG
Source organism: Peromyscus californicus insignis (assembly GCF_007827085.1). Classification (NCBI taxonomy): domain Eukaryota; kingdom Metazoa; phylum Chordata; class Mammalia; order Rodentia; family Cricetidae; genus Peromyscus; species Peromyscus californicus. The sequence goes on along the minus strand of NW_026294584.1, from coordinate 95,329,197 downwards.
GAAGTTAATTGAAATTTTGGGGGCAGTTGTGATCAAGTATACTGTGTGCATGTATGAAATTCTCAAATAATTAGTAGGAGATTATATTCATTAAAATTTAATATTTCCTTTTCGACTAACCCTGCATAGTTTCTTACAATAGAGCCCAAGCTCCCTGTTACCTACAACCCGCCTGCCTCTCCCTATCACTCTTCTCCCAGTCTCCTGAGCTGGGTTTTCAGGCTTATAGATGTAAGACACCATGGGAAGCAATATTTCCTATTTGGAAATAAGAACGCCAAAGTATCATAGAACAAGAACTCATAGGTAATTTTTATACTTCCTTACTTTACTTTTGAAATCTCCAGGCTTTTAGAAAAATAGATACACCATGTAAGGTTTTAAATTTATTACCACAAACTAATCTCACCCTAATAGAGTCTACAAACTTTGTGGTAGGTTACACACGCTGAAATTCTGTAAGTTGGACCTTCTTTTCCTTCTAGCACATGCAATGCACTTATTTCTTACTTTTAGTAGACAGAAAATTCTTAGTAGTGACTCACAAAATACGTGAAGATTTTAGTTTCTCTTATAAATATATTCCAACAGTGCTTGGGAGTCAATTTTGATTACTGTAGTGGCATTTGTACTCATTCTAGGCTTATAATACCCAGCTCTATGTTTTACAAGATTTATATTCATATATTCTTCAATCCCCCCCCCCCTCTCTCTCTCTCTCTCTCTCTCTCTCTCTCTCTCTCTCTCTCTCTCACACACACACACACACACACACACACACACACACACACACACACTTGTGTTTAGAATATTAAGAATTTGGACAACCAAGTAGGAAATTGTTTTATTTGCCCATGCTATGAATTAATATGGAAAATGGAAAATAGTCACTCACAAACCTCACTGCTATTGGGTGTCCATAGGAGACAGAATCATGGGCATTCACAGGGTGATTTGAAATGTGGCCTGAGCTTCCAGCTATATCTGACCTGTGCTGTTGAAAACTCTCAAGCAGCAGAGAACTGGAATGTAGCATAGGTGCAAAGATGCCATGACATCTGGTGAAAATCTGCTCCTCTTATGAATCATACTGGTATAAAAGGAATCTTTACTGTTTTATAGTCAACACAAATGCTTCAAATTTTATAATCAGGAAATATTTTAAAACCATGTGGCTCCTCCGCCTAGTATATTCAAAGATTATAATTGGGATATTCAATCAGTTACATTACAAAATGTCCATTTAGAATGTCTCAAAAGGTGTGTTAAAAAAACACTAATTATTGCTGTTATGTTAAATATATGGACCTAATGAGCTTGGATAACTTTACGGCTATAATACAACAGCTTTTGAGTTGGGTCTTAATGCAGTCACAGCATCCAGGACAGCTCTTGTAGCTGAAGTTTTCCTGTGTCCCATCTAGCCCATGGTCAGAACAAATCTCTCTCACCCACTGTTCCCGCAACCACTTGGACCCAAGTAAACACACAGAGGTTTATATTACTTATGAACTGTATGGCCATTAGCTCAAGCTTGTTACTGACTAGCTCTTACACTTTAATTAACCCATAATTTTTATCTATGTCTAGCAATGTGGCTTGGTACCTTTTTTTCAGTTCTGCCTTCACATCTTGCTTCCTCTGTGTCTGGCTGGTGACTCCTGACTCAGCCTTCTTGTTCCCAGAATTCTCCTTGTCTGCTTATCCCACCTGTACTTCCTGTCTTGGTACTGGCCAATCAGCATTTTATTAAACCAGTGTACAAAAGCATTATCCCACAGAATTTCCCCTTTTCTGTCTAATCAAAAAGGAAGGTTTTAACTTTAACATAATAAAATTACATACAACAAAACAGTTAACAAGCAAGAATTACAGTTACAATATCTAGTCTATTTGTATTTGGCAAAATTAAAGTTTCATATCCAATTTATCTTTTGTCATAACCAGGGAAAATTGTAAATATCTAGTCTTCAACTACATCAAAGATCTCAGAAGGATACAATATTACCTTTGTATCCTTTGTAAACAACTTCTCAAAATCTAGAATGACAGAGACAGCTGTCTGCCTGGACAGTCATCCAAAGTTACTCTGTAATGTTGGGGCATCCATATTCAGCCCATAGGTCTAGAGTCTCTCATTCACTTTCTCTGTGTCCTGTAGATTGTCTGGCAGTTTCTTCTGTCAAGCAGGTCCTGTGAAGCAGGACTATTTTGCCTTGTAAATTCAGTGGTTACCTTCCTATGGGTTCTGCAAGTCCATTTTATATAACATTTTGTCAAGCAGTCCAGGCAAGAACAGTTTCTTGCCCAAATGGCTATTTTTGAAAAGAAGAAGATAAACTCCATATAGAGTGTCTTCAATGCTTATCTTTCTCTTTGAAGTAAATAGGTGCTGCCAGGAGCAGAAGTATCTCAATGTCCGGGAAGCCTAAGTTTTTAAAAGGAGGAAGACAAACTTCCAAATGGAAATGTCCCAGAAGCCCAACATTCTCTCAGGATCAGATTGGTGCTGCCAGGAGCAATCGTGTCTCAAGTCAATGGAATTCAAAATTATCAAAACATTTAAATGCCATATCCTATAGGTCTTTGAAGTATTTGAAGATTATCTGCCTAATTGAATTATACCTATACCTATGTATACCTATAAAATTTAACATTACTATAAGTTTGACTATCATAGAAGAATAATTATTCATCTGTATTTTTAAATTATCCATTAAATTTAAATGAGCTGCACAAACATAATATCTTAAATAAGACTAGAAATATAAATACACTATAACAAAATTAACTTTAAATTTGTATCAATAAACTAAAATCTATATCAATGTAATATATTTTATACAAGTTGTTCTTTAAAAGTAGATTCAACAATCCAGCCTTTTATTCTATCATATCTATATCCTATATTTCCATATCATATCCCTCTTTCTTCTTATAGATAGATATTGACTATGACCAATAACAATTTGTAACCAACAACCTAAACAAAGACAAACATCCATAATCCATTTTGGGGGAATGTGGGCATAGTTTTCTTGGCTAGTTCCTGCTGATAAAGGGTGATGTATTCTTATGGTGATCCTGTGAAAATTAAGGATTATGGTCAAGTCCTGACTGGAATAGTCTGTGAGGCTGCATTCTCTCAGCCAGTTGCCTTGAAGCTGTTTTTAGATGTTGGATCACCTGGGCCATGGGGTCATTGGAGACCTTTCAGGGGGTCTTGGTTGTTCAAACCCGATGTATCTTAACCAGGAACAAATCCATAGTCTCTTGCTTCCTGTGAAAACAAAAGCAGAGCCTCCTTTCCAAAGCCACATATCCTTAGACACAAATTTTGAAGTTGAGATACCTTTAAAATATACATATTGGTTTAATTCAGCAGCCTTTATAATCAAATGTCTCTCTCCAGTTAAAAATCCCAAAGACAATATAATCCAGACTCTGTGTGTAATTTCCATCTTTATGTGGCTTATTTTTTATATTATTTTTACTGTCTCTTTAAAAGACTTTATTTTGAAAATTTTTCTATTTCTTTAATATGGCAGTCTATATTCCTTTTTCTCTTTCAAGACTATGTACATTTTTACACATAATATAAATCATTTTAGAGGTTTATTTCATCTGAATCTGTTTTACTGTGAATCTGTTGCTCTAAACTGAAGCATTACTAGAGCTGAAATAGCAACTTTGGCTGCTGGCTCTGCCCACTTTAGCTTTACAACATGGCAGAACTACATTTACCACCAGCTCTGGGAGAACCATGCTCCCCATCAACTCTGGGAGGCAGTGGGTCTATGCTTGTATCCAGCAGAATGTAGCCCAAAAACCTTTTTTTTTTTTTTTTGTATTAGCAAAAGCTAAATCCACCACACAGCATACTGTGTGGCATAGAAATGCCTCTCTGTAATCTGCAATACTGCAGGTCAAGCCAGCATGCCATGAATCTGCCATAGAGTAGCTCAAGCCTGCAGGTTGTGGCTGGCCTAGAGACACACTAGGAAGCTGTTTTCAGCTCTGTTTTAGAATCTTTTTTTTTTTTAAAAGCTTTTTTTTTTTTTCAAACAGAGGTTTTAGGTAGAAACTCTTGAAAACTTCAGCTATAGCCCTTGTGTCTAATGGAGACACAGAGAATCATGGACAAATAGAATGAAACTATCATTGGCTTCTCTCTTCTTTACAGAGATGCCCAAACCCAGGGAGATTCATGGTGTGAAGCTGGAGAAGACACAGTGGGATCACTGGCCCCCACTGAGGTTGGGTTCCATCCTTTAAACCATGAAGTTGACTCTGTGTATTAGCCTATCTGTGGACCACTAGAACATGATGATGAGCACCAGTGTGTGAAACAGTGGATCCCCAACTGTCATGGGTACCGCAGACTATCTAAAGAGAAAATTCATTTCTTTTGTTCTTTTTTGCAATACTGGAGAGGAAATCTAGGGCCTCAGACATGTTATATAGGTGTTCTGGCAATTTGCTCTGTCCCCACTGGTTAATTTTAGAGAGAGAGTGGGGGGGGGAGATGTAGAAGGGGGAAGGAAAGAAGAACAGAAGGAGGAGAAGGAAATGGAGGAGAAGGAGGAGATTGCAGGATGTTGACTGTGGAAAACACAAAGCCATGCTGAGTCATGTATTGAAGGACAGACTGAAAATAAGCTCCCTTCTCAAAGCTTCCCACTGTTTCTCTTCCCCCCCTCCATTTCTTATCCACCTGTGCTGATTTGTTTTGTTATTTGTTCCTTCAGGGATTTTGTTGTAACTTTTCTTTACTAGACCATAAAATCCTATAAGACAGCACTGGCTCATTTTAATGTTTCTATTCTCCCCTCCCTCCAGGATATTGATCAACCTCTTACATAATTTGGTACAAAATATTTTGTGGGTATTTCTATAGAGCTGAATACAGCCTCATACAATCAATAGAAGTCCAGCAAATATACCTAACTACAACTTAAAACTATTACTGACTGACAAAATTATTCTCCAATCCATGTTATTGTGCAACCCCCCCACACAAATTGCATAGAAATAGGCAAATTTATTTAAATTTAATTAATTAAAATTTAAGACATGATTCTATAAGGTCCTCAAGGTCAGTGTAGTCTACATAGTGAATTCCAGGTCAGCCAGGGTTACACTGTCAGACCATGTCTGGGAATAAAATGAAAAAACAAACAAAATACCCTATTCTATGTTTTCCTTGGTCCCACAGATTTGTGGGAGAGAACAGGACTATAGGAATGGCTCTACCATTCCTGCCTAGACAGACCTCAGTCAACCTGGCTTAAAAAAAAAAAAAAAAAAAAAAAACCCACAAAACTTGAGTGTCAGTTTTGGCTTAGCTTGCATGCTTCATTTCAAGGCAAACAAGAAAGAGCTCATAGACTCCTAAGGTTAAAGTAACAATGAATCAGAGATAGATAGATAGATAACATAGGTAAAAGACTCTATAAGGTGAGAGGATTTTCCTGGCAGTTTTCTCTGGAAAAGTCTGCTGACATGTATTTAACTATTGTTGAGTTTTCATATGAGTTCCACAACTAGAGTTAGCAATCTCACTTCAAGTGACACACCAGGGTAAGACTGGATTTTCCAACATTCAGAGTTTAACAGGAAGCACATGAACTAGGAATTATCAATTGCCCTGAATAAGGGGCAGAAGCCAAAAACAAGGAGAAGGGACAAAAAAAAAAAAACAAAACAGCATCACATAAACTCTTGATTAAATCTCAGCTATTGCTCTCGGGTCAACACAGCCCAGTACCCCCTCCTCTGGACACATCATTACATTGTATTTCCATCTAAGAAATAAAAGCTGCTGGTTTGGTTGTTCACATTAGTCCATGAATGAACAAACAAAGAATGAAAACTCCATCTTGGCTACTTTAAAGTCTCGAGAAAACATTATACTGTAAAATTATATATTTTAAAACAAGCAAGATCACACTCAAGAGAGAAAGAAGGCCAGGAGGATAAATGGAAGATAGGTAAGATAAAAATAAAATTGGGATCTTGTTGAGCAAAGTGTAGATAGAAATAACTATTGCATAATTTTCCAATTATGTATGTATATTTATATATCTGGTCTCCAACTCTAGTTGCTAGAGAAATTTATGGAGGGAAAGACTAAAAAGCAGAACAGTGGTGTTAAAACAATCCTTATCTTCTAATATCCTGAAGAGACAAAAACTTTCTTTATAAACGGTCCAGTGGAACTTAACTACAAAAAAAAATATTCTAGGAATGAGACCACATTTTGAGTCTAGAGAAAGAGAACAGATACGGGTTAGCAACTTGGGCACATTATTTAACTTCGTTCTTGAGATGGCAGCTTGCTTCAGGTCCCTGATCAGTACCCAATGTTTAGGGTGCTGGACAAGGTCAGTTAGCACAGCAGGAATAGTCAAATGTGGTTGTTATAATATAATTTTCAAAATTGTGGTATATAGGGCTTTGGGAGATGGCTCAGTTTGAAAGGTGACTACTACTGTGCAAGAATAAATATGTTTGGATCCCCAACACCTATATTAAAAGCCTAGCATGGCCATGGAGGTTACACCTGTAACTATAGCTCTGGGAAACTAGGGATAGAGATAAGCAGATTGCCAAAGCCCATTGGCCAGTAGCTTGATGACCTATAGATTAACCGGAGGACTCTATCTCAAAAATAGAATAACATGAAAAAAATAGAGAACACGTGAATCTCTGTCAGCCTGGTGTACAGCGTCAGACCCTGTCTAGATAAATGAATGAATGAATGAATGAATGAATACATAAATAACTGTGGAGAGTAATAGAGGACAGCTGATTTTTTTACCTGTGGAATCTACCACATACACTTGTGTATACATGTACATACACCCACACTGAAAGGTTCACCCACCACACACACATACACACACACACACACACACACACACACACACACACACACACAAATTACAAATTGCAGTGAATGACATTGTAGAGAACACACACTTTTTCCGGGTTTAGGACCTCTATACAGCAATTATAGATCATCGCAACCATTACTTTCCTCTCTTTTAAACTTGCCAAGTACATCATATAGAAAAAAATTGCTAATTGCCTTTTGCATCAAAGAACATTCAAAACTGTTGATTACCAATGCATATACCATACAGACCTAAAACACTGTCAATTTAGTAGCATGGATATCCATCTTGCTTTTATCCATGTACCCTTTCAACTGTCTGTATACTACAGTTACTCTCATGCTATGAGGATGTTTGGTTCCTTTTCTTTTTTTTTCTTGACAGCATACATTATATAGAGAAGGAATGAATGGCATTATCCTAACAGATGATTGGAACCCAAGCCCCTAGAGGGGGGAACTTGGACATTTTTTGGCTTCTAAAGAGCTTATTTCAAGATTAAATCTCTTCATTCCTATGGGAAAGCTGGTGATCTCATTTTCTGAGGTGACAAATGGATCCCATGCTGTGTAGCTTATTCATAGTGAACTTTACAAATGACTCATGCAGTATGTGATTTGTGTAATTACATTTACATTCATCTGTCATATTCACTCTAAAATGTCACTGAGTGCTTTGGCAATCTGAAGATGGGGAAACTGAGGCTACTCATTTCAGATTGATCACAATCCTGACTAGTCTCATAAGAAAAATAAATCAAACTCATTCTCCAGGGTTAGTTGCATTACTTCACTCCAGATTCTGCCTCCATCTTCCTCCCCTCTTTCCCACCCTCCCTTCTTGATTCTTTTCTTCTCCCTCTCTCCTTCTTTATTTCTCTCTGTACTCCCAGAAGAATTCCTACTTCTAAGTCATACTGAAAGCTCATTACCATGTTGGAAAGATGTGGCATTTTAGCTGGAAAGGTCACATGGCACAGTAAAAAGAGCACAGAACTTATAATTAGAAGTCTCAGGTTCAAAGCCAGGTTCTCCTCCTGTCTAGCCCCTCTATTCTGCCCTTGCCCACTTTTAATCAGCAAAATGACCTTAGGCAAAATAGATGGGTTTCTGTTTCCAGGAGGTCCTTTTTATTTTTAGCATCTCACATGGAGATCAAAAGAGATTAAATTGATGAAGCCTATAAATTTAGCAGTTAAATTCACACACAAATGAATTCAAACTCCAATTATAAGGTAAAATCCTTTCTTTGCATGTAACACTGACTGTGACAGCAAGAAGGAGCTGACAACTTCACCATACATGTCTGTGCATGCTTGATTGACACCTCTGAACTATGCCTTTCATTCTTCAAATATCTCTATGACAATAGATAAGAGACTGAGGTTGCTTGAGAATAATTGTGATAGAACACCAAATGTCACTCAAAGAAATGTTTTCCTAGCTGATACTCCCCTGATGGTATATGTAGAGAACTGAGTGGAGCAACCTAAAATTCCAGACTTCAAAGCAAACCTAGAAAGAACAAAAAGGGACATTTTCTGCAATTTGAAAGAAGAGGGAAGATCTTCGTGATTGGGAGATGCAGGTAAAATACCCTCAACCTCCTTGACTTCTTTGCAGAGTTCTCATTAGAAAGTAGTGCCTGCTCTGATTAGTTATCCTTAACTGGTACTGGATTTTCCTCCATGACCATTCATTCCCCATGAGCATAATAATTCAGCATTCACTAGTATGTTTCATGACTTTGGTCCATAAAGATGAATAGCATGTCCTTGTAAATTGGTGCAAAGCAATGAGAAGTCACTAATGCAGATACTTCAGTATGGTTCTTATAGGTGATGATAACTGAAGTGGAAGTTCACCAGAGCTTGCTACATATCTGCATGATTTCAGACATTGGTGCAAGTTCAAGTAGACATTTTTTCATTTCTTCCCTTTACTTCTGTCTACTTATTTTCTTCCCTTTAGTTCTTTCTTTATTTTTCTTCTTTCTTTTTTTTTCTTTTTCTTTCCTTTTTTTGGGGGACAGAACCTCATATATTTCATTCCCCACATCCAGCTCACAACATAACTGAGGATGCCCTTGAATTTCTGATCATCCCTTCTCCATTTCCCAAGAAATGAAATTATAGGTATATGTCATTATCCATGGTTTTGTGTTACTGAGGTTAGAATCCAGGGTTTCCTAAATTCTGGACAAACACTCTACCAAATTATCAATATCCCCAGAGGACAACTTGCAAGAGGTGGTTATTCCTTTCTACAATCTGGGCTCCAGAAATTGAACTCAGGTCATCAGGTTTGGCAGCAAGCACATTTTCACACTGAGCTATATCTCTGGCTTTTATGTGGAATCACTCTTACATGAAGTATATTGCTTTATGTGTTTTTTTATTATTTCAGATATAGCATATATGAAAATTGACATGTATGTTCTTTCTATCTTCATTCCTATAATTAATTAAAATGTCTAACATTCAGAATGAGTCTATTGTCACATGATTCACTTAAGGATGTGATGTTAAATTTCTAGGTTCAATTCAAGTGCTACTGGTTACTGTTCTTATAGCCTTGCCCTTGCATTTTTACTACCTCAGTATTTTGACTGAAAGGATGTCCATACCACATAGTAGATGCTGTGAGTTAAGAACCGCAGTACAGGCACTCAGCACACACATCAGCAGCTTGCACGCAAAGACCTATAAGTCAACACTATTATCTTAATTTTTAATAATTATTTGAACATCACAAGAAACTTTCCTTTAAGTAAAAATTGCTTCTAAATCAAGCTCTTTCTAATTGTCTTGTCAACAAGGAAAACATCAGCAAACTTGTCAAATGCCTGGCTGAACTCCCGCCCTTTCTGAAGTCTCTAATATCCCTTCATCTGTTAAGCTACTAACCCTATTAAAAGAAAACAATTGAATCAGTCTGACATGACTTAGTCTTGGCAAACCCTTATTGAAGCTAAGTGCTGTCTGCTCCTCCTTGGAATCACTTGTTAATAAGTTTGATTATGATTAGATCAAGTATTTCACCAGAAATCAGTGTCAGTCTTATTTGGTTAATGCTGGAATAGTGTCTTCCACTTGGTATGTTTTTCACTCCAGAGCCTGTGCTGAATGTTTTCTACAAGACAAGGCATCATGGATGTCTGCACCAAGCTCACAGTCTGGACCATTTCACTCTTGGTTTTCTAAATAGTCCTATAAGTCAGGGGTCTTTGTGAGTCTAATGATCTTTTCAGAGTTCAAAATTTATAGATTTAGCTCTGCACTGTAACTTCTTTTTGGACAGCAGGATTTCCTTAGAGGCCACAATCAGATATTTACAGTACCTGCTGCTGCTGTGTGTTCCAGAATCCATAAGCACCCAATTGCCATTCATAGCATGGCACAGCTTTGGCCGATAACAAGTACATCCTTTCAGGTAGTTTACATCCCCCTTATGGGACTTACAGTCCCAATGCAACCTACATTAAATGTGCTGTCTCTAAACAGCCACTGATGAACAAAGTGCTGCTGTGTTTCATGTGGCAGTTTGTTTCTTAGACAGATAGTCAAAGTACAATTAGAAATTGTAACGATGGGATGAGAAGTTTCACATATAAACTTCTTATGAATCTCAGCTTTTATGGTGAAAGAACTAATCAAATTTGTGCTTTAGGTAACAGAGTTGTCAATTTACCAAATTCTCCCAATGCTAAACTCTTAGTTGTTGTCTTCAGGAGTACAACAAAGGTGGCATGACCTACATTGAGTGAAAAGGTGTACGGACAGTCTGACAGAAGACCTAACTTAGGTAAATGACAAAATACAACTAAACTCAGCGCGAACAATGCAGTAAGGGAATGTGCCAGGGCACAACTTGATATATCAGAATTTCATTTATGTCCTGCTACATAAATAATTAGAAATGTGACACAGAAAGCAGATGCTAGTCACACTGTGAGTTATAAGAAACTTTACGTTATCTTTTGAGTGTTGCCTATAAAGATCACAGTGATCCTGTTTGTCTTCTACATCTCTGAATACAATGCTAATATGAGTGGGCAGGATTGCTCAGTGGGTAGAGGCACTTGCTGCCAAACCTAAAGACCTGAGTTCAATCTCTGAATCCACATGGTGAAAGGAAAAAACTAATTTCTGCAAGTTGTCATATGCCTTCTGCAAGCACACACACCTATGCCCGTGTGCCCATGCACACACAGACACACAAAAATTAATTAATTTTAAAAATAAAATTATTAGACATTTTAGATGTATTCTAAAATTTGTAATTGTTTTCCTTTTTGTCAAATAAGTGAATCTTGAAAGCTATTGGATATTGATAGACAACACATCTTAGTACTGTCTAAATATAGAACCCAGGGCTTGCTACACATTCTAGACAAGCACTCTAAAAATTGATTTACCTCTGTAGGAAACAATGTCTCTGTGAGGCATGTTTCCCATGAGGAAAGAACATACTAATCATTTTGCACTTATTATTGTAATACTCGCAATATACTATGTACTTTTGTGCCACAAAAGAATTATATTGTTACTATTAGTTAATATTAGTTGACAGTCCATATCATAGGTCTGAACTTGTCTGAAAGGATGGGAAAATAATTTTTCTTAACATATAAAAAGTCTATTGTCCTTAAATATAGAATATAGTTTTAAAACCTGCAACTATATTTAAAATTCCAGTGGACAGTAACCTATTTACTCTTATTAAATGTAAATGAATTACAGAGAAAATAAGTACATTATAGTGGGAAACACATTCTTAAATAACCCTGTTTCCAGGTCAGGATAAATTAAATTTTCTTATAATTCACAGAGTGATTAGCATCTGCTTTCTGTGTCATACTTCTAATTATTTATGTAGCAGGACATAAGTGAAATTCTGACATATGTCATCAAGTTGTCCCTTGGCATACTCTCTGTACTACATTGTTCACTCTGAGTTTAGTTGTATTTTGCCCTTTTCCTAAAGTAGGTCTTCTGTCTTACTGTCCATACACCTTTTCATTCAATAGCTTGAGACAGCCGTCCCTATGCTCTTCATGACACTTTAGAAACATTATCAAAACTTTACTAGAAGTTAATGATGGTGTTAAGAATGTGATTTACATCCTTTAACAGTTCTGTACTCCTTTCAACTTAACATGATGCTTGCTTGCATGATTTCACAGTAGTGAAGGAAAAGTTATGTTTTGAAATTAGATGAAGAAATCAAAAGAAATTGGATGTTGGTAATATCCACAGCCCCTGAAGTCTGCTTATCTACTACTAAACAGGCAATTCACTCAGAAGCCAGGGAAGCCTTAATACCTTCATCAAAGCCCTCTTTACAATTACAGAGCTATTAAGAAAGTATGTAGCATCGAAGGTGAATCTTAAGTAGCTTAAACATTGCATTTAGATGATGAAGATAACAGCAATACTATTGCTGCTACTAGAAAGCCTTTATTCCTGCAGGCTTGGAATATTTAACTAAAGGTCAAAAGACATAAACCTCTGATAGTTACAAAACTGAGCTGAAACTATTTTATTAACATGCCATTTTTTTCTTTAATGTTTATATTCTTGCAGTAGAAACAGATTTAATATCAGTCTGAGACCATTTTTGCACACATTCTCTTTAGAAACCAGTGAGGATATTTCTATTTTCAGCAATAGAAAATATCTTAGTGATTAGCTTGGATGTTCATTGAGTATGATTCAATCTATATAAAATTAAAAACTAGATAGAGAAATTCCACATGGCCAATGGAAACAATAAAATTATACTAATGTGAGGAATTGCAAGCAAAATGAGAAATTTTATCAGAAAAACAATAGTAAATGAAATACTGGGCCTGGGAGATGGCTCAGCAGTTACAAGCACTGACTTTGCAAAAACAAGGCCCAGAGTTTGTATCCTAGCACCTGCTGAAAAGCCAGAAGTGGTCCTGGCATGTCTGAAAATGCCTGGAACTCCAACACAGATGAGTGGATAGAGATGGTAATTTGTTGGGGCTTGCATGCTGATAGCTCAGAAATGTGACTTCTTTGTTCAGTGAGATACTCTGCCTCAAAATAACAAGTGAAGAGTCAAAGAGGTGATACCTGACACCATCCTCTGGTGTCTGTTTATACCTGTGTGCATACACACACACACACACACACACACACACACACACACACACACACACACACACACACACACACTCACTACACACCTTGTATATGTTAATCTATCCATAAACAGAAAATATCCTTTAAAGAGAAAAGCAGTTGTGGAAAGTATAAAAGAACCTATAAGCATAACTGATGGCAACCTTTTAAAATTTTAACAGTTATGCTCATCTCCACCTTTACAAGTGTATGGTTTGATTGATAAACGTCTCCCATTGTCTTGGGCATTTTATTGCTCAATTCTCAGTTGGTAGTGTTTTAAGAGATGTGGGCCTGCTGGAGGAAGTATATCACGGAAGGTGGGCTCTGAGATTTTTAAAGACTCAATCCATTTGTAGTTCAGTTGTTCTACCTCTTGCTTGGGGTCCAAGATGTGAACCCTCAGGGGCTTCTCCAATCACTATGCCTGTTGCCCCCATTCCAGTGTCATTGACTCTATCACTCTGGAACCATAAGCTCAACTAACTCTTCTACAATTAGCCTTGGTCATGGTATTTTATCACAGCAGTAGAAAAGCAATTAATACAGCAGTATAGGAAAATTCATAGTGGTTAGTCAAAGTAATAACATGGGGGTTAAAATCATAGTTCAATCAGTAAAGTGTTTGCTACCCTAAGTGAGAATCTGAGTTTGGATCCTGTCTTACTCAGTGTTCTATTTGTGTGAAGAGACACCATGACCAAGGTAACTCTTCTAAAGGAAAACATTTAATGAGGGCTGCCTTACAGTTCAGAGGTTTAGTACATAGTCGTTATAGTGGGAAGCATGGCAGCACACAGGCAGATATGGTGCTGGAGAAGTAGCTGAGAGCTCTACACCTGGATTTGCAGGGTGCAGGAACAGAATGATTCTGGTTTTGAAATCGGCCTCTTGAAACCTCAAAGCCTACCCTCAATGACACACATCTACCAACAAGGCCATGCCTCTTAATTATTTTGAAATACTACCAACCACTCCTTGGTGTCAGGTAATCAAATTTGTATGAGCCTATGGGGGCATTCTCATTCAAACCACCATAGATCCCCAGGGTCTAAGGTAAAACAACATGGTTGCTCATATGTATAGCCCCAGTCCTGAGAAGATGGAGACAAAAGATTCTGAACTCCAACTTATCTTACACTGATTTTAAAGCTAAGTGCTATTTAAAATCAGAAATTATTAGTTATCCTATCTTTATGTAACCATATCAAGTGTTAACTACATCATAAAACTAACCTTGTTGACGAAAATGTACCTTTACCTCAAATTTTGATTTTAAAGCTCCTTTCTTTTAGCACTCTAAAATGTAAATGGTTACTTTTTTCATTTGGCAGGCTTTCACTTATTACAACCAAGCAACACAAAATGCACATATAGAAATTCTCTATGTATTCATCTCTGGCAATGAAGGAAGTGTCATTGCAGAAGCTTCATGGCAGAACTTTAGACAAACAGCATATGCAAAGAGGAGAACTGTTAAACTGGCACTGTGCAATGAGCCCCCAGTTAAGTCTAGTCCAGGCTCTATGGAGGTTGTCCTATGTAACAATGAGAAAAGTATAATACATAAGTGTGCTTTTATGATGGGGGATTCAAATTGAGGATTATGAGTTCCCTGAAGGCAAAGAGATGGAACCATAGCCTTCTTTAATAGCTGAGCTCTGCTTTGTAAGAACAGATGTTGTATGAACTCAGCACCTCCTGCCCTCAGAAGGAAAAGACGTTCTCTTATTGAATTATGCTTTTCTTTCCTTCATCTGGTTTAGGAGATAAGATTGCTTTCTCTTACCCAATCTTGCCAGGACGTTTTGGCATTTTGAATAAACGAGGAGGCTAGACAAGATGGAGGATAAAATGGGGAAAGGTTATAGTCCCAAAGGAGGCCTCACCAGACCTTCTTTAAGGTGAATAAATGTGTTTTGAAATGCACTAGCTCAAGGAGGGAAGCACATGTGGGGTTAACAGACTAAAGTAGAGAAGAGGGATGGGGTGAAGCCAGTGGGGGAAACCCTCACTTAGCACAGGGCTGTTTTCACATTGTGTTGATTTAGAGTGCAGAAAACCTAGCAGCTTATGGAGAAGGATTTCACAGTCATGGAATAAAACAATCAGGGAATGTGTTCTACCTGATGATAACTGTTAGAACCTAGTCACCAAGCACCTTGAACCATTAAATGGACACTGAACATTGCAATTGCAGGTGTGAGCAACATACACAAACTAAATTCTTGGAATGTAGTAAAGGATAGTGCATGCAGAGCTTAGCATTGGGCAAATCTTTTATCTGGATACTTGTTAAGGAAAACAGTGTTGCCAGCTAGAACGATATTAATCTTCTACTTAGAAGAAGACATAATAAGACTGATATGGAAGAAATTATTACCCAAAAGGGACTTTAAAATAAAAAACCCTGAACAGTGATAAGACATGCCAAATTAAAGGCCATAGGGTAATGGAGATGAACTGTTAAGTGGAAATAATCAGGTAATTCTAACAATTAGGAAAAATTAAAAAAAAAAACAGCACAAAAAGGACAAATAGAAGAGAAAATGCAAGCAGCAAAAATAATTAAAAAACAAAAAGCAAATAATTCTCAAGAGATATAGGATACGAACTTTATTTAAGGTGAGCAAAATGTTTAGATTAATGAGGGGGTTGGCCAGAGACTCTGTAAAGAACGACAAGCAAAAGGCTGATCTTTCTGAAGAAAAGAGGAAAGATAAACTACAGGAATGATGAGGGCTTGCATAAAGTTCCTTCCTACTTGAAGATATCCATAAACTGTGAGAGACGAGAAATGCAATACTTTTAGGAGATAAATACTGAGTTCATTTCTGGAAACAAACCATTCCATAACTCTTTGCAATTGCT